>NC_138369.1:139747991-139899927 GCF_054177405.1 Leptonychotes weddellii | reverse complement strand
AATCCAACAGTACATTAAAAGGATTATTCACCACAACCAAGTGGGATTTATCCCTGGGCTACAAGGGTGGTTCAATACCTGCAAATCAATGTGATACACTACATTAGTAAAAGAAGAAGAAGAACCATATGATCCTCTCAATAGATGCAGAAAAAGCATTTGACCAAGTACAGCATCCTTTCTTTTTTCTTTTAAAGGATTTATTTATTTGTCAGAGAGAGAGAGAGAGCATAAGCAGGGGGAGCAGGAGGCAGAGGAAGAAGCAGCCTCCCCCACTGAGCAGGGAGCCCAGTGCAGGACTCAATCCCAGGACTCTATGGTCACAACCTGAGCCAAAGACAGACACTTAACCGACTGAGCCACCCAGGCATCCCTAGAGCCTCCTTTCTTAAAACTCTTCACAGTGTGGGGTAGAGGGAACATACCTCAATATCGTAAAAGCTATATACAAAAAGCCTACAGCAAATATCATTCTCAATTAGGAAAAACTGAGAGCTTTTCCCCCAAGGTCAGGAACACGGTAGGGATGTCCACTATCACTACTGCTGTTGAACATAGTACTAGAAGTCCTAGCCACAGCAATCAGACAACAAAAAGAAATAAAAAGCATCTGCATCAGCAAAGTAGTCAAATTTTCACTCTTTGCAGATGACATGATACTCTATTTGGAAAATCCAAAAGACTCCACCCCAAAATTGCTAGAACTCATACAGGAATTCAGCAAAGTGGCAGGATATAAAATCAATGCACAGAAATCAGTGGCATTTCTATACACAAACAATGAGACAGAAGAAAGAGAAAGATTCCATTTACAATTGCACCCAAAACCATAAGATACCTAGGAATAAACCTAACCAAAGAGGCAAAGGATTTGTACTCAAAAACCTATAGAACACTCATGAAAGAAATTGAGGAAGACACAAAGAAATGGAAAAACGTTCCATGCTCATGGACTGGAAGAACAAATATTGTGAAAATGTCTATGCTACCTAGAGCAATCTATACATTCAATGCAATCCCTATCAAAATACCATCAATATTTTTCACAGAGCTGGAACAAATAATCCTAAAATTTGTATGGAACCAGAAAAGACCCTGAATAGCCAAAGGAATGTTGAAAAAAGAAAAAAGAAAAAACCAAAGCTGGTGGTATCACAATTCCGGACTTCAAGCTCTATTACAAAGGTGTAATCATCAAGACAGTATGGTACTGGCACAGAAACAGACACAGATCAGTGGAACAGAATAGAGAGCCCAGAAATGGACCCTCAACTCTATGGTTAACTAATCTTTGATAAAGCAGGAAAAAATATCCAGTGGAAAAAAGACAGTCTCTTCAACAAATGGTGTTGGAAAAATTGGACAGCCACCTGCAGAAGAATGAAAGTGGACCATTTCCTTACACCATACACAAAAATAGACTCAAAATGGATGAAAGACCTAAATGTGAGACAGGAATCCATCAAAATCCTAAAGGAGAACATAGCAGCAACCTCTTTGCCCTTGGCCACAGCAACTTCTTGCTAGACACATCTTCAAAGGCAAGGGAAACAAAGGCAAAAATGAACTATTGGGACTTCATCCAGATAAAAAGCTTTTGCACAGCAAAGGAAACAGTCAACAAAACAAAAAGACAACCTACAGAATGGGAAAAGATATTTACAAACGTCTTATCAGATAAAGGGCTAGTATCCAAGATCTATAAAGAACTTATCAAACTCAACACAAAGAATAATCCAATCAAGAAATGCGCAGAAGGCATGAATAGACATTTCTCCAAAGAATACTATAAATGGCCAAGACACATGAAAAAATGCTCAACGTCACTCAGCATTAGGGAAATACAAATCAAAACCACATGAGATACTACCTCACACCAGTCAGAATGGCTAAAATTAACAAGTCAAGAAATGAAAGATGTTGGCGAGGATGCAGAGAAAGGGGAACCCTCATACACTGTTGGTGGGAAGGCAAGCTGGTGCAGCCACTCTGGAAAACAGTATGAAGGTTCCTCAAAAAGTTGAAAATAGACCTAGCAATTGCACTACTGGGTATTTACCCAAAGATACAAATGCAGTGATCTGAAGGGGCATCAGCACCCTAATGTTTATAGCAGCAATGTCCACAATGTCCACATCAATGTCCAAACTATGGAAGGAGCCCAGATGTCCATTGACAGATGAATGAATAAAGAATATGTGGTATATATATATACAATGGAATACTACTCAGCCATCAAAAAAATGAAATCTTGCCATTTGCAATGATGTGGATAGAGCTAGAGGGTATTATGCTAATCAAAATAAGTCAATCAGAGAAAGACATGTATCATATGATCTCACTCATATGTGGAATTTAAGAAACAAAACAGGATCATACAGGAAGAGAGAAAGAAAATAAAACAAGATGAAACCAGAGAGGGAAATAAATCATAAGAGACTCTTAATCATAGGAAACAACTTGAGGGTTGCTGGAGGGAAGGGGGGTTATGGGATGGGGTAGCTGGGTGATGGACATTAATGTGATGTGATGTAATGAACACTGGATATTATATAAGACTGATGAATCACTGATCTCTACCTCTGAAATTAATAATACATTAGATGTTAATTGAATTGAATTAAAAATTTAAAAAATTGAGAAAAAAGAAAGAAAAGGCCCTGATTTTTTTTTCCAAAAGTCATTTCTTCTTGCTTCATGCAAATGAGCAAGTAGGTGTAATGAGAACACCAGCCAAAATGTGACCCCTGGGATATTGCTCCCAACTGGGGCATAATAAATTATCATAGTGTCTTCTGTATATATGGAGATTAGTGAGAGAATACAGCCTGAATAAGAATTCTAATTTGCCCAATGTAAACTTTATGTCAAGGTATCTCTTAGGTCTTTCTGCATATAAAGTGGCCCTAAGGAGTAAATGTTCCTGTTATTCGGCAAGACATTATAATGAGCCCTGTTTTGAATTTACCAGTGGGCCCCTGGAAAGGGGAAATAGGCCTTTTAATGATTCAAGCACAATCTTCATTATGAGGAGAAAATGGATGTAGATGATGTCTTCACAAGAAAATGGTTCTCATTACTGATTTAGATTATACCATTCAGTTAAGGATTATTGTTCTGGGACAGGAGAGCAGAATGCTATAGAAGCATCAGGGAGCAGAGGTTCACCTCAGGAGGAAGAGAGATTGAGAAGGACTTCCTCTGCGAAGTACCAAAGCCTACCCTGAATGGATCTATTGACACACCCCACCCTGTTAACGTAGACTCAATAACTCAGCCTTTGGGAAAGTAACTTTCAAAGAGGATTCATGTTGTCACCTAGGGCTAGCCTCATGGGGGAGAGGCCCAAATCCTAGGGTAGAACTAACTCCTGGGAGTTGGGGTAGGTTTTTCCCAAAGGGTTAGATGTAGAGATTTACTATGTAAAAGACTAAAGAGATTAGGATGAAATTTTTAAAAGAAGCCAGTTTAGAAATTAGTGGTGTTCAGGAAGGGACACTCTGTGAAGTATTTGACTTCTTTTCTCTTGAGGTTTCCTTCCAGTTGGTATTTTGACATTTTGGGTGACATATCTTGGAAGCATAGTGAATATACTATATGACAAACAAAAGGACATAAAAATTTCCCAGAACAATGAGTAAAATCTAACAAAATTAAATTTAATATTGGTAATGTAAAAATGTATACTTGGGTTCAAAAAGCCAATGCCAAGAAGACAAGAATGGGAGAGAGATGGTTTAAACAGTGTATTAGACATAGTAAGTACAACAGGTATCAGAATGACCAGACTATTTTCAAAAATATAGTCTTACTTCTCATAATGATACTTCCTAAGGAACACCCAGAGAATACTACCACTTTCTTCTGAAAGGCACCAGTAGGAATATGTACCAAGAGGACCACAAGGCAAATCAGCAGCCTCCAGCTTTGCCAGCAACAGCAGGGTATGACAACAACCAGGAGCACTTAGATGCTGGAGCAGTGTTGCAGGCTAGCCCACACTATGGACTGGATAGTGTCTGCAGATGAGGACAAGTGAGTTCACCAGTGTAAGGAGCAAGGGGAGGGGAGTATCCATAGGCAAACCTCATCAGCACACTTTTCAGTGTCATTTCTAACGGTTAACCTCAGTCAAAAATAAGAAATGTTTGGGGTGCCTGGGTGGCTCAGTCATTAAGCGTCTGCCTTCGGCTCAGGTCATGCTCCCAGGGTCCTGGGATCAAGCCCCGTGTCGGGCTCCCTGCTCAGCGGGAAGCCTGCTTCTCCCTCTCCCACTCCCCTTGCTTGCATTCCCTCTCTCGCTGTGTCTCGCTCTGTCAAATAAATAAAATCTTTAAAAAAAAAAAAATAAGAAACGTTTGGTACTTTTGTCCCTAGAAAATGGCCCATTCATACTGTGTGTTTTGAAAGGACATCTGTATCCACCGTTTATGTTCTGCTAAAATAGGTTTTCATCTTCTGAAACTACTATTTCAATGACAGAAGTTCCCCTCAGAAAATGCACTCCTAAGATGCTATAAATTAATTTTGACTAGAATTGAAATATTTACCATAAGGAAAGCATTATCACCCAAAAGAGTGATCTGGAATCCATTTGTGTGCGTGCTACTGACCAAGTGTCAAGAAAACTTACCCTAATACATCCATCTGCCCCAATGGTGATAACTTCGCCTTCATCCAGCATTATCTGGTTAATGGGACCCTGATGACAAGACTTCCTTCCAGCTCGACAGAGCTCAACCTTGATGAGGCCGCCTTCCCACAACAG
Source organism: Leptonychotes weddellii (assembly GCF_054177405.1). NCBI lineage: Eukaryota > Metazoa > Chordata > Mammalia > Carnivora > Phocidae > Leptonychotes > Leptonychotes weddellii. Next base: position 139,895,159 of record NC_138369.1, on the reverse strand, counting down.
CATGTTGCCCCACCCTGAGCCCGAGAGCACCTGGCAGGTATGCAGAAAGGAAGGAATGTGCATTAAAACAGACAAACATGGATATTTATGCCTCAAATGGCAGGTGAGAATTATTTTTATAGTTTCTCTTTCTTGATTATGAAAGTAAAAAAAATAAGTATAGAAAAATAAGAAAATATAGAAATGAAAATTCACCACTTCAGAAACAACCACTAACCACATTTGTATGTATTTCTTCCTAGCATTATGCATAATTTTACATCATTGTGATTAGGCTGTACATTGCTGGTAATTTTTCAAATATATCACGTGCCCTCCTCAATACCCATCACCTGGTAACCCCATCCCCCCAACCCCCTTCCTTCTGTAACCCTCAGTATGGTTCCCGGAGTCCAGAGTCTCTCATGGTTTGTCTCCCTCTCTGATTTCTTCCCATTCAGTTTTCCCTCCCTACCCCTGTGGTCCTCCACACTATTTCTTATGTTCCACAGATGAGTGAAACCATATGATAATTGTCTTTCTCTGCTTGACTTATTTCACTTAGCATAATGCCCTCCAGTTCCATCCATGTTGATGCAAATGGTGGGTATTCATCCTTTCTGATGGCTGAGTTATATTCCATTGTAGATTCTAGTTTTTAAGAGTGATAATATTAAAGGTTATGAGATGTGTCAAAAATTGTGAGGCCATTACTGAACTCAGCAGATTATAGCATAATAATATCCAATTTCAAACAAGAATAGTCATTTGGAACCAGCTCCTATTAATCCATTTAATCCAGCACTTCCCCAAGTATGTACCACCAAACACTAGTTCTTAGGATGTTTAAGAGGTATTCCCCTAGGCAATATGCCCACAAATTTTGCAAGAAGAAGAGAGAAAATAAACTAACAATGTTAAAGAATAAACTAACAGATTAAAGTTGAGTGCATCTGTAGGTGCCACTGTGAAGTGGCTCAATCTTCCTAAATAATAATCTGACAATAAAAGAGAAAGCCACAAGACTGTACACAACCTTTGAGCCAGTAAGTCCTCTTGGAGCATCATGACAAAAGAGGAGGGACAGATAAACATAATAATCCATGACAATAAGTGAAAATATGTCACTATGTTAATATATTAAAATGCTTGCATACTTTATATATGTGTGTATAATATTTAGCATAAAAAAAGGTATTTACATGTGGATTATGACTACTCCCTAGAACTATATTAATTAAAACTGATAATCTGAAGAGGCAAAATTACATGTTCATTATATTTACAATGATAGTATCCATTATTACTAACATTGGCAGTGGTTTTTAGAATGTCTAATGTACTTTCATATATTTTCATTTTGAAAACATAATTTTATTATCGCAGAATAGTGGCTGTACTCACCTTCCCATCCGGGAGCTGCATGTAACCTTCTATATCAGAAGTGGCTGTTTTGCCAAATCGACCCAATGAGCCCTGAAGCTTGAGACCAGTGAATGTTAGAGCCATTTCCCAGAACCTGCAAACAAGAAAGAGACTGAATGTACCTCAGAGAGGCTTTATTTATTTTTATTATCACTCAAGCATTTACATGTTTCAGAGTCACATATATTATTTCATTTATTCATTCATCTAACTAATATGTATTAAGTATCACCTACCTGTCAGGCAAAGTTCTAGGTAATATGAATTCAGAATTGAGCAAAATAGACAAAATAAATTCCCTGCTTTTCAGGATATTTTATCTTAGAGTCATGCTGTCCTATGCAGTTGGCCCTAGCCAAGTTTGACTATCTTAATTTAGACTTAATGTAATTAACACTAAATCAAATTTAAAACTCTGTTTCAGTCAGACCAGCCAGTTTCAAGTACTCAATAGCTACATGCAGCTAGTGACTACTAGACTGGACAACATAGAACATTTCCATCTTGGCATGTAAAAAGATGTAAGAGTTTTCAAAAAATTCTAACTTACTTGTTGTGTAGCTTAAGAGTGATTGTGCTCTCAATCTCTCATGAATAAAATAAGGATACTAGTAGAACCTACCTCATAAAATTGTTGAAAAACTCTTAGAACAGTGCCTTGCACATAAAATCAATGAATAAAGGTTGGTTATTACTAGCATTTATTATTAATAGTTTAAGTAAGTGAACAGTCAGATGATGAAAAACATGTAGAAAAAAGAATTTGGCCTACCAACTAGATATAAAATAGATAATGGATGGTATCAACAAGCCAGTAATATGAAACCAAAAGCTTAAATAACCAACATCCTTCTCCAAGGCTTTCATAGGTCCCCTGATCATACATTTCCATATACATATGTTTCTTCTATAGCACTTCACACATGAAATTATTTGATTTCTCTCTCCAAAGATACAATGCAAAGAAAATATGCACTTTACTAAATGATGGGAGAATGTAAAGAACTGGAAATTTTTAGCCTACAGCTAGCAGAAGATTACTTAAGAATTCCCCCAAATTTCCATTTTAAAATCTATTCAATTAATCTGTATTTCTAATGAATAAATAAGAAGAGAGCCAGGTTTGAATTGGAATAAGAGAAACTTAGGATAAAAATGTCTTTCTCGAAAAGGACACTGGAAATCTAGTTATGAGCAGCTCGAAGGAGGTGGTGGAAGGTTGTTAAATAAATGCATAAGACAGGGTAGAACGAAGACTGAAAAAGACAAAACCATTCCATCCTGAAAAAAAAGAGAGCAGAGTGTGAAAGAGTGAAAAGGACATGGAATTTTGAGCCAGAGACCGGAGATCAAAAGTAGGCTCTGTTACAATTTAGTACTGAGGGTCCTGTGTTAGGAATGATTCTGTTATAACTCATGTTTTACAGATGAATACTGAGTTCAGAGATGTCAAAATGACTTAGGCATCATACAATATTGCTGCCACAAATTTAAAAGTGGATCTGAACACTCAATATGCCATGTTAGTAAGCAGTATACAAACCCTTTTAGGTGGTAAAGCCTGTAAGGCAGCAGGCTAAATTTAAAAGCCCTTCTTTTTATCTATGCTGGTTTCAGTAATAACAGCCCCATATCCGATTAGAAAAGCAGCACTACAGTTAGCTTTGAAGATAACACATTTAAACATTATCCTACTGTTAACATCAGCACAAATGTCTCCAGATGGCTGATCCTCTTAAGATAATATCCTTGATGATTATCTACCGGTACCTGTACCAGTCACACAACCTACTTGATGTGGCCTGATCCCGATGTAGTAAGCTGCTCATCATCTTCAGGATTGAAAGTAACCTTAAAAACTTCCTGGGAAAAAGCTTTTGTCCTCAGTATGGGCTGTTCTTCTTTCCAATTCCAGATGGTCAGTGTGTAATCAGGGTTGCTGCCAACAGAGGCTAGCAAGGTACCATTGTAGTTAAAATCCACATAAGCATAGCCCAGCTCAGTCCCATCTGAAAGGATGAATGGGAGTAATGAACAAAGGCAACATTTCATTTTCAAAAGTATATTATTAAAAAAAAAAAAAGGAGGGAAAGAGAGTGAGTACCCTTGGTGATAACTATTGATGAAAGAATGCCAAGAATTCCCAAAGAAACAATCCAAAATCATGCATCACCCTTGGCTTTAGAATGTATTACATGACATGCGGGGGGAGAGTGAAGAAATCTTAGTCACATTTTGCATGAGAAAAACACCTTGAGAACACATTCCATTTTATGGAGTGGGGTAGGGGGGTACAAAATCCTGTTAGATGGCAGAAAGGTATCAATCTGTAATTAGAAATTTGCCACTGGAAAATTCATCAAATAAAAATTGAGGACTTCAGGTTTCTGGTTATGCATGTAAGGAGCTTGGAAGTCAGCATTCCATCCTAACAACAAATAAAAAGCTGAACACACTGAAAAATCAACAACTCTTCTTGGATTCATAAGTGAGGGAAGGACACAGGGCAAATGGCTGCTCCCAAGACTGGGGAGACTGGTGGGTGAGGTGCATTTGCAACTTATCACGGCAGGAACTCACAAGCAGTAACAGCTAAAACAGCAGAGAGAACCAGGGCCGGGGTAATAAAACCTGAACAGTTATAACTGAAGAACTGCTGGAGCTCAGTGTGGACAAGTTGGAGAGTTAAAACTCCAGGGGGACCCAGTCATAAGTGGGCCCCAACAATATTGTGAGATTTATCCCCAGGAGCTTGACCAGGTTCCCACAGTAAATACTAGAAAAACAACTCAGGCTTTCAACAGGGGGAGGGGGAAAAGGAATCGTTTTGAAACACACCACACTTCGTTCTTCTTAATAAGGCCTGCCCTCAGGAGAAACTAATTAACCAGAGCCTAATTAACCTGGGGAAGGAAATACCCAATTCTAGCCCCCTCTAACTGATGTGGTTTTGGAATATAGGTGAGGTTCGGTGGGTGGGGTCCGGAGCCAACGACAAAGAAAGAATTCTTGAGATGTCTTTGGTGCAAAACAATGGTTTTATTTAAGCACGGGGATAGGACCCATGGGCAGAAAAAGCAGCTGGACCAGGGTTGTGAAAGGTGGCTGATTATATACCATGGGGCTGGGGGAGGTAAGGAAAAAGGGAGGTTTTCAAAAGAACTTTTTCATATGCTAAAGAGGACCTACAAGACACCAGAGGCCTCGCCATTGTCAAATTAAGGTTGTTTTTCCTTCTAGCAAGGCATCAACATTAAGATAGTTGGGAGCTTCCTGGAGGAACATTATACTCTGTATTACATACTCTGCTTCAAGTATCTGTCAATGGGCTGCAGGTTATAAGGACATTTCATTGTATCCACATTTCCTTCTGGAAGCTAGGTTATTGATAGAAATGCTTTGTTCTTGTAGATTGCTAAGACATTTGTAAACTGAGGGAGACTCAGGTCTTGCAGGATTGTGATCTCTATAAGTTAATGATTTGTTTTTCCTTTCCTTAGCTTTAGGGCAGCCAGGAGTGTCTGAGGAATGTCACATATATCCCATGGGGGAGGCGGTTTGTGGGGTGTCAGCTTCTGCTTTGTCCTCAGCTTACCTTCTATTCCCTCATCATAATCATCCTGTCCCACCGAAGGGGGAGAAAACAACTCAGAAACGTTTGTGAAGTTCAGTTCAGAGGCAGAGGCTCACGAAAAATTTGAGACTTAATCAGAGAACTAAAGAACACTTCCCCTCCCCCCCACACCTTACCACCAAGTTATAAAAGGCCTATTTACAGCAATTATCTTTCCCCACTACACCATGTCTGGCTATCAAGAAAAAATTACAAAGCATACCAAAAGGCAAGAAACACAGTTTGAAGAGACAGAACAAGCATCAGAACCCGATATGGCACAGATGTTGGAATTATCAGACTGGGAATTTAAAACAACTATGATTAATATGCTAAGGGCTCTAATGAATAAAGTAGACAATATGCAGGAACAAATGGGCAATGTAAGCAGAGAAATGGAAATCCTAAGAGAACGAAAAGGAAATGCTAGAGATAAAAAACAACAGAAATGAAAAATGTCTTTGGTGGGCTCATTAGTAAACTGGACACAGCTGAGGAAATAATCTCTGAACTACAGAATAGATCAATAGAATCTTCAGAGAACTGAAGAGCAAAGAGAACAAAGACTGATGAAAATGGAACAGAATATCTAAGAACTATAGAACAACTACAAAAAGTATAGTGTATGTATAATGGGAATACCAAAAGGAGAAGAGAGAAAGGAACAGAAGAAATATTTGAAACAGTAATGCCTGAGAATTTCCCGCAAATTAGTATCAGACACCAAACCACAGATCTAGGAAGCTCAGAGAACACCAACTAGAATAATGCCCAGAAAACTACAGAAAATGAAAATAAAGGAAGAACTCCTAAAAAAAAGCCCAAGGGGGAAAAAAAACCTTACCTAAAGAAGAATGGAGAGTTATATCCAACTTCTCTTCAGAAACCATATAAGCAAGAAGAATGGACTGAAATATTTAAAGGAAAGGAAGGGAAAAAAAAACCCACCAACCTAGAATTCTGTACCTTGTGAAATTATCCTTCAAAAGTGACCGATATATACTTTCTCAGACAAACACTGAAGGAATTTGTTGCCAGGAGACCTGCTTTGCCAGAAATGTTAAAAAGAAGTTCTCTAAACAGAAGGCAAATAACATAGGTCAGAAACTCAGGTATACATAAAGGGATGAAGAGGACTGAAGAAGGAGTAAGTGAAAGTAAAATAAAAAACTTTTGTTTTTCTTATTCTTAATGTAATAAACAACAGTTCAAGAAAACTACAAAACAGTATCTTTCATGAACATAGATGCAAAAATCCCCAGCAAAATATTAGCAAATTGAATCTAACGATGTACAAAAACAATTAGATTATTATTTTGTGGATATCAACAAACTGATTTTAAAGTTCAGACAGACAAAGACCCAGAATAGTCAACATAATATTAAGTGAAAAGAACAAAGTTGGACTCATAATACCTGACTTCAAAACTTCCTATAAAGCTACAGTAATCAAGACAGTGTGACACTGGGGAAAGAATAGATAAATACGTAAATGGAACAGAATAGAAAGCCCAAAAATAGACCAACAGGAATATATTCAGCTGATCTTTGAGAAAGGAATGGAGGCAATATAACAGAGCAAGGACAGTCTCTTCGACAAATGGTGCTGGAACAGCAGGACATCCATAGGCAACAAATAAGCAAACAAGCAAACAAATAAATTAATGTAAACCTAGACCTTATACCTTTCATAAAAATTAACTCAAAATGGATCGTAGGCCTAAGTATAAAATGTGAAAACATAAAACTCCTAGAAGATAACGTAGAAGAAAACCTAGACGGCCTCGGGTATGGTGATGCCTTTTTAGATGCCACACCAAAGACAGACAGGATCCATGAGAGAAGTCACTGATAAGCCAAGATTCATTAAAATGAAAAACTCCTCTGAGAAGGGCAATGTCAAGAGAATGACAAAACAAGGCACAGATTGGGAGAAAATATTTGCAAAAGGCATATGCGATAAAGGACTATTACCAAAAATATACAAACAACTCTTGACACTCAACAATAAGAAATGAACAACTCAATTACAAAATGGGCCAAAGACCTTAACAGACAGCCTCACCAAAAACATGCAGGTAACACATAAACATTTAAAAAGATGCTCCACGTTCTATGGGAACCACAAATTTAAAGACTGAGATACTGCCACACACCTATTTAGAATGGCCAAAATCCAAATCACTGACAACACCGAATGCTGATGAGGACGTGGGGCAGCAAGAGTTCTCATTCACTGCTGGTGGGAACGCAAAGTGGTACGGCCACTTGGGAAGACAGTTTGGCAGTTTCTTACAAAACTAAGCAGACCCTTACCATGCTCCAGTAATTATGCTCTTTGGTATATACCCAAAGTAGTTGAAAACTTACGTTCACACAAAAACCTGTATTCAGGTGTTTATTGCAGCTTTATTCATAATTGCCAAAATTTGGAAACAACTAAGATGCCCTTCAATATGCAAATGAATAAACAGTGGTGCATCCAGACAACAGAATATTATTCAGCACTAAAAAGAAATGGGCTATCAAGCCATGAAAAGACAGGGAGGAACCTTAAATTCATATTCCTAAGTGAAAGAAGTCAATCTGAGAAGGCTACACACTGTATGAGTCCAACTATATGACATTCTGGAAAAGGCAAGCCTGTGGGGACAATAAAAAGATCAGTGCTTGCCGTGTGGAGGCAGTCATAAATAGGGAGAGCACAGAGGATTTTTAGGACAGTGGAAATACACCATATGAGATTATAAGGATGGATATACATCATTAGACATTTGTCTAAACCCAGAGAATACAACACCAAGAGTAAAGCCCAGGGGACACTGTGGACTCTGGGTGACTATGATGTGCTAACAGAGACTGGTCCTCAGCAAAAAATGTACCTAGTGAGTGATAACAGGGAATGTTATGCACGTGTAGGGGAAGAGGGCTATGGGAAATCTCTGAACCTTCCTCTCAATTTTATTGTAAATCTAAAACTGCCCTGAAAAGTAGTCTGTTTAAAAAACTACTAAAATTAATTATATGGAAAGCAAAATTCATAAGAGAACTGTGGTGATTAAGTTCATGTGTGGTTATTTTAATCTGGGTGGGCCTCATTCAATCAGTTGAAAGTCCTTAAAAGCAAAACTGAGGTTTCACCTGAGGAAGATGAAATTCTACCTGAGCATGTAGCATCAGCCCCAGCCCAAGAATGTCCAGCCTACTGGCCTGCCCTACAAACTTCAGACTTGCCAGCCCCTACAAGTACATAAGCCAATTCCTTTAAGTAAATCTCTTTTCTACCTCCTCCTAGTTCTGTGTCTCTGGAAGACCCTGAATGTTGTTAACCTTGAACATGGAATATTTTAGAGGATATACTGAGCTCACCTTGAAGGATTCTGTAGGGCTTCAAAGAAGGATATTCATAGATGATAATCTTTGGGAAAACACCTTTTTCAGCTACTGTGAAGTAAGTTTTATCAGGATGAACCTATAAAAAGTAAAATCTCACTTAAATAGTAAAAGGAGAATTTTCTTATAAATAGTTCTATTAATGTAGTATTTAGCACCTGTGATTTTATAATTTATTAGGATCCACTCCAATAGAAAACTAAAAAATGGGCATCTGGTAAGTACGTGGTGATGGATGTGATTTAAACTGAAACCTAGGGGAATACTCATTTTAAGTTTTACTTTTGTTAATAGAGTCATCTCTACCTCTACAATTTTTTTAATTGCCATCAGAAGAGCTAGAACAGTGGTTCTCAATCGTTAGCACATATCAGAACCACAGGGAGGGCTTATTAAGGCACAGAGGGCAAGCCCTACCACCAAAGTTTCTGATTCAGTACATCAGGGCTGGGCCCCCAAAATTTGCATTTATATCTCTAACAAGTTCCAGGTGATGTTGATGCTGCTAGCCTGGGGACCACTCTTTGAGAACAACTAAGTTAGATGAATTGTTTACCCTCCATATATAAATCAGCCTAAATTTTTGTACAGAAAAATTCATGTTTCCAGAATAGGTTACAGCTCAGTTTAAAAAAAAATTTCACCTTGGACAAATTCAACACAAATACATATAAACTTACTAGAAGTGAGAAAGATAAAATATTTTCAAGCCAGATGCAGAGGAAAATATAGTAAATATGCCCTGGGTAAACTATTTGTGTCAGCATTTCAAATGATAGCAGTATAAATCTTATAGAATTATATGTTTATTCCTGTTATTTTTGTTCATTCGTAAGCCAAGGTGCAGGAAGAGTAAATGGATAGTCTAAAAATAAAAATAGGCTATTACAAAAATAAACTATTTAAGACACAATATGTGCTTTATGAAATTCTGTTTTTGGTTACCATGTTGCAACTCCTGATTTTATACCCGTGGAACAGGAGTTTCCTCAGAGGATATAGGTTGCACTGTAGGTTTTGGTACCCAAAATAACATTGTAGCTTTTTTTCTTCTCCCCACACATGGGGCCATAAGACCTATAATAAGGTCTTCCTACTGACACCTCTTCCATTCAAGTAAACACCCATCACTTCAGCTTGAAACCAGGCTTGGCTTTATAGGAGGGACACTCGGTGAGAAAAGAACGCTTATTACATGCTTATTATGTGCCCCAGACACTGTGTACGTTTTATATGAATTAATTCCCTTAAATTTTACATCAACCTTGTGAGTTCGGATACCCTTATCCTTCCCATCTTTTTCATGAGGAAATAAGCACAGAGAGGCTAAGTAACTTGAAGTCATACAGCTTGCAAATGTCAGAGGTAGGATTCAAGCCAGGTGTTGGAAGCCAGGAAGAAAGGGGAACTAAAAAATAGGAGCTACGAAGGACTTAGAGGGAAACAGGTTATGACTACATCTTTCTAGATGCCCATTTACAGAAGAATATTGTGTGGGATACGCGGTCACAGAAATCTGTGTAGGAATTCAGGCAAATCTTTTACCACTCTAGGTCTGGCCTCCAGTTAGGGAAAAAGTTTCAGCCCTTTCAGATTAGAAGCTCTGTGGGGTTGAGTTTGGTGTTTTATCTTTAGTGGAGATCTGGAATTAATGAGTCATTTACTTTACACTCAACATACTATCTTTTCTGAAAGATAGTTGATATGCCCGCATTACCCATTTCCCACAGGTTTCTTATTGCCCTGCCAGAACACTTCTTATCCACAAACGGCTGTTTCAGGAAAAAATGAAGTGATGAGGACAGCTGAGGAAAGGCCCCTATCCAAGCACTGACAGCTCCAGCATGCATGGAGAAAAGCCCTGTGGACATGCAAATGCCCAGAGTCCAGGGGGATGAGGATTCGGATTAGCATTCTTGACCACAGTACACCTCTACCTACTGACCTCAGACCAAGTTATTGTACAACAAAATAGAAATTTCAAAACTACTATTGGCCATAAAGTGAGAGGAAAAAAAGTGATAGTTACCTGTTTCTCAGTACTCTGCAGGTGATACGGACCTCAGGGCTCATGACACCTCAGGGTGGCCCCTGACCGACTTCCCTCCACAGAACCCGTGACCCTCACGTTGGGCCTGTGAATATTTGCACACAGCTGTGCCACAGTATCATGTACTTGTATGGATCTGGGTTTTTGGTTTTTTGCTTTTTAACATGAGCCTTGCCTGTTTAGATGGATTTTAAACTCTCTGAATCCATAGAGGTCCGGAACCCTTCTTCATTTAAATCCCTGCATGTTCTGAGTACTGTTGGACACACAATGTAATATAATAAATTCTTGTTGGGGAGCCTGTGTGGTTCAGTCATTTGAGCATCTGACTTTGGCTCAGGTCAGGGGTCTGGGGTCCTGGGATCGAGCCCCACATCAGATCCACGCTCAGTGGAAGTCTGCTTGTCCCTCTCCCCTTCCCTACCCCACCCCGCTCCTGCTCTCTCTCTCAAATAAATAAAATCTTTTAAAAAATAATCATAATTAATTAATTAATTCTTGTTGAGGACAGGGACTTTACCATGCACACGTGTTACGTATAGATAGATGATCAAAAAAGAAATAATCATGAGACTATCTTCACTCATCCATCTCACCATATCCTGTTTCCATAACCACTCCAAGTTCTATTTGTGGATCTTAGATTTTCCTTACCTTCTCCGTTCCCATTCATGTCCCTATTTCATTTCTCAGAGCAAGAATCTTCAAAACCTCTCCACTCACCTCCATTTCTAATCTAAACACCCTACCAGGTCCCATCTAATCTAATCAAAAGTATTTCCCACCACTCCCTGCTAGGTTGGCCCAGTCTCTCTGTTGGAGCTGCACCAGGCTTTCTGTTGGAAGCCCTCTACCTCTGCAGGATGTGGTGATGTGGGCCCTGCACCTCCCAGTTCTGTCTGGGCTGCTCACACCTGACAGGCAGGGTAAGAGCAGGGCAGACTTCTATTTAGATCATGATTCTTCTAAAAAAACCCTTTGAGCATCTGCTATGGAAGTGCTGCTTATATGCACCCCAAATCCTGCGTATTTCTCCTCCTTTCCCTGTCTCACATAGCCTACTCTGAACAGGGGCCCCTCTCATGACTCTAAAGACACCAAGAGGTGTTTCTCGGATTGTTATTGGTGAGAGCAGATCTAGGGACACCTGCTTTTAAGGATCACAGAGTAGAAAAACAGTCAAGGTAAAAACTCAGGTATGGGGCCAAGTGCTAGAGAGAGGTCAGGTAAGATACAGTTAGAAAGGTATTCTTTGGATTTGGCTACTCAAAGGGCCGTTGGTCACTTTAGTATGGGCAATTTCAGTGAGGTGGGAGGGAAAAAAACAGCAGAAGCTTGGCTTTGAAGGGAAAAGTCAGCGGGTAAAGAGAAGGCACGGTTAGAGAGGGGCCCTTTAAGGTGAGAACAAGTTGATTTAGTGTACTTTTATGCTGAGGATGAAAAGTCTAAGGAAGTAGAGGCCAAAGATACAAGAAAGAAGGTGACTGATGGAGACAGGTACCTGAGGAGGAAGGAAGAGACAGCCTCCAAATCACATGCAAATCCTTTTGTCGACTGCTCAAAATTACCGAACGTACAACCTATACTTGATCTCTTAATGTTCGATTCTATACCTACATCTTATCTGGCGCTTATCTCTATTATTTGGATTATCATTGGTGCTATTCACCTGAGTATTTTTGCAGAAGGGCAACAGGGAGTTCAATAGGAAAACCCTGCAGGACTGGGGGAAGCCACTTAACCTCTACCAACTCCAGTTTCCTTATCTGCAAAATGAGATGATAGTATCATCCACATAATGTTGCAATACTGCACAGAGATCATGTCAGTGAATGGAGTGGTTGTAATCGTTGAATTGGAAACGCCTTAATCCTGCAATATGGCATATGGTATTGGCACCTAAGAGCCTGGCCGGTCCACAGAAGAAACAAATACAAAAGGACAGATTTTTTTTTCCTAAGTCACTACCAGCATACCCCAATGACACCAATTCCTCTCCCACTGCTACTTCGCAGGTACATCTGTTCCTTGGTTTTCAAATTCAGAAGGATCAGCTGGTTCCCAGCTATGTACATCACAGTATTGCTGTCCAGAAGTTGTAGGTTGGCCCGCTTTCTGCAGTCATAACCAAAGGAATGACTGAGGAAAAGTTGTTAAGGAAAAGAAGTGAAACAAAGTAAACATCCGAGAGACAGGAAACCTAATGAAATAAACACGTTTGAAAAGTTGTGACATTAGACAAAGGTTCAGTGTTGAAGTAGTGGAATTTTACTTTGAAACCCGGAGTTTTTATTTATTACTAATGCAACTTTGTTTTTAAATGAGGTGAAAATTCTTATACTCTGATTTAATCAATATTTTAATTTTCTTAGGGAGATCCTGAAAGCAGATTAATTTTATAAAAGTAAAAGTATTATATAGGCCTCTTCCTTGATGTTGAAAGGCAAGATGTTTAAAATTCTGACAGAATGTTTTAAAGTTCTGACAAACCAGTGACAATCTGACTAATATAATAAATCCACATAAATATAATTGAAATTTAATTCATATGAACAAATTATGAAAATGGACTAAATAATATATAGTATATAAATATGTATAATAAATATGCTAACATTTCCTTTCTGAGCTCATTAGTATGTACAGGTGTGTGGATGAGTGTGTGTGTGTGTGTGCACGCACATTTATGCTATAGAGTAAATCTGAACTAATTCAATATAGAGGTTAAAATAATCTAAGTTTTTATAAAACATCTCTTAAATGTACATTGTTACTACATTCAAGTTCAAATTAATATAACCCAAGATATAAATGTAGTAAGTAAATGAGATTAATCTACAAAAAATATAGTTTGCAAAAGAAATATATTACATAGTGTATCTTAAGTAGATGGATTCGTATTTTCTAAGAACTCACTGTTGAACACAAAAATTAAAGGATCATTGGAGAAATCTTTATTTCTTGGGCCCTTCTTTAAAAAATAAATTCTGATTTTAGAAGTTTACCCTTATTTGTAAGTGAATATTTTTAGAGAAAGAAACTATGTAGAATTTTTAACAAGAAGAATATCTACAATTGTAAAAAAGAGAAAATTTTAATGCAATTCGAATTGTGAAGTATATACAAATTACAACCAACTATATATAACTATACATAGCTCATTGCCTAAGAGTTAAGTTGAAAAAGAGAGAGAACATTTCAGGGCTTTTGATCCGTTCAAGAAAAAGGAATTTTATCAATTTAATAAAAATATAAACACCTAAAACTGAATTTTATATAAAAGCACAAATAAATGTGTGATCCAGGGATCTTGCTGAAGCTATCCAGGCCTCACGGAAACTACCTGAGGCCTCCTTACAAATAAAGAGTGGGAACCACAGGCTCTTTATCTTCACAGAGCCTGGTACGGGGCAGGAGGCTTCACCTACCCTCCCTCCTTTTCCCTTTCCCCAAACTGCTGTTCTCACCTTTCCTTCCTTCTCTCCTGTCTCGGTTCCCAGGTGCCAGTGTAACACTTTGGAGGGCTAAAAGCTACGTCTATAGCTATGAGCGTAGAAGTAGGCTACCATCTCTTCACTAACTTGGGTGGCGGTTGGGGATCACACATGTGATCATTTATCTGATATTATCATCTCTAATTTTGGGGTGGGGGGCGACTCCCTTCTACTTGCCGCTGCTCTCCGATGCAGAATGGGTAAGATTGTTACTTCCCAAACTCTCCCCTTCCAAATCACAGCCTGCTTCTTCTCGCAGGTCATCTCTATTTCCCAGAGTGCCGAGTGCAGTGTCTTGAGCCTTAGGCATTCGATAAATGTCTGTTGGATTAAGTAGTTAATTACTGTATAACTAGGGCCCGATCCTTCTCTTTTAACCTCAGAGAACAGCGGGAGCCACTAACCAGAGCTTTGACGATGTTAAATTATGTTCTGCTATACCTTCAACTCCTCTCTGTTTTATCCCATCCTCTCTTCTGGCTTGCGTCTTATTAACTTCCTATCAGAGACCCAGGGCCTTCACTGTTCTTGGGCATCTAGGACCCTCACTTTAAAATTGCATTTAAGGGACGCCTGCGTGCTTCAGTTGGTTAAGCATCTGCCTTTGGCTCAGGTCATGATCCCAGGGTCCTGGGACTGAGTCCTACATTGGGCTCCTTGCTCAGCGGGAAGCCTGCTTCTCCCTCTGCCTGCCACTCCCCCTGTTTGTGCTCTCCCTCTCTGACAAATAAATAAATAAATAAAATCTTTAAAAAAAATAAAATTGCATTTAATTATGTCTTATATAAATTATGCTATGGTTTAGGTGATATTTTTTAAAGATTTTTTTTTTTTTGACAGAGAGAGAGAGAGACAGCGAGAGAGGGAACACAAGCAGGGGGAGTGGGAGATGTTCCAAAGAGGCAGCTTTTGATTCAAGGTCTAGAAAAGCTAATAATGTAAGCTATCCAAAAATGGGATAAGCTACTTTGTGACTTCCCTGGTGTTGAAAGGGTTCACAAAACGTCTATAGGTTACATAGCCACTCATCCAGCATAAATATAAGCAATTCATACCTTGAGTCAAAAGTCAAGGTCACTCTGACTCTTATTATTTGGAATCTAGGCATATCTCTCCAATACTGAGATCCCTGTATCCTGGAGCAGCAAGTCCCCAGTACTGGGGGCTCGGAGAAGACGACACAATCAAAAGTACCTGGGAAGCCTTTTCAGACGACAAGTCCCCAAGTCCCTCTCCCCACGGATATAATGCAGTAGGTCCAGGAAAGGTACCAGACTATGTGTATTTCAGGAAAAGCTTCAGGGCGACTCTGATAAACCACCTCATTTAAAACAAATAGGCTAGAAGAAAGGCAACAGCATAACTTTTATCAGCAACTTGTCCAAAGATCACATATGCAAAAAGTCTTCAGGAGAGAAAACTCCAAGTTATAAGATTCAGGGGGAGGGTGCCTGGGTGGCTCAGTCGGTTGAGTGACTGCCTTCGGCTCAGGTCATGATCCCAGGGTTCTGGGATCGAGTCCCACATCGGGCTCCCTGTTCTGCAGGGAGCCTGCTTCTCCCTCTCCCACTCCGCCTGCTTGTGTTCCCTCTCTCGCTGTGTCTCTCTCTGTCAAATAAATAAATAAAATCTTTAAAAAAAAAAAAAAAAAGATTCAGGGGGAATTAGTTTTAGGTACACCTGGGGTTGAAACAGAAAACTATAATCACATGTTCTATTTTTACATAAAAAGCAAAACTGGAGCCGGGAAGTACATGGCCCTCCTCTTTAAGCACACCTTGTCTAAGAGGCCATGTGGTCATCACCACCACCCCTCTGAAGGTAAGCATACTAAATTGCGAGCCAAGAGCATGAATGGAAATCTCCCAACTCCACCTGACAAACCTAATATCGTACAGTGAGAGCAGACCCTAAATCTTCTTGTTGATTATCCCCACCTTTAATTTTTTTCATGGACTCTTACTCTCCAGACCAATTTAAAACTGGTTATTTGAGGGGCACCTGGGTGGCTCAGTTGGTTAAGCCACTGCCTTCGGCTCAGGTCATGATCCTGGAGTCCCGGGATCAAGTCCCTCATCGGGCTCCCTGCTCGGCGGGGAGAGGCCAAATTTTGTGCATGTACGGCTAGTTTGCCGACCCCTGACCTAAGAAGCTGAAATCCAAAAATTATACACATATAACTGGAGTGGATACACAAGTGTGAGAAGATCCAGTGGTATGTTCGAATCCGGAGTCACAAAAGGCATCGAAACAAGCTCCACATAATTGTAGAAGAAGTTCGCCGAGATTTTCTTCTTAACTTTCTCCTCCGCCTCTTCTGAGGTTGGAGCAGGGGCTTCCATATACTGAGATTCTAAAAAGTTAAAATATTTTAACTAAGAAGAGCGTCTGGTGAATCCTAAAATTGTATTTCACAAAGACAGGAGGAATGTACCTAGCCTGCAACAGTTGAGCAGGAAGTACTACCAGGGTGGGATGCCACCCACCAGTGAGCATATGGGAGGGAGAACCAACATGCCTGTGTGCATCAGGGTGAAGGCAGATCTCTGGTCATGGTCTCTGCAGTCTCAAAGAGCAACTCCTAATCAGTCCCAAGGGTGAGTTATAATTCCCCAGTCTGGGATGGAGCACTCCTTAGAGCATCCTACTCCCCAAAAAACCAAGTCTGAGAGTCTTGAATGTGATCCTCAGAAATGTAATATATAGCTACAGAGCTGCTAAATCACCCTGTTAAAGTATGTTCCATGCTTTTCCTTTTATCACCCAGACACATCCTGCAAGTTTTTATTTCTACGAATTTGTAACTATTCAATTTGGGCAATTTGTCTTTAAAACAGTTACTATTACTGATAGAAAACTAATAATACTTACCTCCAATGTTATCCACATAGTCATCTTGAAATGAACTTGAACTTCCTTCCAAATGTTCCATATCATAATCATCATCCTCTAAATATGATTCTCTGCCTTCAATAAATGTCTCATCTGTGGCATCCTCTCTCACAGCAGCTATTAAAAGTAATTTGTTTTAATAATTTCTACATTTTGAATTAAACATTTCCTAATTTCCAAAGTAACTAATATTTTCTGATTACAACTGAAGTAAAGTAAAAATAAACTATGATAAGATATCTGGAAAACCTACAAATATTTGGAAATCAAAGAACATTTAAGAATAAAGTATGGGTCAAGGAGAAATCAACAGGGAAATTTAAAAATATTTCAAACTAAATGGTAATTAAAATATAACATGTCAAATTTGTGGGATGCAACTAAGGCAATGCTTAGAGGGAAATTTCTAGTTTTTGTACACATATAAGAAAAGAAGAAAAGTCAAGACTCAATGACCTAAAGCTCTACCTCAAGAATCTAGAAAAAGCAATAAGAAAATAAAGTGAAATGATAGAAATAACAAAAGTGAAAGCAAGAATCAATTAAATAAAAGGCAAACAAACAATAGAGAAAATTAGCAAAACCAAAATCTTACTCTTTGACAAGATCGACCAAATGGAGAAACTCCTAGCTAGACCAATCAAGAAGAAAGAGAGACCATACAAATCTCCAACATCAGGAATGAAAATACAACCTAGAGTTATACCAACAAATTTTACAATTTAAAAGAAATGTACAATTCTATGAAACATACAAAGTTACAAAACTTACAAAAGAAGAACTAAACAACCTTGTGTTTATTAAAGAAATTGAATTCATTAAAAATTTTCCCATTAAGAAAATTACAGGCGGGTGCCTGGGTGGCTCAGATGGTTGAGCGTCTGCCTTCGGCTCAGGTCATGATCCCAGGGTCCTGGGATCGAGTCCCGCATCGGGCTCTCTGCTCCTTGGGAGCCTGCTTCTCCCTCTGCCTCTCTCTCTCTCTGTCTCTCATGAATAAATAAATAAAAATCTTTAAAAAAAAAGAAAGAAAGAAAAAAAAAAATAATAAAATAAAATAAATAAAAAATAAAAAAAAAAAAAGAAAGAAAATTACAGGCCAACATACTTCACTGGTGAATTTTACCAAACATTAAGGAAGAAATAATAAGTCTACACAAAACATTTCTGAAAGTAGAAGAGACCAAAATCTTTCCAGGTCTCCAGGCCAAAAAAAAGAGAGAAAGAGAGAGAGTGGATGGGGGAGCTACCAGGTACGTGGCCAAACCAGAAGAGAGACCTCTGCTCACAGCACCAAGATAAAAGGTTTCAGGATATCAGCAAATTACTTGACATTATCTTTTGGGAGCCTAAGAACCACAATGTGTGAATTTATGAGCTGAACAACAGGACCAGGCCAGGCCTGCCCCTACAAGGGTCTAATATAAGAAGGGGAGATCCTGAGGCAGTGCTAGACAAAGGGTCATTATTATTAAATCCATCCATTCAGGAAAATGCAGCAAAGGACTGGAAACCAAAAAGTAGGTAATCCTGTGTCAGAAATTAAGGAGTGGAGAAAAGTGGAAATGGAAAATCAAGAGAGAAGCAAACTAACATTTTTGGAGACAGTGACATAACCATATTTTTTGGAAAGATAATTCTAGTGGTAGTATGGAGAGACTTGAAAAGGAAGGCTTGAGTGGAAATCCTTGTTGTAAGAGTCCAAGCAAGAGGAGATAAACATCTCAAATAAAACATGATGTGGATAAACTATGGATTTAAGAGATATGCCTCAGATACATTGAAATAGTTTAATGTAAATTTTGTAAATGAATTGATTTCCCCAGGTCTCCTCTAGGTGAATAATCAAAATTATATTTCTGAAACTATATTTAGGATTAGAACTACAAAAGTCAAGACTCCACTAAGACACCTAACACCATGATGCCCCATTAGAAAGAGCAAGCTTTTAAAAATCCTTTTACACAATTCCTCAAATTTTCTTCTATTTTTTCTTTCTTTTTTATTATAGTTGACACACAATGTTACATTTGTTTCAGGTGTATGACATAATGATTCAACTTATCTATACATTATTCTATGCTCACTACAAGTTTATCAACTATCTGTCACCATAAACCCTATTACAATATATTCCCTGTGCTGTACCTTTTATTTCTTGACTTATTCATTCCTAACTGGAAGCCTGTATCCCACTCTCTTTCACCCATTTTGCCCATACTCCCACCCCTTTCCCCTCTGGCAATCATCAGTTTGTTCTCAATATTTATAGGTCTGATTCTGCTTTTTAATAATTTATTTAGTTTTTTGTTTCATAATGGACTTTACTGGGAAAAGTTAGTGTTAAAAACATTCAAATTCATAAAATTTAAATAAGACAGTAAAAGCTATACCTTGTAGCTATAGTAATCCCATGATTAGCTGGTTCTGCTTTTTATTTGTTTATTCATTTGCTTTCTTTTTAGATTTCACATATAAATGAAATCATATAGTATTTGTTTTTCTCTAACTTATTTTACTTAGCATAATACCCTCTAGGTCCATATTTGGATATATCATTTGCAAATGGTATAATAGAATAATATACATATACATATATATATATATATATATATATATATATATATATATATATATATACCACGTCTTCTCTATCACTGGACACTTGGGTCATTTCCATATCTTGGCTATTGTAAATAATGCTTCAATAAATATAGGGATGCATAGATCTTTTCAAGTTAGTGTTTTTATTTTCTTTGGGTAAATACCCAGTAGTGGAATTATTGGATCGATGGTATTTCCATTTTTAAATTTTTAGGGAACCTCCATAGTGTTTTCCACAGTGGCTGCACCAATTTACATTCCCACTGACAGACCACAAGGGTTCCTTTTTCTCCACATCCTCACCAACACTTGTTGTTTCTTGCCTTTTTGATTCTAGCCATTCTGACAAGTGTGAGGAGATATCTCATTGTGGTTTTGTTTTGCATTTCCCTTATGAGTGATGCTGAGCAACTCTTCATGTGTCTGTTGGCCATCTGCATGTCTTCTTTGGAAAAATATGTATTCAGGTCCTCTGCCCATTTTTAAATCAGGTTGTTTCGATTTTTTGGTGTTGAGTTGCATAAGTTCTTTATATATTTCAGATATTAATCCCTTATTGGATATATCATTTGCAAATATCTTCTCCCATTCAATGGATTGCCTTCTGGTTTTGTTAACATTGTCCTTTACTGTGCAAAAGCTTTCTATTTTGATATAGTCCCAATGGTTTATTTTTGCTTTTGTTTCCCTTGCCTTAGGAGACCTATCTAGAAAAATGTGGCTATGGCCACTGCCAAAGAAATTACTGCCTATATTTCCTTCTAGGAGTTTTATGGTTTCAGGTCTCACATTTAGGTCTTTAATCCATTTTGAGTTCATTTTTGTATATGGTGTAAGAAAGTGGTCCAGTTTCATTCTTTTGCATGCAACTTCTATGGGCCAGGAACTGGACATTAAATGGTTAAAACACAGTCTCTGCTCTTAAAGAACTTAGAATTTAGTAATAGAGTTAAACAAGTAAACTATTTCTGTTGTATAAACTTAAATACTCTTTAACAGCGATCTTACCTAAATTTAATGATAAAAACCTAAGTGTATATTATAATCTTTACTTACATCTTGATGCAGACTTCAAGGAGCTCTGAGACCGCTTCCCATCACTCTTTGATCTATCTAATCTCCCCCGCTCAGTATCCTGATCACCTGGTTCCTTCATTTCCTCTGTAAGCACAAAACTGAGACCGAGAAAGGGAACAGCTGTGAAATAAAAATCATTTACAGATATTTTTCCTCTAACAAATTCCACAAGCACCAAACACCATGTGTGTTGCTAATTGTATGTTTGCACAGTGTCCAAGATGACTCCATCGGCAGGAGGTACAGCCACCAGCAGAGACCTCTGCAGAACGGCAGAATATAGTCAGATCGTCCCTTTTTACAGGCCAACTTACCACGGTGCCCTCTGATTTTCCGAAAGTCTGCAGCAAAATGCTCCGCAGTGAAATGCCATTCCAGTCCATCTTTTGTCTAAACATTCCATCATTAAAGTTAACCCCCTGCCATCCTTTTGGTTCATCCCCTCCATTTCCTCTTCCCATCATTCCATCATTTAATTCCTCTAGTGTTACTAATTAACTTCAATTTTTAAATATTTGTTCAGGGCACCTGCTGTGTATCAAGTCCTATGGTAGATGCTAAATTATGGTACTGAACTAGAGATGTGATTCTTTGTGGAGCTTGTTGTTTAGATAGATAGATATTAAACGATCAATTAAAATACAATAAGTGCTACAAAAAGGAAAGAATAGGGTCCTGTGGGCATGTCTAGCAAGATGACTAACCCATGTCCTCGGGTTCAGGAAGAGGTGTTTGAGACAAGAGTGATGAGTAGAGGTTGGCCAGGCCTAGAACAGACAGAGCGTATTAGGCAGAGGGAACTTGAGAGAGAGAGCTGTTATCTGTGAAGGGCTGAAAGCAGTCTGTTGTGAGTGTGAGAGTGAAATGGGCGGTGAAGAGGACGCCGGTAGCAGATTACAGAACCGTCTCTAAGCTTTTGCTAAGGAGTTTACAACTTATTTCTATGGCAACTGAAAGCCACTGAAAGATTTTGAGGAGGGAAGTGACACAGCAGATTTTCCCTGTCCTCCCTCTAGTGCAGCTCTTTGTCTTTGAAAGCACCTGCTGTATCCTCCTTGTAAGTCTCTGCTTCTCCACACTGAACACCACATATATCCTCATATCCTCACTCTCTTATGGCAGGGCTGGCAGGCAGAAGAGGACAGCAGTTCTATCTGACTCAGATTCGTGCTGCGATTCAGGTTTGAATCTCGGTTTTGCCGCATAACGTTTATATGAATCCCTCAGCTGTAAATGGGAGTGAAGTAAACACAACTTACAAGGCTGCTATGAGAATTAATTGAACTAGTGCATTATCCCCCCTTCCTGGTATCTGCAGAAAGGCTAGTTTGCCCAGAGCAGATAGGATACACACTATATGGCCAGTGGAGAGGGCGGTGTGACCACCACCTCCTTTCACCCCCCACCTTGGGGGTCATTCCATCTGCTTTCTTGCAGTGACATCATAATGCTGCCCTGTGTTGATTTGGGAGACAACATTGCAGGGTCCAAATGTTTTCTTAAAAGCTATTATCAGGAAAGATAGGTCCTAAAATGACACTTAGGTTATTACATTTTGTTTAGCACTTTGGGGCCATTTTTCTGGGTTACCAAGATGATGTTTTACCTTTTAAAAAGTGTGTGTGTTGTTGTTGTTGTTTCCTTAGTTGTTCTCCCTTTCTTCTTTCTTCCTCCCTCTTTTCCTTCCTTCCTTCCTTTCTCTCACCTGATTGTAAAATATATGCCCACTGGGATTGGGAAGTTTGTAGGAATCAAATGATAGAAAAATCTTAATTTAAAATCCCAATTCTATCATCCTGTATATTTCTTTTTCCTTCCAGTTTGGATATGCAGACTTGCTTTCTACATTTATACAAGTCATTGACTTGAAAATAATTAAATAATTGTAATAATGAAATATTTTTAAAAATCAATATTGCAAAAAAATCAATATTGCAAGCTAATATCAGTTATTGCACCTTGGTTGCGCATTATCCTACACCGTGGGTAAACTTTTTTAGGTAGCTACAAACATTTACCAATTCAATTCTTAAAACTACTGAGCACACTTACATCAAATGGTATAATGCCAGGCATTGCAGAGTATACAAAAATGAGCAATAGAGTCCTTGACCTTAAATACTTTACAATCTAGGAAGAAGAAATTGACAATTCTCTTTTAATATAGTCTCAGAATCAGCTTTTCTAAACCACTGATCCAGATCCGAAGCTGACTAGAACAAGCATGGTCTGAAAGTCCTGACCAAAGAGCAACTATAACTAAAAGTTTCCTTGATAAAAATCAACATGTAAACTATTGGAAAGAAAATACACTATTCTCTAAGTTGTCGTGACGCAGGCCCTAAATAAGTAGAGCAGAGTAGGCCCTGGGTTTGCCAGTCAAAGTAAACTGATATTCTGTCGTTACTAATCAGTTAAGAACTGAGAGAAAACTGTTAGCCTGCAAACTTCAGTAACACCTCAGTCTATAAACAGGTATTGCTTTAGTTTTCTATTGCCCTCATACAAATTTCACAGCTTAAAATAACACCCATTTCTTATCTCACACTTCTGTGGGTCAGAAATCCAGGCACACTCAGCTGCTTCTCTGAGTTTCAGAAGGTCAAAACAAAGTGTTGGCAGAGCTATTTTCAGTTCTGCAGGCTCTGGGGAAAACTCTATTTCTAGACTTATTTAGATTATTGGGAGAATTCAGTTCCATGTGGTTGTAGGACGAAAGTCCCTGTTTTCTTGTTGGCTGTAGGCCCAGAGTTGTTCTAAGCTTCCAGAGGCCACGTGGCTCACGGCCCCCTTCAAAGCCAGCAATGGTAGGTCAAGTACCTCTCAATGATTTCAATCTCATAGTTTTCTTTTCTGCTTCCTACCAATAAAAGCTTCATGAGATCATTTTCTATCCTTTAGTCTTCTCTTTTCCAAATACATTTATTTTTAACATATTGTAACTGAATATTAACAGGATGTATATAGTCTAATAAAGAGCTTGTAAGACCTAATAAATTTACTTATAACTTTATTATAAAGTGAATAAGAAACAATTATGGTAAAAAATTATGGTAACAAATATGGTAACCATTATGGTAACACCATTCTGTAAACAAAGGGTTTAAAACCCAACCAAAGGTAAACTGGTGTCAAGACAAAAGTATACTCTTTATCCCACACTATTATAAACAATATATTCCTCAAGTGGCTAATATGACCATGCAATAAATTTTAATATCACAAACACAGTTACAATCAGGTTGTGAGCAGTATGGAAGAAAATACTGAAACCCAAGGAATTTTCCCAGTGTTCTGAACTAGCAATACTCTACAAAAAATATTGAGATCTTGTCTCAGTTTTTCTGGTTCAGAAAGGGTGGCTGAAGAACCTGTGAAAGGCAATTGAGCAGGTAAGGTAGGAGGGGCTCCTGATCTTCTGGAGCTTAGCAATATAATTGGTAAGATGGAATAAGGTGGTTTTTATTTGTTTGGTTGGTTGGTTAGGTTTAGGTTGTTTAGAATAAAGGATTGGGAAGTTGTACTGTAACCTGGTGAGGTTTTGGAGCTAGAATGGCTTGAGTTCACCTCCTAGTTTGACCAAGGATAAAGGTTAGCTTGGCCAAGGGCCAAGTCCCTAGCATCCCTTAACTCTTAGTCCTTTTATATGTAAAATGAGGATGATAAATAAGGTTGTCTGGCAGAGTCATTGTAAGTATTAAATGAGATCTTTTATACCCATTGTTCTCAACACCAGCGGCACTTTAGAATCACTCAGAAAACTTTCAAAGCATATCATTCTCAGGCTCTCACTCCCTAGGTAATTCTTTTGTGAAGCCAAAGATAAGAAACCGGGGTTAAGGACCAGGGGTTTATATAAAGCACACAGTAGATATTCAAAAATGGTAGTTGTTCTTACCATAATTACTACAAATTCTCTCCAATACAGCCAGGGTTCAATAAATGTGACATGGAATCTTCAGAGAGTTGAAAGAGTTCTTATCTAGTCCAACCTCCCACCCAGTGAAAGTCACACATCTACAACATTAAGCTCAGCACCATTAGAGAAGCAGTCTAGTGTGGTGGTCAGGCTGAGAACTGGCTAGAGTCTGCCTGACTGTGCTAACAGCCTGGCTCTCCCTCTTACACCTCCTGTGAGGTGTTAAACAGGTGTTTAACCTCTCTGTGCCTTGGTTTTCTCATCTGTAAAGTTCAGTACCTACTTCATAAGGTTGTTCTGAGATCTCACTGAGTTAATACAGTAGAGCTTTAAGAACAGTGCCTGACACCATAAGCACTCAGTATGTAAAATGGTTGAAAGGATAATTTCATTCATTCCTTAGTAAATGAACAAATGAAGGAACACTTCAAGAGATGATCAGTCAGCTTCAATTTAAACATTTCAAGTTAGCGAGTAAGCACATACTGTTAATGCTCAGCTCTAGTTCTTCATTCATTTTATACTAAGCTGAAATCTGCCTCCCTGCAACTTGGATCCATTTGGCCCTTGTTCTTCTGGGGACATATACAACAAGTTTTCCTGTGTACCATAACCACTCAAATAATTGTAGCTACTTTACTTTTCTCCCTAGATCCTCTCTTTTCCAGCTACAGCATCCCAATTCTTTCCATTACTTCTCACTAACCTGGTTTCAATTCTTTTCAGCATCCTGATAGCTCAAGAAGTTCATTCCCAATGCATTAAATATCCCTCCCAATTTTGTATCTTCTTTTAAGGATCTAGGCATTTTCCAAAAGGGATGAACTGTTACTCTACCTCTTGGGAACATTATATGCCTTTAAGGCAGCCTAATATTGCATTATCTTCCAGGGTTGGGGGGTGGTAGGCTCATCATATACTGACTCATCATAATCAGCGTGTAACCAACCAGAATGACTACACCATACCTTGTGTGTTCTCAACTATGTCCCATCTCATACAACTGAACTAGTTAGGTTTGGATTCTATTTGCAGAACTATCTTAAATGTACTTTTATTAGATTCAGATTCATTGATCCAGCCTATGGCTAATTCCGTTAACCAACTCATTGAGTAGACTATCAAGTTTTGAGTCAACCCTGAGGAAATATAAAGAAAAAAAAAAATCATAGCACACAGTGGTGCAAAGGCATGTGTTGCTTGAAGGAGGTTTGCTGGAAACCAGATGGAGTGGCCCCTAAACTGACATTACTTAGATTCATTCCCCAGATTCCAGGGTCAGTCTTCAGTCGCACAAACTCGGACACTGTGTGCCAGAGCTGGCCATGTTAAGACTCAGAGATTGTCGTTTAAAGCAGATGCTCAGCTTTTACTTAACAATGTAAAACACCACTGTGCAAAGAATAATAATATTCCATGTATTCTGAATGTTTATCATGTGTCAAACACACTTCTAAAGATTCTGCACATACTGTTTCACATATTTCTCAAAACAACTCTATGATTAGGTGCAATTTCCAGATGAGAAAGCAGAGCAATTACTCTGAATCCTTCCCTCTCGCTCACCCATGCAGTTGGTTTCTATGTCCCGTTGCCAAGTGAACAGTCATTGAGCCCTTTGAATTCATCCTCTCCCTTCTACTCCCACTGTCACCACCTTCGTCTGGTTGTGTGGTCTCACCTGTACAATCACCACAGCCTCATACCTTGTCTCTCCCTTCTCTAGTCCATTTCTACCCTGCCTCTTGTAGTTCCAAAACACAGCTTTAATGTGCTACTCTTCCTGTTTGAAACCTATAATGGCTCCTCATTGCCACAGAATAAGAATTCAGCTTCCCTGGCGTGGCACAAAGGTCCCTCATCTTTGGGTCTGTAGCTCATCTCCAGTCACTTCCCGCTTCCTAGCCCTTCCTTAGTCCCTTCTTCTCAAAAGCCTTAGTAGCCACCTGAGACAACTCACGATGGACTGGACACAGTGAGTACGTGTATGCTACTATATCTACTTGTGTGCAACAAGTATTTATTCTGCACGTACTGCGTGCCATGAATGTGCTACCTACGTTACCTGCAATATCCTATTTAATTGTAACAAGAACCCCATGAAGTAAGCATTATCATCTTTCTTTTTAGATATTAGGAAGCTGAAGTCCAGAGGGGTCAACTTGACAGGTGTCACACAGCTAAGTGTGGGGCGAGCTGGTTGGCTTGACCCCAGAACCCAGGCACTTTCTCACCAGACTCCCTGCTTCCGGCTTAGAGCCATCTAACTGGCACTCCTGGGGTCTGCTGTCTTCCACCCCAGCCGGATTAGGAGCTCCTTGCAGGCAGGAACCGTGTCCACTTTGTATCCACAGCGTCTAGCTCTATGCCTGCCAATGCTAGTCACTTCAGTGTTTGTTGAACTGATCCGTAGGAAAGACGGACTTCTCAGCGAGCCTGGAGAACGCTGGTTCAGCCTTCGAGAAGTCCAAGTGGGGTTCCCTACTCCCTGATTCGCTAAAAGATTTGAGGGGGAGGCTGTGGGAACTGCCCTGCTGCCCGGCTCCAAACTTACCCAAGGCACCGACCGCCGCCGCCGCGGGTTCCTAGTCCCAGCGTCAACCCCAGGTCTCGGTTTACTGCGGTCACCAGGCAACGCCGCCCCGCCTCCCGGCAGGCGGAGCCGGATGGGCCATGAGGCGCATGCGCTGCCTGGAGGTGGCTTTCAGGGGGAAATTCCCCGGCGGGGGCCCTGAGACCCTCTAATTTAACTCGGCCTTTGGTCGCGGCTGTTTCCAGGCACGTGACTCGGGTTCGAGCCAAACAGAAAAGCCCAACATTCTATCAGGTTATTATCCCCTTTTAGTTTTATATACAGTTTATGTTATTATAATTATCCCAAGAATGTTATATTGATAAACAAAATGACTTTTGAGTACTTAGATACCTGACGGTTAATAAACAATGGCCCAAAGGGACCCAGATAGCACACTATCATCCGCAAGGATACATCGCGAGCCTTTTTTATTGAGTTGTTTATTTTCCTCTGTTATCTCTGTTGGCTTTTACAAGGAAATGATTTTATGTTGTGGGATCCTTGGTCTCATGTCGCTGGGCGCACAAAGTATAGGCCTACCTTGACAGATTTCTCGATTTAGCAATTTGCTCTTTTTTTTTAAGATTTTTTTCAAAGATTTTTATTTATTTGAGAGAGAGAGAGAGAGCACAAGCAGGCAGAGCTTGTGAGGCAGACGGACTTCTTGAAGGCTGAACCAGCGTTCTCCGTCTTTCCTACGGATCAGTTCAACAAACACTGAAGTGACTAGCATTGGCAGGCATAGAGCTAGACGCTGTGGATACAAAGTGGACACGGTTCCTGCCTGCAAGGAGCTCCTAATCCGGCTGGGGTGGAAGACAGCAGAGGGAGAAGGAGAAGCAGGCTCCCCACCGAGCAGGGAGACAGACGCAGGGACTCGATCCCGGGACCCCAGGATCATGACCCAAGCCGAAGTTGGACGCCCAATCAGTTGAGACACCCA
This sequence comes from Leptonychotes weddellii, assembly GCF_054177405.1. Lineage (NCBI taxonomy): Eukaryota > Metazoa > Chordata > Mammalia > Carnivora > Phocidae > Leptonychotes > Leptonychotes weddellii. The sequence goes on along the minus strand of NC_138369.1, from coordinate 139,867,195 downwards.
GGCGCCCCTAGCAATTTGCTCTTTAGCTGCTCTGTGGTGCAGCCAGCGGTCAGTACTGAATTTTAAGTACCTAAAGTCACTGGTTACCAAACATTGTTTTAAAATGGCTACCTTGTACACCTGAAACTAGTATTATCCTGTATGTTAACTAACTGGAATTTAAATAAAAACTTAAAAAAAAAATGGGTACACTATTGCAATAAGTAACAAAGGACTTTGCATTCAGAATATATAAAGGATTCTTACAACTGAATAAGAAAAAAAAAAAACTTACAACCTAATTTTTCAAATGGGCAAAGGACTTTGAATACCGTATCAGAGGTGTGAGTGGCCAGTAAACACAGTAGTCCTCTGGGAGATGCACACCACAATGCACATACACCACACCCACCAGAATGGGTAAAACTTTAAAAACTGCCAGCACCCAATGTGGAAGATATGCAGCAACTGGAACTCTCATAGACGGCTGTTAGGAATGTAAAATGGTACAATGACTTTGGAAAACCACTTGGCAGTTTCTTTAAAAGTTAAACATATATCAAGCCATTCCATGTCTGAAGTATTTACCCAAGAGAAACAAAAACTTATATCCATACAAAGCCTTGTCTGTGAATGTTCATAGCAGCTATATTCACAATAGCCAAAAACCGGAAAGAAACCCAATGGTCATTGACAGGTAAATGGATAAATATCCATACAATGGAATATTACTCAGAAGTAAAAAGGAAGAAACTGAAACACATAACATGAATGAATCTCAGTTATGGTGAGTGAAAGAGCCAGCTACAAAATAGTACAATGTATGATTCCTTTTAGATAAAATGTAAAGGAATCTATGATGACAAAAAGCACATCAGTGGTTGCCCAGGGCTAGAGTAAACCAAGGGATGCACTGAAGAGACAGGAGGATCTTTTGGAGATGACAAAAATGTGTCTTGTGGCGGTAGTTTCATCTGCCAAAAGTCAATTAATTGTTCTTTTTAAATTTAGATGCAGTTATATATACATTATTTCTCAATAAAGTTGATTTTAAAAAGGTTGTATTATATTTTGTGTTTATTGGTTTCTATGTTACAGTTTTCCAAAAACTTCATTCCTTGCATTTGTTGGTAGTATTGAAATGTTCTCTTTAGTCAAGTATTCTTGACTTTTTTTTTTTTTTTTTTTTTGACAGAGAGAGAGACAGCGAGAGAGGGAACACAAGCAGGGGGAGTGGGAGAGGGAGAAGCAGGCCTCCTGCCGAGCAGGGAGCCCGATGCGGGGCTCGATCCCAGGACCGTGGGATCATGACCTGAGCCGAAGGCAGACGCTTAACGACTGAGCCACCCAGGCGCCCCTATTCTTGACTTTTAAAGTCTCCTGACTTAAAACATTATCTTTATGTTATTAAATGGTATATCCAGGGTGTCCAAAAAGTCAGAAAACATATGATAAACTTATTTTTAAACAGCATGTTAGTTACATTTTCAAATAATATTCTCAACATGTTTTCTTTCAACCTCCAAATATCTCTAAATTTTAAAGCACTGGGTCCAATTGTTAATCTGAGAAAACCACAAAGAATTCACTACGTAATATCTTTAAAAATCTGGAAATAGTGTATTTGTGCACCAAAAAACTGGCAGTCATCATTCCTGAATGCTTATTATGTCAGACCCTGTTCTTAACATATTTACATATACTCACCTCTCTTACTCCTCACAACCCTATTAAGATATATCATGTCTCACTCAAATGGGAAAAAATGAGATAATTTACTCAGGGACACAGCCCAAATGGCAGAAATGGCATTTGAATCCAAGCTTTCTGATTGCAATACTTGAAGCTTTAGCCACTGTGCTAGATCAAGTTAGGAAGAGTCCAATAATTATTTTTTAAAAAGAGGGGTGCCTGGGTGACTCAGTTAAGCATCTGACTCTTGATTTTGGCTCAAGTCATGATCTCAAGGTCGTGGGATTGAGCCCTGCATCGGGCTCTGTGCTGAGCATGGAGCCTTATTAAGATTCTCTCTCTTCCTCTCCCTCTGCCCCCCACCCCCTTTCCCCGCTCATGTGCTCTCTTTAAAAAAAAAAAAAAAAAAAGAGCTTCAAGTCCTGCTTTACCTCATACACCCTGACATTAGGCAACTTACTTCACCTCCAGGGCTCAATTCCCTCATCTGTAAAGGGGAGGTGGGTGGCATTCAAACATGTCTAACTCAGTTTTACTGTGAGATTTTAATGAGATAACCACAGTTACGGCACAATAAGAATAGCTATAATTATTATTATTATTGTTATCATTATTGTGCTTCCATACCATAGTCACTGTAAGATGGCAGCATAGTGTCGGCTTTGTGCAAAGACTTCCTATATGCCATCCCAGGGCCCTCCTGCCTAAGTTGTGTGACTTTGAGAGGGTACTTAGCTCCTGGGACCTCAGTTTCTTCATCTGCAAAAGAAGGAATAGTATCTACCTCATAAAGGTGTCTTAAAATCATGAGAAGTGGCTAAAACCATGCCTGGCACTTAGTAAACAGTAAATTATTATTAAATTCTGCTAACTTAAATGATCTCACTATACAGCATAGGAATGACTGTATCATTAACTATGGATTTAATTATCAATCTAGTTTCTCTCCCAAGCTGTAATATGGAAAACTGCAAATTTTATTAAAGTTTAGCAAGTGATTAGCAGCTTTCTGGGGCATTTATTTTTTTTTTTAAGATTTTATTTATTTATTAGAGAGAGAGAGAGCACAAGCAGGGGAGGGGCAGGGAGAGGGAGAAGCAGGCTCCCCACTGAGCAGGGAGCCTGACTCAGGGCTTCATCCCAGGACCACGGGATCATGACCTGAGCCAAAGGCAGAATGGACTGAGCCACCCGGGTGCCCCTGGGGCATTTTGGAGAAGTCATATATTAGCCAAAAACTTGAGTCCTAACACAAGAAATAAAAGTAATCTGAGTTTGGACTAGAAAAGTGAATACAAATGTAGTACATCATCAAATATAGCAGAGTTCACCCCTCTGTGATGCTAAGATCAATGGTTCCCAAACTGGAGAACGCTTCAGAATCACATGAGGGGCTTATTAAAACAGACATTTTCTGATCAATGGGTCTAGGGTAGGGCCCATGAACTTTCATTTCTAACAAGTACCTCGGTGATCCTGACACTGCTGGTCAGGGCCATACTTTGAGACCCACTGGTGCAGCTGGCTCTGAAAGCTGATAAAGAGGGCCCAAAGTAGTGTTACTTAAAACCAAACATGCACCAATTTATGATATGGGATGATAAATATCTTCATAATGTTTCCCAAGCTTGGCTATACACTGGAATCATCTGAGGAGGGTTCTTCAAATATTGTTTGTGTCATACTCCCAGAGTCTAAGTTAAATGGTCTGGAGTGAGACTCAGCCATTGGGAATTTTAGAAGGTCCCTATGTGACTCTAATGGCAGCCAAAGCTGAGAAGCACTGCTTTAAAAAGCCTAAGAATGCAAGCTCTTTTCTCTGTGTCTTTCTCTGTATCTATTCTTGGAGTTTTTTTTAAACTACTTTCGAAGTTTATCAACAAAAACAAATATTAGCAGGATGGGTACTTAAATGTCAGTTCCACAAGTTGCCAGCGAGCACTGGTTCTCAACTCTGGCTGCACATTAAATCACCTTAAGCAGCTTCTTAAAATGTCATGCCAAGGGACGCCTGGGTGGCTCAGTTGGTTAAGCATCTGCCTTCAGCTCAGGTCATGATCCCAGGGTCCTGGGATTGAGTCCCGCTTGGGGCTCCCTGCTCAGCGGGGAGCCTGCTTCTCCCCCTGCCTGCCGCTTCCCCTGCTTGTCCCAAGCTCACAAGCACTTTCTCTCTCTGACAGATGATAGATAGATAGATAGATAGATAGATAGATAGATAGATAGTCATCCCAAGGGCTCAAGGTAGTCAGTTTGGTCTTTTTTTCAATGCTCCCAAAGTTGAGAATCATGGCTTTTGAAGTTTAAAGGAATATAAGGGAAAAAAGTAAACAGCCAACCAGTTGAAGAACATTAAGAAAAATTTAAGTCCAAAGAATGCATTCACATGAAATCTTGCCATTTGCAACAACGTGGATGGAACTAGAGAATAGCATGCTAAGAGAAGTCAGTCAGAGGAAGACAAATACCTTATGATCTCACTCATATGTGGAATTTAAGAAACAAATGAGCAAAGGGAAAAGAGAGAGGCAAACCAAGAAACAGACTGTTAACTATAGAGACCAAACATGGTTACCAGCAGGGAGGTGGGTCGGGGGATGGGTGAAATGGGTGATGGGGATTGAGGAGGGCACTTGTGATGTGCACAGGGTGATGTATGGAAGTGTCGAATCACTGATTGTACACCTGAAACTAATATTACATTGCATGTTAACTAACTGGAATTTAAATAAAAACTTCAAAAAATTAAAAAAAAAAAAAAGAATGCATTCACAAGCCAAGCAGAAAACTTGACATTAATGGTATTAAAACGGTTTTATAGGGGCACCTGGGTGGCTCAGTTGGTTAAGCGACTGCCTTCGGCTCAGGTCATGATCCTGGAGTCCCGGGATCGAGTCCCACATCAGGCTCCCTGCTCAGCAGGAAGTCTGCTTCTCCCTCTGACCCTCCCCCCTCTCATGTGCTCGCTCTCTCTCTCTCAAATAAATAAAATCTTAAAAAAAAAAAAGTTTCTTATTTAAAAAAAAAAAAAATGGTTTTATATTCCAGACAGGGATAGTATTTATTAAAAACCAAGCTTCAAAAAAGTACAATACAGATGGAAGAATCTTCAATAATGCAAATGAATACAGATGACTTCATGTAAATAAAATCAGTGACACCAGAGAAAAATTGTATTTTTGCCACCACAATGAAGAGGCCCAAATGAAAGCTGCATATGACACTTCGTAGAATACGAAAAACTCCAGGAGGAGGGACAGTGTTGTCTGAGAAAGTTCCCCAAGTAGTTTCAATGTGTTTCCCCTGCCCTACTCCCACTACACCAGGTTGAGAATTTCCATCCCAGTGAAAGGACAGAGATAATTTAAAAAGCAAGTTAAAATAAAAGCCAGTGTCTGAGAGCCAAACAGGTGCTTTGAAGAAAACAACCCTGGGGCGCCTGGGTGGCTCAGATGGTTAAGCATCTGCCTTCGGCTTAGGTCATGATCCCAGGGTCCTGGGATCGAGTCCCGCATCAGGCTCCCTGCTCCTTGGGAGCCTGCTTCTCCCTGTTTCTCTCTCTCTCTCTCTGTCTATCATGAATAAATAAATAAAATCTTAAAAAAAAAAAAAAAAAGAAAAAAGAAAACAACTCTGAATGCGTAGTAGATTCAGGGCGGGAAAGTTGACAGCAACCTTTTGTACTCATTTCTGTTTCAAACACTAAATCAATGTTACTGCATTTAGACATGAGCTCTATGAGCATTATTTATTTGATGTACATTACCATTATTGATGACATTTTCACATTTAAAGCCTGTATAAGAATTTTATGATATATACAACCACTCTTATCTGCATAAACAAATATAAACAGATGTTCCCACACCTACTTTTTAAAGCTATACATTCCACTCGGTGGAAAAAGCCATGGACAACAGTAACTTCCCTCCCAAAAAGAAATCAAAGGGAATGTTAAATTTTTCTGAAAGCCAGACTTTAATCACCCAGAGCCATTTTATTGTAAGTTACATGCAAAGCAACTTAATTCTTCAGAAAAAAATAAAAGAAAGAAATAATTTAAGATATACTAGACCAAAAAAAGAAAAAACCTGAATAAAGATGATAAAGGTAAAAATGTGTTACTCAGCAAAACTTTACAATACTTATGAAATTATTAGAATATAAAACTTCAATTTCCCTATAATCAAAATTTTATTCACAGGAGGTTGTACATTGGTTAGTTGTTGGAAATTTATTTGAAAAGATCCAAGATTTAAATAATTTCTTTATTCTTTGTTCCATAAGTACTAAGTTACAAGATCTTTGTAGGTTTTATCTAAAAGGACATGAAAACTTGAAAGCAGGAGCAGGGAAACGGGAGTGGAAGCTCAAGAATATACTACTGAAAAAAAATTCTGTACAACTAACTTCACTTATGACACGTGGGTAGAAAGAGCAAACCAGCCTTCTTCATTCTGTTTCTCAATCTGTTGAACAAAGATGCAAGACGGATTTAGAAAGTAATCAGAAACATGAGCCCATTTAAGGTTTATAATTATTTAGACCAAGTACACAGAAGTTATCCTTTGTCATCAAACGGTACTGAAAATTAAATTGCTACTCGCAGTTTTTATTCTCTAAAAGAGCCACTCCCAAATAACTGATTCCCTGGTCAACAGGTCCCCTGATTGATTGAGGAAACCTAATTTTTAAATAAAGGAATTTAAATCCAGTATTTTATACAAATTATAGGTACAACTTTTTAAAAATAACTTTTTAAAATAAAGTTATTTGATCTTAGTAAATTAAAATTGTTACTAAATTCCAGAAACTAAGGGCAAATTATATAAAACAGCCTCTTTAAAACTTTTTTAGGGGCGCCTGGGTGGCTCAGTCGGTTAAGCAGCTCAGATCATGATCTCAGGGTTGTGGGGTGCAGCCCTAGGCTGGGCTCCACACTCAGCAGAGAGTCTGCTTGAGAGTCTCTCTCCTCTCCCTCTGTCCCTACCCCATTTGTCTGTGTGCCTACGTGTGCGCTCTCTCTCTCAAATAAATATTTATTTATTTATTAAAACTTTTTTAGGATATAAGAAACAGCAAAGGACAAATCTTCTAGGGCTAGACAATGGGGATATCTGAGAATATAAATTAATCTGGGCTATAACTATTCAATATTTACTGAAGCACTCACTATTTGGTCTAATCTACAGCAAATCAGAACACATGAAGAATATGTATGACATTGATTAACCACAACTTCTCTAACCAGTGGCACACTCAGATACAGCATACTAGGTTAAGTGACAAGGAAAGTGGCCCCAGGGCTCTGGATAACCCAATCCCACACAGCCACAGCAAGCACTGAGGGAACCAATATCTCAGTGTAACTACTACTTCAAGGCACACCTGTATGTCCTGCCACATTATTAGAATGCTTTGCCTGAAACCAGTAATTTCCAGTCTATGTTGAAATCTTATTGAATTTTATCTTATTCCTTAGCTACCCCAGAACACAAAAGAGACTATATCGCTTAAAGGTTTTTTCTAGTAAAGGTGAATTAGGAATTCTTTTCTTCTGAGAATTTTATGTCACCTGTAGGATAACAAGAATTTAATTAAGAATGGAAATCACTAGGGGCGCCTGGGTGGCTCAGTTGTTAAGCATCTGCCTTCGGCTCAGGTCATGGTCCCAGGGTCCTGGGATCGAGCCCCGCATCAGGCTCCCTGCGCCGCGGGAAGCCTGCTTCTCCCTCTCCCACTCCCCCTGCTTGTGTTTCTGCTCTCACTATCTCTCTCTGTCAAATAAATAAATAAAATCTTAAAAAAAAAAAAAAAAGAATGGAAATCACTAAATCAGCCACGTTCCCCCACCCCACTCTCCTGACCCCTACACACATTTCACAATTACATTTTATCACATACCTTTGCTCTTGGATTAACAGGTGTGAATCGCCCACTTCCTGAGGTGGCGTTTAATGGAGAACAAGAATTACTAGTAGCCCCTGAAGATCTATTTACGAGAAATAAAAGAGAGTGGGAGAGTGATCTATCATCATTAACCTTCAAAAAATTATATAAGACTGACAAATCTCAGTATTGGCAATGGCTGAGTTAGGTCCAAATGAGGTAAATTATTTGTAACATATTTTTACCACCCTAAGTTGTTTTGTTTTTTTTTAATTATTAGACTTCCTTTTTTAGAGTAGTTTTAGGTTTACAAAAGGATTAAGTGTAAAGAACAGAGAGTTTCAATACAGCCCTCAACTCCCCCACACAGTTTCCCCGAATTATTAGGACCTTGCATCAGGTTGCTACATTTATCACAATTGATGAGATAATACTGATACATTATTAATTACATCCATAGCTCGCATCAGGGTTCACCCTTTTGTTATACATTCTATGGGTTTTGATGAGTGTATAATGACAATATCCACCATTACAGTATCATGCTCTAACATTTCTAACACTAAAGGGGAAAGATGCATGTGCAGGGGCAGGGGGAAGGCCCGGCAGCGGAAGAGTAAAGAGCCCTGAACGGCAGCACAGTGTTGAGGTAAGTACAGAGAGTGGAGACAGAAGAGCCAGGTCCATCCTCAGTGCCACCCTTTACCAACCATGTGACCCACCTAAGCAAACCACCCAATTAGCTCAATGAGCTTCAGTTTCATTTATTGTAAAGGAGAAAAATACCCCCGTCAACGTACCCCCGTCATATGTTATCTCCTAATTTTATAACCTATAAAGCACTCTATATATGTGCCATTATCCTGTTTTTGTCCTCAATAGCCAACCCACACTGTTCTACTTAAGGCTTGTTCCTCACTCCTCTTTTTTTTCCCCAGAAATTCTTCTCTCCAATTGCTTTATTTTCTCCACAGGAGTGAGTCTGTCTGAACCTAAGTCAAATACTGTGCACTTCCTTTTTTCACAAAGAGAAAGAAACACCACATTCTTGATTTTTTAAAATAACTGTGCATGTTGTAACCCTACCTTCGTGTATTTATCCCACTGGTAGGAGAGATAGTACTGCATTTTGAGCTTTCTGGGGCTTCAGCTCCTGGAATAGATACTTCAATTGTCCTCTTTCCTCCTTCTAAAATATAAAAATAAATATTAGTTTCATTATCTTTCATTAAAATAAAATAAAAATTTAACTTGATTTCTATCTTACTGCAAATTTCACATTACAAATTTGGAGATTCTTTCTATATTTTCATTATGGCCCACAGACACCCTTGAAGGATTTTTTTCAAAATGAACTGTGAGACAAGAAACTTTAGTTACTAGTGTCAATTCAGTAGCATGCCAGTTCATAGAAAGCCAGAATCTTCAGACAAGTGGTATCATGTCAGATCTGGAAGTGAAAAACAGAAATTAAGAGCTAGCCCTAAAAATCTTAAGATTTTTGTCAAAAACAGCTTATCTAAAATTTTCAAAAAAATTAAAAAGAAAAAGGAAAATTTCTGAAGTCATTCAATAAAACTTTAAATCCTCTAAATCTACTATATTATTAGATTCCTGAAGGCATTAACTTAGGAGGGGAAAGTTGGCTGAAGAGTTCATATGGCCAATGGCAAGTATAACTGTGTTCATTTTCAATATTTCACAAGTTAGATTATCAATTAACAAATATTTACTAACTATCTACTAAGACTTAATGTCTATACTAGACAGTTTCACAGAGGCTCTTATGAATCACTACTTAAAATCAGTGATCTTCAGGGCTTTAGTGCGTAATGAAACCGTATTTAATTGTATAACATATTCCTCCATTACCCTAGAAACCAAAGAGGTTTTGTATGGCATATGATTATATCTTTATCATCATAGCGCACAAAGGTACCCGTGACACCAAGAATTTTACTTTTAAAAAGGAATATCTTGGAGATATTACCAAAAAAGAATATTCTGGAGATATAACCACTGGAATGAAAAGAACACAGTTTGCAAATTTACCAATTTGCTTTAGAACTTCAGAAAAATCACTTAACTTCTTTTCCCTCAGTTTACTTACATATCAAAAAGCTATAACATCAGCTCTGTCTACTCTCAGGGTGTGTTGGGGACTAAATAAGATAATAGACATGAAGTACTTTTAACCTTAAAGAACGATTGAAACAGAAGATGTCTAATGTAATTACAAAATTATTTTTTTTTTAAATATTTTATTTATTTACTTGAGAGAACAAGCAGAGGGGAGAGGTAGAGGGAGAGGGAGAAGCAGGCTTCCCGCAGAGCAGGGAGCCTGACGTGGGGCTCGATCCCAGGGATCCAGGATTGTGACCTGAGTCGAAGGCAGACGCCCAACTGACTGAGCCACCCAGGTGCCCCCCCCCAATTACAAAATTATTCTTAAGAGTAATTTGCTTTATTCTTCTTCATTGCACTTAGCGCCACCTAACATTATCTCATAATACTGGACAGGGATTTGTCCTGTTCAAAGCAGTTTCCCCAGGGCCCAGAACAGGGCGGCAGGTAGTAGATGTTCAAACGTATCGAGTGATTTAATCAGAAGTTGCCTCTACGCTTCGTGACTATGAAGAACAGCAGACTTAGCTGTCATTTGAAGAAGCCTAGAATAGCAAAGAGAAAGGGCCCTGGGGAAATGCATTATCTGTCATTTTCCAGTAATTTTTAAGAGTCTACTTTCTAGGTCTGAAGTTTCAAAAAAGAATGATTTGTAACTGAGAGAAAAAGTCTCATGAGGGAGGTGGGTGGGAGGATGGGTGAAACAGGTGAAGGCAATTAAGAGCACACTAAGCACTGAGTAATGTATAGAAGTGCTGGATCATTATATTGTACACCTGAAACTAATATAACACTGTATGTTAATTATACTGGAATAAAAAAATTTTTTAAGTCTTATTGGCAGATACCTTAAAGAAAGCCTACTTCAGCCAGCCTCAGGACAGATGAATACCTCTAAAATACCAATACTTGAGCACCTCAAGGAACATACTCCTTACTGATAGAATTATTTTCTATCCCTCACAATTAGAACCTTCTTTTATTCTGGGCCAAAATTAGTTTCTCTATAGCCTTCATACAGTTCTATCCCTTAGGGTCTTAGTAATTCAATTTTTGCCAAAGAACAACTTAAGATCTACTTCATTTCATCAATATTTTTTTGTATGTAAATATTATGGCAACTAATTTATCAGTTACTATTCTGTTATTCAGAATCCCCTCTAGTTTATCACATTCTTAAGAAAACAACAGAATGGGAAGTTTAATTTACAAATGAAAATGTTTTAACTGGTTTTAATAAAATAACTTGTAATTTGTTGCTGATGAAATTCTAAATTAACATTTTGATGCTGATGTTTTATACTTAGCCACTACATAGGTCCTAAGTGAATCATACACTGTAATGAATCCCATTTACACATCAGGCAACTTAAGAACTTAGACACCAAAGATTAACTGCAGGCACCATGGAATAGCTTTCTACCAGGAGATTGGCCTTCTAGTCTTATTTCTGTCACTTATTCTGTGACTTAGGTCTGTTTCTTTCTATGTAAAATTGAAGGCACTGAAATATATGCTTTGAGATTTCTTTCAGCTCAATATATACTCGCACAATCAAGAAAGTGAAAACTCCCATGTGCCTGGCTCTTAAATCATGAATTTGTGACCAACCAGTCCATGCTCTGAGAGGTGATGGAATGGGTGACACCAGTGGAGAGGAAAGATTCAGGCCAATAAGTTTCTGCTGCTCTATTAACTGCAAGAGTTTTCCACGAGCCTCCATACTCTGCCGATTCAATTCTGCAATCCGTTCCTCCATGCTACTTGGTGTTAGAGGTTGTGTTGCTGGAAAAGTCTTAAAAAAAAAAAAAAAAGGCACAAATTCCACATTAAAAACAATCCAAACAATTTTGACTTTTTGTAAAAATTAACTTTTCCACTAAGAGCCAGCTAGTTAGTATTCACAGCCCTTACTATAGGTAACCTTGAATAGCAGGCAAAGAATAAAAGTCATTTAATTGAAAAATTAGGGCTAAAGGAAAGGGATACTAATCCTTCTGACACTCGTACCACATAAGCCCTCTAGTCCCTTTGTCCACAGAGAATGTCTGTGGGACAAAGCTTCCCCGAATCTCTTCGGGTCTGTTGAGGTACACAAAAGATCCCATGAGCAAAGACAGTACTGCTAGTGACCTGCCTTCTAAGTAACAGGTCTATTAATGATAGATCTGTGGTTTGAATCTCAATACAGAAAAGAGGATCTGCTGTACTCGAGAGATGCTTCTACCATCCCAATCGTCATATATGCACCATGAGTTATTTGGCAAAGATTTCTAGGAATCTTATCACTCTTCTTGACCAGGAGTCAGCCGCCCCAAGCCATGTTTGGCCTCAGATATCTAATTTGAGAAATGTGGTGACCAGAAAGGAATATGAGAGGTAGAGTAAAAAAGCCACCCAAGGAATATAACATAAGTTTAATATGAAAATTCCTGAGAGGAATATATGTGTCATTCTTGATTATTTCATTTAGTTAAATATAACCCTTTGGGATAAAACAATTCCTAATAGAAATCACTATTTTATAACTTATGCACATTAATAAAAAAAGAGATAAGCAAAACAGTTTAAATTAAAGATCACTCTGAAATTCAGATTATGACAAAGAGGGTGGTGAGGACAATAATAATAGATTGTCCTCACTAGCCTGATCTATATACGAATTAGAAAAGCAGGCAAGCTCAATTTTTAACTCTGTTGCCTTTTTAAAAACCAAGAGTTACCTGTTTTGAATAACTTTCAAAATTCTGCAAACACAGAAATGCCTCCAATGACTCAAAATTAAGGCAGTCTGTACTTACACACATCTACACCAATGGCTGCTGCCTACTCCTAAGACTTCTTCCTGGTAAAAGACTACCAGTCCCTTCTGTGACTCCACACTCATACTGCCCTTACTTCCTATGAGCCTGTGCTGACAGAGGTGGCCTTTATCCCCCACCCCCACCCCTTCCTAAACTTCCTCATGAAAGCCCTCAATCTACCATTGGTAAAGCCCTTTATAGAAGCAATCACCTCTGGAACCCCTAATCCATAAAGCTACCCAGCTCCTTCCCACTGCTAAAACACTCTTCCATCTCCTATCAGAACCCTGACAGGAGCCACTCTGGCTCACAAAGGGGTAAAAGGAAGTATCTCCCATCACTGGGACCAGTATGAGAACGTGTGTTATAAACACTCCCCAGCTGGAATTTAGAATCCCTTTTCGCCCCACGAACAAGAAAATGAAGATTTAAGTTACCAGGTTAGCCTACAAAATTCCTTCACTATAATAAGCAGATTTTTGCTATTCAAAGTATAATCCTCGGTCCGGTACCCTCTGGGAACTTGTCAAAAATGCACAAGTACCATCTCAGAACTGCTCAATCAGAAACTGCATTTTAGCAAGATCTCCAGATGATTCATACATAAAGTCTGACTTTAATAATCCTTTAAAACATCATTTCTATAGGAAAATGCATTCTGTGTCCTAAAAAATTAACTCCTCATGAATTGAGGGCCAGCTACACTTAATTCTCTTGTATGAGCCCCTGTAAGAGTAAAAATGCTTTCAATTAAAATGTAGTTGTATGGCAGGCTTTCAACTCATACTAATTCTGCCTTTTATATTTATAACTTCATTTGCAGCTCAATTTCAGCTTTCCTACACATTTTACCTTTGTCCTATTTTTCTCATTCATTTTCCTCATTTTCTATTTTACGTTGTCCTCTTTTACTGTATGTGTTAAATAAACTGATAAATAACTTTTCTTATTTCGTGATGAGGACAAAACAAAGCATAAGCCTTCTACTAGCAGCCTTGAAGATATCCAGGATCACTTTGCTCCAGCAAAGTACTTAAATTCCTAAATGTCCCTAGTCAACCCTTAACTGGTACTCACTGCAGTCATGTCGCTCACATGACTTGTCTCTTGTTTGTTTAATTCCCGAACTCCATCCCCTTGCTCTCCTCCTGGCCCAATATTATTCAGATGTGCCTTGAAAGCTGAATTCTGCAGTGTCAACTCAGCAATTCGTGCCATGATGTCTTTTCTTTGTATTAATGCCTCATTTGTTCTAAGCTGCTGCCCGTCTCCCAGTACCAGGGGCTCTTCTGAGAACTCGGGGATTCTGGCCTGCTGAGTGTTTGAACGAGAACTACAGAAGGGCTGTGAGAGGTTAACAAAAGGAGCCTGGGCTTTGTTCTCCAGATCTTCCCCCATGTGAGACACCCTCCACCTCTGAGTGAAGAGACGACTCTCTTCACTTGAATTCTGATTGTCTGTGTCAGTAGGTAAGGTCTTCTTTTCCCAATTTTGTTCCTTCTCAATTATTTCCACAGTTGGAGGAATTCTTGGAGCAGGACGAGTTTGAACAGTCCTCCTCAATACTGTAGATAAAATTAAAACAGAATAAACATGCATCATTTAGCCACAGACTGGCACCACAATCATCTCATTATTCATCATGGTAGTTAGAAGTGTATTCCAATAGAAGGGTCTGGCTTCTAAATGCCTAAATTATTTTAGCAGGGAATATACCAGCAATGCCACATCAAACAATCAAATACAGAGACTTTTATATTCCTTAAGGCTTTATTGGTATCCTTGTAAAAAAGTCTGCCAAGTTCACATTTTAATACATGTATTAACTCATATCTGGGAATCTTGGGGGTGGAGGGAGTATAAATACCTACCGTAAACTGAAGATGATCAGGAAAGGCATCTCTGAAGAAGTAAAATTTAAAAATGATTACATATGTGGCAGAAAGCAGAGCAAAGAACATTACAGGCAGAAAGAACAACATATGTGAACTCCCCAAAATAGGAAAAAGCAAAGAAGTGAGACCAATTTAGTGTAACACAGCAACAAGGGAGAACTGGAAAAATATGAGATTGGAGAGGTGTACAGAAACTATTTCTTACAGAGCTTTTTAAGCCATGTTAAGAATTTTATAATTTAATCCAAGAGCAATGAAACATGGAGAAGGTTTGGCAATGACTCAATTTATATTTCTTAAATGCTGTGTTAACTGGAAGATCCAGGAATGGAAGTAGGGAGACCAGTAAGCCATTGTGGTAGTCTAGGAGAAAGATGATGATAGCTCCAATGAAGGTATTTTGGCTACAGAGATGGAAAGAAGTGGGTAAATTTGAGAACTATTTTGGCAAAAGATCTAAGAGTGATGAACTAGAAGTAGGGAGTAAAGGAAACACACAGATCAAGATGGCATGCGCAACTGAGTGGGCAGTGATACGATTTATAGAGATGGAGAAGGTAAGAACAGATTTAGGGGAAGGGAAGCTATCAAGAATTCCACTTTGAACAGGATAAGTTTAAGTGCCTGATGATTTATCCTAATATCCGTCTAAGCAGATGGACTCGTGAGTCAGAAACTCAAGAGAGTCATCTAGGCAAAGATACAAAACTGGAAGTCACTGGCATATAGACAGTATTGGGAGCAATGAGAATGACTGAGATTATCTAGAGAAAAAGAATCAAGTGAGAAAAGAAATCAATACTGACACATGAGGAAGTCAACATGTAGAGCTGCACAGAGGAGAGAAGCTAGCAAAGCAGACTGAAATGGAGCAGCCAGAATGGTTAGAGAAATACTACAAGAATGTAGTATGAAGGAAACCAAGAGGGAGTGGTTATCCATATATATTACCGTAAGACCTAGAAACACAAAGACAGAAGAAAAGTACACTGGAGTTACTAACCTGGAGGCCACCGAAGCCCTTAGGAGTAGTTTAGGCGAAATGACCTATTAGGGAGAGAATTGGGGAGACAGAGCTCCTAGTTCAAGACTACAGACTCACCTCCTTTCACTGACAATGAGGAAATTAAAAAACAAATAAACCCACATCAGTAAAGATTATGGTCTAGGAAGAGAGTCATTAGCAAAGGACATATTTAGACACATTTCTGGAAGACTGAAAGTGGATGGGAAGTGTATGAAAGAATGAATTGAACAAAAGCCACAGTTCTGAACATGTATACGTTATAAGGAAGCTACAGGTAAAAGCCAGTCTTTCTGGGAGAACCCAAAAAAGGCTGCTAGCTCAAAGCTGACTGTACAGAGGGAGAAAGTGAGAAGTAGGCTAAAAATTGGAGAATAACTTGAAAGTTCATCTACCTTATAGTTATGTTGGTCAAGCAGTGCTCACTACTTGCCCCACCCATTCTCAAAAGCAAAAAAAACAGCATTGGGGAGAGCAAATGTGGTAGCCCCAGTGAAATAGCTGGATACTACTTACATACCCTAAAAGGAAGCCTGCAGTTAACAGAGCATGTCCATATATACAAAGCAACTGTTGAAGAGAAAGCCTATTGGGAAAACAGACCTAGATCGACCTACACCCCAGAAGAGAAAACCTATGCCAACCACCTATAACATTCAGTCTAGTCATTTATTCTTAACTATGATGGGCAATAAAGAATCACCAGACATACGAGGAAAACCAACACAACCAGCACAAAAGAGAAGAACCAGGAAAGGAAAACAGAACAAAAGACTAAGAAGAGAAGGAAAATTCGGATGAGAAGATAATAAAATTCTAACAGGTATACTCAGAAGAGAGTTCCTGGAAGATAATGCAATGTTTTTGTTTGTTTGTTTTTAATTTTATTTATTTATTTGAGAGAGTGAGAGAGCACACAGAGGGAGAGGGACTCTGAGATCATGACCTGAGCCAAAGGCAGCCACTTAACCAACCAAGCCACCCAGGAGCCCCAAGATAATGCATTTGTAATAAGCATCAAAGAAAACAGGACAATCAAACACCTAGAAAGGTCTCTTGCTTAGAAATTAAAAATATAATTTGGTATAATTAAAAAAAAATAAAAGACAGGCTTGACTATAAAGTGAAAAAAATCTTCCAGAATATAAGAAGCAAGATATAAGGCTTATAGAAAATGTTCCAGAAGGTCAATATACTATTTTCTAAAACTGCAGAAAGTCACATGTCTTCAAGTCCAAGAGGTCCCACTGGTGCCTCATAGTGCAATGAGAGGAGAAAAAAAAAAAAACATATTTAGACACACCTTATGCAAGGTCAGAATAAAAATAAAGGAATCCTAAAGCTTCCACAGAGAAAAAGTACATCACATACAAAGAAATAAAAGTTAGATATTACATCATACATCTCAACTGCAACAGCAGATACTAATAGTCAATAGAACAATGCCTCGAATTTCTCAGGGTAAAGGATTATGGACCTAGAATTCTATATCTAGCCAAATTATCAACCAAGTGTAATAGAAAAGTAAAAATATTCTCAGATTTTTAAGAACTTAGGGTTTACCTTCTATACACCCATTCTGATGATTTCTTTCAGAAACTTGAGGGAGAAAACCAAAGAGGAAGAAGTGGGATCCAGGAAATAGTAGATACAACCCAGGAGTGTGACGTTAGCAAGTCCCAGGATAAGAGGTGTGCAGTGGGCCCAGCAAGCAATCAGTGCCGACTGGACCAGGGGTCAAAGAGCTTTGGGAATTATCTCTGGAATGAAAGCGGATTCCATGCCACAGACAGTAACTAAAGGACTAGAAGATATTATTCATGTGTAAACAAGAGGGTAAAAGCAATTCGAAACTCCGGGAAAAACAAAAATTGAACAAGAAAATCAGTATAAATATAGAGCAAACTTAAATATTCTGAGCAACTGATTAAATGAAATAAAGGAAATTCACTTTGATCTTCATACTAAGAACTTTTTCCTTCCTGCGACACAAAGATTGATAGGACAAAACAGTCATTTGTTTTCAACTTTCAGTATCCATCTATAGACAAGACACAGAAGACATAATTGCGGTAATGGAACAAAGTAAATGTCACCAAACTTGATACGGTAAAAGGAAATGTAGGCTGAATGAAGGTGAGAAATGGAAGCAAAGGAGAGCCAGAAGGGAAGCGGCTCTCGTAGAGGAAAGCCAAGAGATACTGCATAGAGTTAACAGAGAAGACATAGAAAGTATTTGAAGTCACAAAGTTAAGCAACAGAAGAATTAAGCATTAAAATATAATCATCCAAATTAGATAGAGAAGGGAAGTAGGAGTTAATATTCATTAAACCCTCTTCTTTAATAAAGGACAGTCTATAATTATTGTCTAAAGTTAACATTTAAGAAAAAATATATAAAAATATTTTATATTAATTATGGCAACCACCACAAGATAAGTAGAAATCAAACTGGGAAAAAATGCATCCCTCTTAGGGCAGGCCTAAAGATGAAAGAGGAAGAGACCTTTGTATGTGCTTTTTTTAACCACATGAAAATATAAATTAGAGCTGATGCTTGAAAATGAAGAATGGGAGATAAGAAAATGAAAACAGCATATATACACTATTCTTTCAAAAAGTGTGGCTGTAAAAGAAAGTAGAAGTCAAACAGTAGCTAAAGGAAATGATCTATAATGGGAAATTCTAGAGCAATGTTGGCCATTATAACAGTCTCTGGCCATATGCAGTTATTCAAATTCAAATTCATTAAAGTTAAATAAAATTAATAATTCAGTTCTTCAGTCACATTAGCCACATTTCAAGTTCCCCCTTATGCTAGTGGCTACCACAATAAATGGAGCAGACACAGAACATTTTCATCATCACAGAAAGTTCTACTGGACAGAGCTGTTCCAGAGCATAACCAAATACTAATAAAGGGCCCGATGTATCTCCCACCTTTATCCACATGTTCAGCTTAACTCAACAATTCTTTATACGTGAGCATTCTAAATAAAATGCCGAAAAATATGATGACAAAACTTCACCAACTAAGAATACATGTTCAAAGGTTATTCCATCTACACACTGTGAAAGAAATGTGTGGCATTATTTTCAACGCAAACCTGCTAACAAAGGGGTGTCTATAACAGTCCCCAAATAATTTGCTTTAGTGAACATTTAGCATACTTGTAATCAGAGTAAAAATATTTGTGGTAATTGTTTCTTTAAAAAAACTTAGGGGTGCCTGGGTAGCTCAGTTCGTTAAACATTCGACTCTTTGATCTCAGCTCAGGTCTTGATCTCGGGGTCGTGAGTTCATGCCTGTGTTGGGCTCCACACTAAAAGTGGAGCCTACTTAAAAAAAAAAAAAAAAAAAAGAACTTCAAGTTATCTTACTATCACCAGTGGGAAATAATTTACAATACCTCAAAAGAGATCATTAGACAAGCTTATTGATACCATGTAAACATTTGAAAGATTACTTTGAGGAATGAAAATCTAACCTCAACAGAAATCAGAACTGAAATCATATTTCCTAAATATTTCCTAGCCAGAGTTAGTAATACTCTCTAGCCTCTGAAGAGGAAATACCAAATCACAGAACTGTATAGCTGGAGGAACATTAAAGATAAAAGAAAAATCTCTCATTTTGGAGCTAGGAAAATGAATGCGGAGAAGGTAAGTGTCTTAGCTCTAAGCCTCCCAGATAGTCATCGGATGGGCCAAGAGTCTAGCACTTCTGACCCTCAGCCTAGCACTGTCTCCTTACACCACAAAGATCTGACAGACTTTACAATCGCATAATAAATGCCAAAACAAATTTTATAATGGCAAGGACTTGTCATTTTCTTTAACCCTTATGGCCTCTTCATGTCCTTTATTGAAAAGGTACAGAAAATCTGACCAATGGCCTCTTCATGTCCTTTATTGAAAAGGTACAGAAAATCTGACCAAATTTCTAAGTTCCAATGACAGTAAAAGTTATTATTCTGTTCCCCTATGTAAGAAAGTAAACACTTGAAGAAAATAAAGAAATAAAAATGTATGCAAATCAGGGCTGAATAACATTTTTCTAAAAACAATGGAGGTGAGTCTAAGGTAGTTTTTTGACTGAAGAATTGTTTTGAAAATGAAAAAAAAAAAAAAGGCTCTATAGCTCCAGAAAAATGCACAGGTGGACAAATAAACATAATTTTCCAAACAATGAAACACTCCATGGTACTTCTGAAGACCATCCAGGAGCCCCCAAGTTAAGAATCTCTGGGCTAAGGATTAACAATAAATTTTTAAAATTTTATTCTAAACTCTATATATGTCCTGCAAAAAGTGACCTGAAAGCTATTTTTAATTGTCCATCAACTTTCATTATAGAATTACCTCAACTGACTAAGCTAAACAAGTTTCAGTGATAAAGAGGTTAATAACCAAATCTGATTTACAAAATCCTTATAATCACAGTTCCTATCTTTCCTTAGCTAAACTTTCATTACTCTCTCTCTGGAGTATAATCTGTTTCTTACCCTTTCCTATGCTCCTGGACCATAGGGAAAAGAGGATTTCCCTTACTCCACATTTCAATGCTGAGGACTTTGATCTTTTGGTTTGATTTAGTATTTACAATGTCTAATAGAACAGATACTTAATGAAATTTAATGTGACATTTCACCATAGGTATAACACACATGATAAAAATTACCCTGAAAAATCCTCCTTTAGCTTAAAGGTTACGTGTGGCAATCAATATCTTTCAGAATTCCATTTATAGAGTAACAATGGACACCATATGTTACATATATAAAGCATAAAAAAACAACTGTCACACAGCTTAGAGGAAGCCTGCTTACCGTCCTGCAAGGGAGAGAATCCAGAGTTGCT
Organism: Leptonychotes weddellii; assembly: GCF_054177405.1. Taxonomy (NCBI): domain Eukaryota; kingdom Metazoa; phylum Chordata; class Mammalia; order Carnivora; family Phocidae; genus Leptonychotes; species Leptonychotes weddellii. Next base: position 139,846,931 of record NC_138369.1, on the reverse strand, counting down.
CTTCTGCCTGGGTGGTGTTAACAACACAGCCGGTTCAAATATATGCGCTGGAAAACTGCTGGTCAGATTCACACTATCCAGGGGAGTTGGCACCTGAGACAGTTTAACAGGCAAGTCTTCCTGTGCGAATTCAGCCAATTCTTCCCCTCTGAACACCAATGGCATGGAGACATTAGCATTTACAACAGGGCCCTCTGAAGAAGATGAGAGGCTATCAGCACTTACAACCATGGATACATTGCAGGTATTTATACTTACATGCATTTCCACAGAAAGCAAAATCACATGGACTCTAGAGCCTTCACTTTCTAGGCCATATCCTCCTTTAGCTGTAACTCACACCCAAGGCTCCCGAGGGGCCAGCACTGGGAAGAAGAGGCTGTTTTTGAGAAAAGCACTTAGTCCTTGAGACCTGCCCCAGCCACTGAGTTTCTCTCATCCAAGTTAAATTTTAGTCAGCCACTTCTTAGAATCCCTCCTGAGAAAACACTCCTAAATACATGAAATACTTACCACACATAGATACTCATCAAAGTATTACTTAGAAGCAAAAAACATGAAAAAGCCTAACTGTCCTTTTCAGGCTCTGACATAGGGATGGCACAGGAAGTGAAGAAAGGCTTTCCAAACATCACCACAAATGAACAAAAGTTGTGCATTTCTAAAACTCAGAATTTCTTTTTCTTTCCAAGACCATCTCCTCTCCTCTTGAACCTGGTGCACAGTGATGAAAAGTGTTGGCACTAAAGCCCCACTAGTCTAGGAAGCAAATTCTGCTACTTCCTAGTTGTGTGATCTTGCTAAGCTACCAACCCTCCCAAAGCCTTGGTTTTCTCATATTGCAAGTAGGGATAACAGTGATACTTACCTCATAAAACTATTATGAGGACTAAATGAGATAATACACATAAAACACTTAAAAAGTGCCTGGCATAGAGCAAGTACCCAATAAATATTAGCTGGAAATAGTGATGGCAACTGTCATAGTGACAATGCTATATATGTATATGTGACCAATAAAATGTAAGTTTACAGTTTTGTTTACTCTGTGTTTTAATACCAACCTGGGATAATAAGACCACACTCACCAGGATTGTCTATAATTTTCCTACTCGTGGATCCCCTTTCTGATGCCTGACATTCTTTGTTGCTTTTTATCACTGGACAGTTCTTCATGGCATGTGTGAGCGATATAAGTTGCTCATCTGTTGTGACCATGTATTGCTGAAGTCTTGCCTGAAGAAAAAAGAATGAAATAACATCATTGGCATACCAGACATCAGATCATCACCTAGATATGTAGAACTGTATCATTACTTTAATTACTCTAGGAACTCCGGACTTTCATTCAAATACTAAAATCATGCATTTGTAAGAACACATAATCATAAATGTTTTAAAAGTCCCATGACAGAGGAATGGTTAAATGTATCATGGAATATTATTAATTACTAAATACACTACAACAACAATAAGAATTAACCTTTTTACAGGGCTTCTGATCTATAAAACCTTTTTAGATAAATGATATCAACTGACTCAAGATAATTTAATAGGATATATAAACATGACCCTGTAAGAATTTATGTATATAAAATAATGTTAAGAGAAAATATATACATAGAAATAAGAAATATTATACACACATATATATGTGTGTATATATATCCATGTATATATATATATATATCCCTGTATGTGTGTATATATATATATATATATGTATATATTTCCAAAATGTACAGACATTTGATAAAAATCACAGATGGTCAAAAGTGAGAAGGATTATTAGTGGGACTACTGAAGTATACTAAACAATTTCATACCAGCCCAAATTTTTCCGAAATTCCACAATCATTTCCAATGACCTACTCAGCATCTCCATCTAGAGATGGAGAACTCACTCACATAGGCTTCTCAAACTTAACACGTACAAAACCAAACTCCCCCTGAACATTCCCACCTCATCAACAGCAACTCCATCCTTCTAAATGCTCAGTCCCTAACTGTGGAATCACCCTTGACTCCTCTCACATCCTCTCCTTCACCCCATATCCAACCCATTGGCAAATCCTACTGCTTGCCTTTAAAATATATTCATAATTTAGTTACTTTTCACAGCTTCTCCCACTTCCAACTAGACCAGACTGCCAGATCACCTGAATTGTTTCAATTACTCCTATGTGTAACACTCTGCTTCTATGTCTAACCACCTACAGTCTAGTTCTATACTGTTCCCAAAAAAGCTTGAAGCACCTTGGGGCACTAGAGTGAACTCACAGGGGCACCACAGGACATTTTAAATTTTTGAGGAAAACACTGCTGTTCAACATCTGTCAGGCACCAGTGAACCAGTGAACCAGTCTGAGGTAGCTCACAGCTTCAACATTAAATCAAAATACATTTCTTTTGATGATGTCGGATCTTCATGAAACTGGGTTTTCGTTAGCTGCCATGCTAAAAAGCAACACTGTGTAAAAATTATTGTGGAATAAGAAATAAGAGTGACAGTATCCAATATGATTCCGAGCTTTGATCTTTTTTTCCCCCAACAGTCCCCCTTAATATTTCTTGCAGGGCTGGTTTAGTGGTCACAAACTCCTTTAGTTTTTGTTTGTCTGGGAAACTCTTTATCTCTCCTTCTATTTTGAATGACAGCCTTGCTGGATAAGTATTCTTGGCTGCATATTTTTCCCATTCAGCACACTGAATATATTCTGCCACTTTCTTCTGGCTGCCAAGTTACTGTGGACGGATCTGCTGAGAATCTGATCTGTCTTCCCTCGTAGGTTAAGGACTTTTCCCCTTGCTGCTTTCAGGATTCTTTCCTTGTCTGTGTATTTTGTGAATTTGACTATGCTATGCCTTGGCGATGGCCGGCTTTTGTTGAATTTAATGGGAGTTCTCTGTGCTTCTTGGATTTTGATATCTGCTTCCTTCCTCAGATTAGGGAAATTGTCAGCTATAATTTGCTCGAATAAACCTTCTGCCTCTTTTTCTCTCTCTTCATCTTCTGGGACTCCTATGATACAAATGTTACTCCATTTTAATAAGTTACATTGTTCCCTAAGTCTACCCTCATGTCCATTACCTTTGTTTCCCTCTTCTTTTCAGCTTCATTATTTTCCATGATTTTATCTTCTATATCACTGATTCGTTCCTCTGCTTCGTCCATCCTCATTTTTATGGCATCCATTCAGGGCTCCATCTCAGTTGTAGCATTTTTAATTTCTCCCTGACTAGATTTTAGTTCTTTTATCTCTGCAGTAAGGGATTCTCTAGTGTCTTCTATGCTTTTTTCAAGCCCAGCTGATATATAATTGTTGTTTTAAATTCTAGTTCAGACATCTTACTTATATCTGCATTGAATAAATATCTGGCCGTCATTTCTTCCTGTTCTTTCTTTTGGGGTAAATTCCTCCATCTTGTCATTTTGGAGTGGGGGAAAAAAAGCAAAATAAAACAAAGTAAAAATTAAAAAATTTAAAAATTAAATTAAAAAATAAAATACATACAGGAAGCTAGATGCTAGGTGTGTTTTGGTCTGCTTGTTAGGAGAAGCTCGACAGAAAAAGGTAGAAAGCAAGAAAAAAAGAAAAAAATTTTAAATTTTTATATATATATAAAATAAAATGATAAATTGCTTTCTGTATCTAAAAAACAAACAACAAATAAAAACAAAGACAAAAAACAAACACACACACACAAAACCCCAAAGGACGCTAGATCCTTTTTCCCCTAAAGCTGAAGCTTTGCAGCACTCTATGATCAGTAGACTAGGTGTGGCTGGTCTTCTGGAGAAGGGGCTGCTGCTCAGATTCTCAGGTGGAATTGCCCTAGTGGAGATGTGCCTGCATGTAGCAGGGGGGCGGGGCTTAGTCTAGCAGCTCCGTTCTCCACTTGGTGGCACTGTTTAGCTCACTGAGGTGGGTCAAGCTGGTGGGCATGGGGAGAAGATGGTTCTACCCCGTTCTCTCCTCTCCAGAGCAGGAAACGCAGGCCACCCCTCTTCAGTAAGCCCTCACAGACGCTAAAACAGCAACCCCTCCTGTGTTCGTGGTTTCTGTCAGATCCCTGCCTTCACCCTGTGTGTGTCCGAGCTATCCACTGCCAAATGGTGAAGCACTCTTGTGTCTTATCTTAGACTCGGCTGTGTCTCAAAACCCCACACTTCAGAGACCCCCACAGCACTGACAGGCACTGATCCTCTGGAGGAAAGTCTCCCTGCATTGTGACCAGTGCCAGCTTGTCCCAGAAGACAGCCTACTACTCTCCCTTTCCCACATTCCACTCCAGTGGTTTTTTAGCTCAATAGCCATGCTTCCACCTCAAGACCTTTGGACCTGCTGTTCTAGACTGCCTAGATTGCTCTTCTCTCAGCTATCACTCACTTCTTCACCTTCTTCAGGCCTTTGTTCAAATGCCACTTCCTCAAACAGGCATGGCCCATCCCAATTACAATTCCCCACCCTAGGTACTTCCTGTGCCTCTTATCTGCTTTATTTTTCGTTACAGTACATATCACCATCTAACTTACAATATACTTCACTTTTTTTTTTTTAAAGGATTTATTTAGAATAAGCTCCACAGAGCAAAGATTTCTTCTTTGTTCATGACTGTATCTTCTGCACCAAGAACAGTGCCAGGCCCAAATCAATAAAGATTTGTTGAGTCAGTTAGTACATTTTAAAGCTGCTCATCATTTATATGAAATATCCACATTTGGCATATCTATAGAAACACAAAGTAGATTTCTAATTGCCAGAGACTTCAGGGGGCACAGAATGAAGAGTGACTGCTAACAAGCTTGGGGTTTCTCTTTGGAGTGAGGAAAATATTCTGGAATTAGATAATGGTGCTGGTGTACAACTCTGTGAATATAGTAAAAACCACTGAGCTGTACACTTTAATAAGATAATTAAATGGTATGTGAACTGTATAGGTCAATAAAAAATTGCATTATATCTAATGTCCATTGATACAATACAACTTGCCTACTAACTATTGCTTTTCCAGTCTCTTTTGGCTGATAAATAAAAGTAATAATAACTGTCAATGGAGAACAAAGAGATGAATAAAACCATCTCTGCCCTCAAGCAGCTCAGTCTTTTTTTTTTTTTAAGATTTTATTTATTCATTTGTCAGAGAGAGAGAAAGCACAAGCAGGGGGAACAGCAGGCAGAAGGAGAAGCAGGCTCCCTGCTGAGCAAGAAGCCCAATGCGGGACTTGATCCCAAGACCCTGGAATCATGACCTGAGCCGAAGGCAGACGCTTAACCGACTGAGCCACCCAGGTGTCCCTCAAGCAGCTCAGTCTTGATGACAGGTATACATGTATGTTTAACATAATTTGGTAAATGCAATGAGAGCAGTATCCAGAGAGTACCAAAAGGGCACAAATAAAGAATATTTAATGCAGCACTGAGGCAGTACGATTAGTTTCTAGAAGAAATACTGTGTAAGTCTTTAAAAAAAAAAAAAGGAGCAATTAGCTAGACAAGTGTCAAAGAGGACTTATCTAATAAATATGAAGATACTGCAAACAACTTTAAATGGCATATGATTACAGGAAGCTTCCTAAATGGTATCCTCTGCTGTTCTGAAATTAAAAGTCGCTATCACAACATTTACTTCACATTTTGGATAAACTGCTATAATATTGGTAGTTACCATTTAAATGTACATTCTGTCTTCCCCACTAAATAGTATGTTTCTTAAAGATAGCAGACTTATTCTGCACATTATTTGTAGCTCAAGTTTCTACTATAGTACCCCCAATATAATAAATGTTCAATAAAAGCTACCATTGATAATAAAGAAATGATAAGTAATCACATCAGCACAACTAAACCAAAGGCAACTAAAAGAGAATCTTATATATTCTTAAAGATGTTTTATTCTACTAAACACAGAAAAGTTTGGGATCTCATCTAAGTACCTGGGTAGCAGTATTTTCTTCTCTAAGAAGAAGAATTTCAGCTGTAAGAGCATCAATGAGCTCCCGATGATCACCCAACATTTGCTCCAGTTGCTGCCTCGTCTCTACTTCTTTACGCAGTTGGACCTCGCTCTACCAAAAAAAAAAAAAAAAAACTTCCATCAATAATAAGATAAAATTCCCATCCAAAAATAAACTCCCATCAACAGCATAAAATACTGAAAACTAAGAGTTTCTACTCAAAGCTGTCAAAGAAAATACTTATGAAGTATATATTGTGTGACAGTAATGAGAATTACATATTTTTATTAAAAGGTTTATATTGCATTAAAACGAAATGTTGTGTCCTTTTCCCTTCTTTATATAGAACACAATGAACAGAATGGTATACAGACTTATATAACTACAATTTTTGTCGAATAAAGTGGAGGGAAGGACAAACATATTGCTTGAATATACACAGAGCATCTCTAGAAGGATACACTTTTATCTCATAATGATAGCTAGCTACAAGGAAGCAAACCGGTTAAATGGAAGTTAATGGTGGGAATCAGAATTTTCATCTATATCCTTCTATTTCTTTTAATTTCATGCCATGTGATTATAATCACCAATTCAAGAACTAAGTTTGTTAAAATAAAATTAAAAATAAATGACAACAGGCTTAAATGGTTTTAACTTTGTAAAGCAAGTGATTAGCTAAAAAGTGGAAGCTACTAAACTTGTAATACTTTCAGAGAGCCAAAAGTACACTCCTGGAGACTCCTAACTTAAGGATGGAAGAATGATAAGACTTTCATAAGTCTGACAGTACAATAAATATTTCATTAAAAAGTAATTTTAGGAAGACAGCTCCAGAGAAATTGAAACATCTGAATTAGAGTGATGAATCAACTATTTTATTTTTTTAAAGTTTTTTTCAAGATTTTATTTATTTATTTGACAGAGAGAGAGAGCACAAGCAGGGGGAGAGGCAGAGGGAGAGGGAGAAGCAGGCTCCCTGCTCAGCAAGGAGCCTGACGTGGGACTCGATCCCAGGGCCCCAGGATCATGACCTGAACCAAAGGCAGATGCTTAACCGACTGAGCCACCCAGGCACCCCTGAATCAACTATTTTAATAGTAAAATTTCCTTGAACATTTTTTGTTGTATTTGTTTAACAAACTTAAATTTATAAAAAATAAGTAAGTTTAAATAGATTTTTTGAAAGGTGAAATGTAGAGCTAACTCTAATCCCACAGCATTCTGAAGGCTGATTATTCAAAAATGAATTACAGAAATAATTCTTGCTTCTCTTATAAATTATTTTCACAACAAAAGATCTTCCACTTCAGACAAAGCCCAAGTAGTCACACAGATAACATGAAGAATTTCCCCCATCTGTGTCTACAGATTACAGGCATGCCACTCTCCAAACTAAAGTGGGAGTAGGAACACAGAGAAAAGCAATAGAACAAGGACACGTTTAGTAGTTCTATTGAATTTAATACTGCCAAACAATAATATTCAATGTCAGCAATGATTTCATTTATAGCAGATTTACCTTACCAATTACAATTTCCTAAAACTCATATTAAAATCAACATCACTTATACTAGATGATACATAAATCAGCATGTAGAGGAAAATTAAGAGGATAAAGCTTTACTGCAGATAATCTAAACTGAGGTATTTTAAACAAAGCTATTCAAACTTGACTATATTTCATTTGGAAATTGCAATAAATTAAGTGTAGAGGGAAAAAAACTCTGAAGAGGAGACTCTAATAACCTCTTGCTCTTACCTCTTTCAGGTACCGAACCAGGCGACAGAGGGAGCTCACCAGTGACAGAGTGAAGCCTGTAAGGCCCTGACTGCCCTGCAGTCCCTTGACCTCACGTCCTGTCCATCGTTCATATTCTTCCATTTCATGTTCCACTTCATTTATCATGTGTTTGAGGACATCCAGGCTGGAACTGTTGCTATTTGGTAAGTCTGTGGAGGCTGTGCTAGCTGTTAACACGTTCTTCTTCTGCTTGGAAGGAGCATGAGAATCCGCTTTTCCTTTCACTGATAATGACAGAAGTCATTCTATTAGAAGACCAAGAAAAATTATACCAGCAAGCTACTAGAAAAACCACTGACTGTTATTCACAGTTTATAAAAGGTTTCTATAGAAGTAAAGAACACTTTACTTCTATATAGTACATGGCTTGGTCCTTACTGGTTTCTCTCTCCCGTGAAGGAGGTTGTCCTCAGAACACTTCACTGAAGTAAAGTGTTCTTTACTTTTCTTTACCATTTCTCATAAAAAATCCATACAGTTTAAACCAAGTTTACACTATCTATAATGAACGTACTAGAACCATCTAGTACATGTTATATTTGGAGGCATTTCTTAGCTACCATTCAACAAAGTCTTAATTAGTTGGCTCCATCTGGATGAGTTTAAGGGAAAAAACTTTACTAAGAGATTAAGGAAGCTGTATCAAGTTATGTGCTTAATAATTCATCTTTATAAATTAAGGGACTGAACCTTTCTTTAACAACTGTTTTTGCTTCCTTGAGCTCAGCACTTGTCCCACAACATAACTTGAGTCTAGAGTCTCAGTAGATTCTTCAGATTGAAGCCTGGTCTGGATTCTCTTGACAGCATTGGTAGCATTCAGAGCAGCTAAAAGAAAAAATATTTCCAAAAGAATCTCAAGTGAACAACAAAAAAAGTTTTAAGCATTCCAATTAACAGATCAATCAGTATTTCATTCAATTAGGTAAAGTCAGTCAAAACTCAAATAACAGTCCTTTAAAAATTACTGCGTTTAAGAAAGAACATAATAAAACAAGTCACTATTCTGTGAGAAATAATACAATGGAGGAAAACAAACCTTTTTGTTCTCCTGATGGAGCAGCAGGTGATGGAGTTCCTGGAGGCGTTTGTGACTGTGTTGTTATTTTCTGCTGAATATCAGTCCACAGTTTATTAATTAACTCATAATTATCTTCCTTTAGTTGGTGGAGAAACCTATAAATTATGGGGCAACAAGCTATATTAGAATTAATAAATGCTATCATTTAAACTGTTCAACTGCTTACATGTTTGATTGGGGGCACTTTTAGTAATTCATAATCAAAGAAAAAATACATTTTGCTTTAACTGATAAGACAGCTAAAATGCCAGTCTTCTTAGTGTTAGAAGAAATAATTCCATCTTCCTCCCAGTTTCCCACCTACCTTGGCTCCTACTCGCAGGAGCAATTTCCCCTTTCTGAGTTTTGTGGTAGGGGCCCCATTCTCCTCTCTCTTTCCCAGAGAAAGTACATGGCTTGGTCCTTACTGGTTTCTCTCTCCTGTGAAGGAGGCTGTCCTCAGAACACTTCACTGAAGTAAAGTAACTGGAGCAGACTCTGCCCTGAGTCTCTGGGAGCAGGGAGAAGGAATGGGAAGAAGGGCTGCAGCGTAGGGAGTTAAGCCTTTGGCTATAATCATCTTTCTCATTGATAAGGCTGATAATTTAATCTCCAACCACGTGATTCCTTCATCTATTTCTCAATTGGACTGAGACTTAAAAGAGGTAGGTGACAAAAAAGTGGAAACAACCCAGATGTCCACCAATTGATGTGTGGAGAAGTAAAATGTACTACATCCACACAACCATAAAAAGAGCCAGAAAACATAGCTGAGTTACATGGAAAGCAGAACTCGTAAACAATGAACTTGGATATTTAGCTGTGGAGATTTCCAAGCAAAGTGTTGAAGGTGCAGCCTGCTTCTTACTGCTGCTTAGAGTGAAATGCAGGAGGAGAGAGATACACTGCGGGAAGAACTATTAAGCCAAAAGGAACCAGAACTTGAGATTTGGGAAATTTTCAGCCTCCCCAGAATGCAAAAGAAGCTCAAATTAGGCGACACTACACTGTTAGGAAAGCATTCCCTGGAGAGAAGGACAAGTGTATTGCTAGACAATGTTTTGCTAATCTGAAAAGATTAGGCATCTGACTCATGGATCCCCTCAATGATCTCAGCAGAAGCCAGCAACATAGATGGGATTATCCAGGGAAGATCTCTGGAGGGACTCTTGTCTAATGGCATACAACATACAAAGGAGACACACAAGGTCTTTTGAGAATGTTGTACCAGCAGAAATACTGCAGCTTGGACTGAAAAGGACAGAGATAGGATAAAATGAAGGAAGAGTCAGACTCCCAAAATTCTAGAGTCAGCCAACAGGCTGATAAAATTACTCAGCTGTAAACATGGGCTTCAAGGAAAAGGAAGAATGACTTCAAGGCCAGAGCTGCAGATACAGAGGCCAAACCCACGGGTACACAGGCTAAGGCCAGAGCCACAGGCACAAAGGACGGAGCCATGGACCCAAAGGGTGAAGCCTCAAGACATAGAAGATTATTACCAGGCTTTGAAACCTAATGGAATTTGCCCTGTTGGGTTTCAAAGTTGCTTAGGACAGGTGACCCCTTTCTTCCTTGGATTTTCAACTGGGAATGTCTATAAATTATTATCCTATGCTTGTTCCATCATTGCATTTTCAAAGCCGATAACTTGTTTTCTAGTTCCACAGGATCATATATAGAGAGGAATACTGCCCAGGATGGGTCTTATTCAGAGCTTACCCATACCTGCTTGAGACGATAAGATTTGGTTTGAGCTGATGACATTTAGATGAGATTCTGAACTTGAGTTTCATGCAGAGACACTGGGGAATATTGAAATGGGGGTGAATATAAATTTTGCAGGTGGGTCACTGAGTGGACTACGGTAGGATGTGAAGATATGTCCATGTTCTAAGCCCTGGATCCTGTAAATGGCCAAAAAGGGTCTTGCAGGTATGATTAAGTTAAGGATCTTGGGATGTGAGGTTATCCTGGGTGGGCCCTAAATGGGATCATGTATATTTTTATAAAAGAGAGGCAAAGGAAGACTTTAACATACACACAGAGGAGAAGGTGATGTGAAGACAGAGGCAGAGACTAGAATGATGCAGCTGTCACAAGCCAAGGAAGACCAACAGCCATCAAAACCTGAATGAGGCAAAGAACAGATTCTCCTCTAGAGCCTCTGGAGGAAGTGTAGCCCTGACAAAACCTTGATTTTGGTCCAATGAAACTGATTTCAGATTTCTTGCCTCCAGAATTGTGAGAGGATAAATTTCTGTTGTTTTAGGTTATACAGGAATATATATTCAGAGAAATTTTCAAACCAGAAGGCACTTAGTCTCCAGATACCAAGTCTAATGCATCTTCTGATACCTCATGTTTAATAGTTAACAAGTAACATTTTGAGACATAAGGTATTCAAAACTGGAAACCACCTATTCACACAACCAATGGGATAAAACTAACTTTGCCTGACCAAATAAAAAAACAAAAATTTGATTCAAATGTAAAGAATAAAAGCAATGTTGGCACAAGATTAGTTATATTTGGGTTCTGAAAGAAAAAGTGGCTTAAAAGATGATACATGTTTCCAAGTGTCCTTAAGGAAAGAGTGACCAGCTAAATTTGAATCACTCCACACATCCTCCAAAACCCACTAGACAGGGCAACAAAAAGAGCAAAAATAGCACATAACCCATACCTTCTACATTATTGGAAGACAGAAAATACTACTAACTTCAAATTATCTGTAAGTAGAAAAATACACACTGAACTCCAGCAAAGATATTTCTTGAGCTCCTGTCAGAAGCCCTAGCAGGAAGGGAGGGCAGTTGAAAATGACCAAACAGGGAAGAAAGCAGAGAGCCTAATGGTGACAAAATCACCTCCAGAAAGAAAAAGTCCACTCTAAGTATGCAAATACTTAAAAAGGAAGGAAACACACATACACACACACACAAACCCCAAACCTGGGCAGTCAAAATACTACCAAGAAGTGTGTAGAACCCAAGGTGGTAGGTCTTGGAAAGGCATCACTTCTTGATGTGAACAGGAAGAAAGAAGAGTTCTTAGGAGGCTGAGTGCTGAAGGCAAAAAAAAGAGTGTATTATCGTAACACACTTAACTAGGGAGACCAGTTCAAGACAAAAAAAAAAAAAAAACAGTATTGGAGAACAAACCCAACTTTCCCCCACTGATACTTAAAAAAAAAAGGCATCCATTAAAATAACTGTGCTGCACTATAATTGAGAGAAGACCCACCCCAAACTCCCAACCCTCTCCACAAAATGTACAAACTAAAACAGTCTACACCCATACAAGACAATATAACAAAATAGAAAATTTAATTGAAATATTCCAACTAATAAAAATTTCTCCCCTCCCAAGAAAAAGCAGAAGAAACAAACATTTTAAATGGAATTAAATATACTTAAATAAGCATTTGAAGATATATATCTTGAATCAGAAGTTCTAAAACTAAGAGCAGAGGTGGACAAAAAGCAGGAACAAAATAAGAATGGATTGGACTCACGAAAAAATACGAAGAAAAAGAAAAACTCAGAAATAAAGATTAAATTACAATGTGCCCAATGGATAATTGTTAAATAAACATTTAATAAGGAAGACTGAAGAATTACAGGAAAATAACAACAAAAAATAAAGAATAAAAAAGGTTAGAGATAAAGTACTTGAAATAGAAAATAAGGGGCACCTGGGTGGCTCAGTCGTTAAGAGTCTGCTTTTGGCTCAGGTCATGATCCCAGGGTCCTGGGACTGAGCCCCACATCGGGCTCCCAGGGTCCTGGGACTGAGCCCCACATCGGGCTCCCTTTTCTGCTCAGCGGAAAGCCTGCTTCTCCCTGTCCCACTCTCCCTGCTTGTGTTCCCTCTCTCATTGTCTCTCTGTCAAATAAATAAATAAAATCTTAAAAAAAAAAAAAATAGAAAACAAGAAACAACACTTTTATATATATATATAAAAGGAATCTCTGAAAAAGAAAAAAAAAAAAACCAATGATATCAAACTAATATTTGAAACCATAACCCAAGGAAACTTCCAGGAAAAAAAAAAATAAGAAAGAAAGAAAAGAACTGAATCTACACACAAAAAAAGCCAACGGTGTTGGAAAAACCGACCTGAAAAGGTGAACTCAAGACACAGCTTAGCAATGTTTAAATTTTAAAGATAAAAGAAATAAATTTTAAATATAAAGGAAATCAATACATAAAAATGCCAAATTATTTATAAGGGCAAGAAAATTATTCTAGCATCAGACTTGTCAAAGCAACATTCAAAGTAAACCAAGAGTGGAGAAGCATTTTCAAAAAAGTTAAGGAAACAAAGCATCAAAGATTTTATATCCAGCCAAGCTGTCCTTCAAATATCAAAGCTATAGAAAAACTTTTAAGCTATCAAGAACTCAAAGAATAGAACTCACAAACCCTACAGCATGAGTTTGTCTAAATGAGTGATCCAACCAAGAGTTAACTACGGAAACATCATAAAAGGACTGATGATGAGCATTTAATATATTTAACTGTAGCTCCAAGACTAAAACAAAAATAGCAATACACAGGGAAGAATAATATGTAAATGTTTTATGTCCTGTCAAAGCAAAAAAAAAATGCAGCTAAAAGAGAAGAAGGACAGAGGGAAAAAAGGAAAGAATGAGAATATAGAATAAATTATTTGTTGCACAGGCCATAGGTGGAGTCAAAGCATACCATTTAAAGCTAACACACCTGAAAGCAAAAGGTTAAAGAAAATAGGGGACTAAATGGCTCTATAAATGGTAGATATAAAGGCAACCAGCCAAAACAAAATTACAAACTTCCTAAACACCAAAAGAAATGTTTAAGAGAACAGAGAAAACATTACATAGAGAAGGAAAACTATTATTATAGTATAATGTATATAGTACTATAAAATAATATGACAAAGTTGACATCAAACACATCAACTATATCAATAAATATTACAAGCTTACTTCACCAATTAAAAAAAAAGATTTTCAAACTGGCTGAAAAGACAAGACCCAATTCTGTGTTGAATACAAAAGATACACCTAGTACACAGTAATTCAGAAAAGCTAAAATAAAAGAATGAGCAAAAATGAACCAGGCAATTAGAAACAAGAAGGCAGAGCTTTCATTCTTGATATCAAACAAAGTAGAACTGAAGCCAAAAGGCATTAAATGTGACAAAGGATACTTTATAATGCTAAAAGCCATAATTCACAATGAAAATACAATACTTATGGATATCCATGTACCAAAAAACACACCAATCAGGATGGAGGTATTTACCTTCAAACAGAATTAAATATACTTGAACATCATACGCACAGAAAAATAGAAACACACTAACGGAGCCTTTAATACACTACTCTCAAAATAAGATAGTGACAAAAATAAGTAAAGACACAGAAGAAGTAAACAACATCATCAATGAAGTAGATCTTAAGGATATACATATAGAACTTTATACCTTGTTAATATAGAATATACCTTCTTCTCAAGCACACAAGTGGAACATTCACAAAAATTTAATCATATATTAGGTCACAAAGAAAACATCATTAAGTTCCACAAGTAGAAATATTATAAGCACATTGTACACCTTAAACTTACACATTATATGTCAATTATATCTCAATAAAGCTGGGAAACACAAGAAATGGCCTTGGAAAAAGGGAAGCCCTGTAGATATTTATGCCATATATACATACCTATCTACATTCATATTTGACTGAGAGTTTAGAGAGTTATCCAATTCATTCTCACTTTCTTCGGACTGGCTGTTACCAGTTCGTTCTTCATCATCATCTACTTCATTAAGAGCCTTTCTCAACATAACAATAAAAATAAAAACACAAGTTGGTCATATGTACACTCATCCTTTGTTTCTTCTTGTCATTATAATAGAGAGGTCCCTCCCTCTACCGCTAACATCTCCACAAGTGCTCTAGGACCTAAACCCTCTCACCTCCTTCCACTCCATCAAGTGCCCCTTCCCTCTCCTGCATCTTCAACCTCTCTATACTGGCTTCAGCTCATCCGCATTTAAATGTGAACAAGTCTCTCTCATTGTATCTTCTCTCTTTTACCACCAAACTTCTTGAAAGAGTCATCCCCCACTTCTCATTTACCACCTATGCCCTACAGCTTTGCTTCTGCCCTACCACTCCACTCAAACTGCTGTCTATAAGGTCAACATCCTTTTTTGATTTGTTCCTAAATAAAATATTTTTCAGTCTCTGCCTTCCCTTACTTCTCTGATTCATTGGACATTAATGACCATTCCTTTCTTTCTTTCAAGATCATCTTGATACATTCTTCCTTTTAACTGCCAAGATACCATATTTCCCTGGTTTTTCTTCTGTTCTTCTGGCTCTTCCTTCCCAATCTCCTTTATTGGTTCTTTTCTTTCTGTCCTTTCTTAATATCTGGTGGGACTCAAGGTCCTCCCTTTGGACCTTTTCTCCTCTCATCTGACTCCCTTTCTGAATGATTATATCTAGTTCCAAAGCTGCAATTACAAGTCAAATGCTGTGAGTTATCAAATTTCTATCTTCACCCAGATTTCTTAGGAGTCCTAGACAATTATATCCAACTGCCTAAAGGATATTCCTAGTAGACATCCTACACACATAAACTAAACATGTCCAAAACTGGTCATCTTCCTAAGCCTCTCCTATCATTCTTCCAGAAGCTTTATTCCTGCCATATTACCTAAGACCATGAACAGCATCACCATCTACTGAGAAGCTCAAGCCAGCAAACTGGGAGTTATGCTTCTTTCTCATCTGTCACATCCAATCAGCTACCAAATGCTGTCAATTCTATCCCTTTTTAATCTCTCAAACCTATCCCTCTTCCCCTCTACCTCCTTCTCTGCCATTGCTTAGGTTAGGCCCTCCCACTTCCACTAAAATTCTAACCTAGTCTTCTAACCAGATCCTCTCACCAGTCTTGTTCTTTCCCAAACCCTGCCTCCACTCTACAGTTGATTTCATCATGACTCTACTCTTCCTAAAATCCTTTGGTGGCTCTCCTCTCACTTTCTGGTTCTTTAGCCCTAGCTCCTCCCTGTCTCTCTAGCCCCAGCCCTGCCATTCCCCCATTCCCATAATAGAGACCATGATTATCTGAAAGCTAACATTTTTAATTAAGTGCCAAAACATAATGGCTTTTGGCTGGAGATATGGCTAATGGGTTTTGGCTATTTAAAACATGTAACATTCTACTTAATTGCCTTTGTAAGCAGAAAACAGTAGACTTAAGATTTTTTTTTAATGATTCTGGACCTTGTAATTCCCTAGGATCATCCCTCTAATTGATGATTCTCCTTTTTTCATAGGACATATAAATAACCTAGGAAATGGCACTAAACAGGTATTGAGTCCTAGTCAGTCCTAAGAAGTTGTTTTATTTTAATATTAAATTCTTCATGAGCTTTTAAAAGATGTTTCCCATTTCAAATTCTAAACATTTTAATTAAGTTTCAGTTAGGTTAGGATATAGCTAATTAACATTTTACTACAATAATATAATTTTCCCACGTAACTGGTCAATAAATTCCAAGTCTCCTGGGTAGCTACTTTCTAAACACACTATT
This sequence comes from Leptonychotes weddellii, assembly GCF_054177405.1. Classification (NCBI taxonomy): domain Eukaryota; kingdom Metazoa; phylum Chordata; class Mammalia; order Carnivora; family Phocidae; genus Leptonychotes; species Leptonychotes weddellii. The sequence continues at coordinate 139,830,505 of NC_138369.1, read as the reverse complement.
AGAAGAGACTAACATTTAATGAAGAACTAGTCTCTGGAATTACACTAGACACTTTACATAACTTATCTCCGCTCATCCTCACAACAACCATAGTGAGTATATTCTATTCCCATTAAACAAAAAATCAACTCAAGATCCAACAACTAGGACTAACAGAATGTAAACACAGATCCGCCTCACTCTACAGTGGAAGTGAAAAGACTCCCCACTGTTTCCATAATGGCAGATGGAGCCTCAATTTGAATGCCATCTCTGATACTAACTAGCTATATGACCTTGGACAAGGCACTTAATTTTTCTGAACCTCAGTTTTTTTTATCTGCTAAATGGAGGTCATGATAGTACCTACCTCGTAGGCATTATTATCCAGTCCTATCTGTTTGGTACAAACATTACTCACCAAAAGTGCAATATGCTTGAGTAAGAACAATTGTAGCAACCATACTTAGTATTTGTTGATATTTAAGTTTTTGAAATGTTTACCACAATACCTACATAAACTTAATTTCAACATAAGCATGATGGCTATAAGGACAGCTCATTACCTGAGGCTCCATGATGGATTCATTAAGAATGGCCTGCGTGACAGGGTCTTGATTTACCAAAATAGGACCCTGAGAGGAATCAGGAGCCATAGTTACATTCGGAAACCCTGCAGAAGGAAAAGAAGTCATGATGATTTTACTTCATTTAATTAAATTGACTTCGCAAGCACTATCCACTGCCATAGGTTTGTATTAGCACATAAAAATCTTAAATAATAATAATAGCAGCTCACACTTAGATAATGCTTACTATATGCCAGGCACTGTTCTAAATGCTTTTACATATATTAAATCATTTTACCCTCACAAAATCTGATGAGGTTGTTACTATTATTATTTTATAGATCAGTAAATTGAAACTCAGAGACATGAAGCAAATGGCCCAGAGTCACATTAATAAATGGTTAAGCCAGGATTCAAACCTTAAATTAAAAACAAATGATCTGTTTTTAGGGATTAAAATAAACAATGGATTATATACACATTAAAGTGAATAATGCTATGTACCTGACAAGAGAGAGACTGAAGTAGCCTTAGGCTTCAAATTAAGCTTTACTCAAGTTTTATATAAATAGATACTTTTGCGGTAACTTAACATTAATAAACTGGAAATTAAGTCATATTTACAATAAAATCTTGTACATTGCACCATAAAGTATACTAGTAAACAATAACAACTTACCTTTGCTTAGCTCTGTAATTTGTAATAGTTAATATTCTTAGTGAAAAGCAAACAAATTATAATGAATCTATGCCGAACAACTCCTGTATGCTATCCACTCCAGACTACTTGTACTATAAATAATGTGATGCCCAAAAAAAGATTTAAAATTCTTCCAAACAGCCATTGTGGGCTATGATTAATAAGAAAAAGAAGCGTTTGTTTGAATGAAATACGTTACCTGTGCGCCTACGGGGAAAATGAACAAACAGATCTTTTGCTTCAGCCATCAAATGATCAGATTTTTCTAATACATCCTGCATCTGGTATTGATCAGAAAGAATCTAGACATGTGTTAATGATAAATATTATTATTCAGAAAAAAATCTATATATATACTATGAAATCACAAAGGAACAGTCCATACAAAGGCACAGAGCATAAAAATAACCATAAGCCACTATCCTCCTAAAATCCTTCAGGGGCAATATCCATAAGTACCAGTAGATGGGGCTATTACAATAATTAGATTTCATATGCTTGGCTGCAATCCAAGTTAAGAAATATATTATTAAACTGTGACCCAGCATACACACAAATGTAAATGTATAACAAAATAAAAGTCTTACTTAACCTTACTTTTTGAGAACCACTCTGATATTCTCTTTTAGTTTCTATTCTATTTTTTAAAATAGGGCGCCTGGGTGGCTCAGTTGGTTAAGCGACTGCCTTCGGCTCAGGTCATGATCCTGGAGTCCCGGGATCGAGTCCCGCATCGGGCTCCCTGCTCGGCAGGGAGCCTGCTTCTCCCTCTGACCCTCCCCCCTCTCGTGTGCTCTCTCTCTCATTCTCTCTGTCTCAAATAAATAAATAAATAAATAAATCTTTAAAATAATAGCTACAACACACTAACTCAATTTCACAATCCACTAACAAGTTGTGATCCACAGTCTGAAAAACACTGATTAAAGATATAAATCTCTGAGCCATAAACTCAGAGGTGTTTCAACCTTTAAAGTGATTTCATGATCCGCTAATGGTTCATGATCAACAACTTAAGAGAACATGAGGTAAGATGTGAGTTTGGGGGCATCAAACAAAGAAGTAACACTTCCGTATTTACAAACAAGCTGGATTTTTATCCTGGAGGGATGAGAACTCAAAAAATACCATAACAGTAGTTCCTCTAATTAGGCACTTTCAACTTAGGAACTTTCATAATTATAAGCAAGGAGACACAGGCAAGTCAATTCTAGCCACCACCACCAGATGGCATTCTTAAATTGAGAGGCGTCACAAAATTGGATACTCCCCAGTTTCCAACACTGATTCAAAGCAATAGAGAGGAGCATCTGGTAACAAATGCTCTTACCAGAATCTCTCTAGCCCATGGAAACAAGTATATAATATGACTTCAGTTATTGTTTCAGGACACTGAGAAAAGTAACAAGAATCACATTCTGACTTTTTCCCTTTCTTCTGCTGTAGCCAATCTGGTTGGCTGGCTCAGTTGGTGAGAATCAAGTCCTGAATTTGTTCCTTCCACAAAGAGTAAGTTTTGGAATGGTATAAAGCAAAGAGCACATTCAGAGACAGAACACTGGGATCCCAGGCCCAGTCAAGGGATACTAAGCAAAATCCAATCTCTTTAAGCTTAGGTTCCTAATATGTAAATGAAGATACCACCATCTTCCCTAACCCAAAGGGGTGTTATAAGAATGTGGACACACTGAAAACATGTACCATTCTAGAAATATTTGGAATGTTGTTACAATGTAAATTATATTATCTTATGAACCAAATTTCTATCCCTGGTTAGCGATCTTGCAAGTATACACAATTAGAGCTTAGGCAAGAGAGTAAATGGAGCATTATAATCTACCATTTAAACTAGAAAAATTACACACAGAATATTTCCTAAAGGCAGTTTTGAGTTTACCATTTAAAAAAAAAAATTACTGACCTTCCATCAAAATAAAGAGATATAACTGACAGAAGCAGATTGAAGAGGAATAATTTTATCATCTCAAGACCTGATGATCAAATATAATGAGGTCTCCAGGAAAGCCGCTACCCTATTGCACTTTGCCAGTCTCTGCCCAGCCTTCTTGGGGCAGATGGGTTGAGAGGCCACAGATCAGTGTACTGGCTTTCTTTTGCCCTCTCTAGATTTATTCATCACTTCTTTCTGATAAAACTCATCCTCTTGATAGGTAAACCAATCTCTGCAAGCCCATCTGTATACATTACTTCCCCAGATGGGTTCACAGAGCACAAAATCAAACTTATGAATAGTGGTACACATCTTGGATTTGCAAAGGATCAGCCAAAGGTCCCTTCAAAAACACTATCAAAAACTTTTTACCCTAGCATTTCTGTTCTCTGATAATAAAAACCAGATAGAAATAGGAAATTACAGAGAGATTTGGGAAGTTATTATACTTTCAGAATTTATAAAACTTTATCAAAGTTTCCCTCTCTCTGAATTTGGACCCTCATTTGCTTGATTCCCATGACATGAATGCATCATACAGCAAATGATTATGCTAGCCAAAGAGCTTTTCTCTTAACTTTGTTAATCTAGGACTCCAGCTCTGGGGGATGCACTGATAGCTCTAATACATAATGATACTGCCTAGGTGAATATGCCCAAGGAGGCTTCTTCATTTGGTCCCATCACATCCCTTAACATAGACATTACAAATTTAGCAACATTGAAACAATAGATGCACATATCTTTGATTCAGCAGTTCCACTTTTAAGAATTTATCCTACATGGGTGCCTGGGTGGCTCAGTCAGTTAAGCATCTGCCTTCGGCTCAGGTCATGATCTCAGGGTCTTGGGATCAAGTCCCACTTTGGGCTCTCTGCTTAGCGGGGAGCCTGCTTCTCCCTCTCACTCTCCCTCTGTGCTCTCCCTGTCTCTCTTTCTCTCTCAAATAAATAAATAAATAAAATCTTTAAAAAAAAGAATCTATCCTATAAATATAGTTTTACATGTATTTAAAAACATATTCAAGCATATTCATTGTATTACTTACAGTGACAAGGCAGGTAACAATCTGTGGGTGACAGACCTGCTACTTACCCACCAATGTCCCCTCTTTTAATTTTCCTTTTAACAACAGAATTCCCAAGTTTTAGCCAAGTACACAGCTAGATTTCCTAACCATCATACTAGGTGAGAATGGTCATGTGATGAATTTCTGGACAGTGGGATATAAGCCAGAATTTCTGGGTGATATGTAAAAGGAGTAGCATGCATTCTTTTTCCCTTTTCATGCTGGCTGGAATACAGCTGAAGGAAGCTGAAACAGCCATTCTCTACTCAGTGATGGAAGTCCTGGAATAAAGGACCCCAGAGATCCTACCAACTACCAGTTACCTCTGAACTGTTTCATAGAGAGAAAGAGATTTCTATTTTGTTTAAACCACTGTATCTTCTTAACCAGAAGCCTAAACTATAGTCCAGTACACTTCCTAAGTTTGCACAAATAAAGCACTGGATAATACATTGTGGTACATCTGTATATTACCTGGCCATTAAAAAGAAAAGGTAGGGGCGCCTGGGTGGCTCAGTCGTTGGGCGTCTGCCTTCGGCTCAGGTCATGATCCCAGGGTCCTGGGATCGAGCCCCACATTGGGCTCCCTGCTCGCCCGGGAGCCTGCTTCTCCCTCTTCCACTCCCCATGCTTGTGTTCCCTCTCTGGCTATCTCTCTCTCTGTCAAATAAATAAAAATCTTTAAAATAAAAAAAAAAAAGAAAAGGTAGATTTCTAAATACTGACATGGGATAACCTCCAAAATATATTGTTAAATGGAAATACTTATCTTACTAATAGCAGAGGTTCTCAACCCTGGTAAGGAATTAAAAGTACATAAAAACTGTCTAAAAAATACCTAAGTGGGGCCATATCACATGTCCACTATATCAGATTATCTGAGTACAGATATATCTGAGTCCAGATACAGTGATTTTTTTTTTTTTTTTTTTTTAGATTTTATCTATTTGACACAGAGGGAGAGATACCACAAGCAGGGGGAGCAGCAGGCAGAGGGAGAGGGAGAAGCAGGCTCTCCACTGAGCAAGGAGCCCGACATGGGGCTCGATCCCAGGACCCTGGGATCGTGACCCAAGCCGAAGGCAGCCGCTTAACCGACTGAGCCACCCAGGCGCCCCTACAGTGATTTTTTTAATGGAAGATCTCAACACTGACTGATCTAATGTGCGGTCAGCATTGAGAACCACAACATCAGAGCCTGAGGAATGGGACTGAAGGGAAGGCAGAGAGACTTCACTCATCCTCTCCCACCACTCTTCCTTCAATCCCTACTTCAAACACATCCATTCCTTCAGGACATGAGCAATTCAGGACATGAGCAGGAGCCACTAGAGATGGGACACAAAAGCCCAGAGCTGCCTCAAAGGGGCTGCCTTTTTTCCTGGTCACTGAGAACTACTACATAATATTCAAATATGTATACCTTGTCCAAGATTATCAAAAGATACTTATCTGTAAAGAACCATATGGTCTCAATCTACTGGTCTTTTTACAAGTCCATGTAAACATTTATTTGGGAGACAGAATTCTTCCTCATGAGATATAAGATTAAGACTTTTACCTTTCACTAACAAGCCTAATGAATTCCTCAAAAGACAGAGTGATTTAAAGCTGCAGTGAAAGGTCACCCAGACAGCCAAGTGCCATAAGCTTCAACAATGAACAAGAAGCAACACTACAAAGTATATTTCTTTTTCAATGATTTCATCCCAAATCAAAGGTTTTTTGCTGTAGTTTCCTCTTATTTGCCATATTATTTATTCCTACACATCTGATTACTTATTCAAATACCCTACATCTGGCAAAAGATTAAGCCAAAGACAAGTGGCTTACTAACTTGTTGGACAAGCACACATTTTTTTTTTTTGCAAAGTAATCTATCTAATAGCACTGTGTGTGAACTGAGAAAAGTAATTATAGCACTATATATATATATATATGGCACTAATTATGTGCCAAATAATGTACTAGTCAGTTTGTTAGTACATATCACTGAAATCTCATAACAGTACAATCAGGCAAGTCACATAAACAGTAACTTTCCGTGCTGGAATTCAAACCTCCAAACTAGACCCTAATCATCCCTCTGCTGCTTTTTTCAGAGTCCATGTGTACATCATTGTATAAGGATGCAGTCATTTACTAAAGTCCTTCCAATGTGAATCAGATTTGGGAGGGAAAGAGAGAAATCTATTTATCATTTTCTTCTCTAACTCTAAAGATAATGCAGTTTAGCATTACCTCCTTCATTATAGACAATCTTCTTCTCTCAAGATTAGAAATTTCTGGTTTCTGCCTCTTCCATTTTCTCTTCAAAGCTTTTTCTTGGAGTTCCCAGTGTACTAATGCTCTGTTCTTTGATTTGTGTATTTCATGACGACGTATCTGTACAAAAGAAAAAATATAAAAGAATGCTTCAGGAAAAAAGAAGTTGCCTATTCAGATGGTGGGACCACCTAATCTAGTTCATCTTTAAAAAATTTTTTTCTGGTCCAACATGTGTATATTTATACATATTCACAACCAAAATTTTCAGTCTTCTAAATCTTCAAAAGTGATTTAAAAAAAGAAGAAGTATCTAGAACTAGTAGACCTAGCAAAAAGACAAAATGAAAAAAATATTAATTTCTACTTCCTTTGTACAAGACAATCCAATAAAATGTTATTTTCCAATCTATAGGCCAGGATTCATTTAATGGGTGGTAAAATCAATTAGTGGGTCAAACCAACATTTTTAAAATAAAACAGAATACAGAGTAGAAAATATTAAGAGTAAATCACACATAAGAAAGTTAAGAATTGTTCTGTTAAACTTTTCAGTTACACATGTTTGTACTGTACAATTACACACACACACACACACACACACACACACTGAGTACAATGTAAAAGGCACAAAGTCCACTGACTCATCTTTGGCAAAGACACACCCATTTCGTAATACACACGTCACCACCAAAAACTTACAATGCAGTACCTTTATAGCCCTGCAATGGCTGCATTCGGAAGTGGGTCACTGGAAATGCAGAACTCCAGAAAAATGGAATTCCTGAAGCAGAGATATGAGCCACAGCGTAAGAGCTGCAGGAGAAGAGCTCACTGAGGCGGCTAAGGAGTAGGAGCAGACACTAGCTGTACAAGCACTCTGGTATTCAGAGCTATGAAGATGAATAAAACGTACTGCTTTGTTCTCACCATGTAAATAAGAAATCAGTCCATTAAGACACCAACAACCAAATGCTATGTAAGGGTTCTGAACACAAAAAGCAAATGAAGATGATATTTTTGAGATAATTGGGGTAATATGAATATGGACTTGGAATTAGACAATACCAAAAAATTATTGTTACTTTTGTTAGGTGTGATAATGGCATTGTGGTTATATAAAAAAGTCTATATTTTTAAAAATGCAAACTGAATTATGTTGGCACAAGATGACATGTTCTCTGGGATTTGCTTCAAAATGCTACAGTGAAAGAAGGAAAGGGTATGAAAAATGAAGAACTATGGCAAAATTTTAATAACTATTATATCTGGGTAAACAGTACCTGGGAGATCTTTATACTTTTGTCTCCATTTTCATGTAAATTTGAAATTTTTCATAAAAAAAAATTTTAAGTCAGTAGGGCATCATTATTATCCTCAACAAATATTTAACAAGTATCTACTAGGATTAAGATTTCTAGGTCCACAAAGACATACAAGATATAGCCCTTATGCCTCAAAAGCATTAACAATCTGCCCAGGAAGATAGGGCACATACGGTTGACCCTTTAATGACACGGGTTTTAACTGCACGGATCCACTTGTACATGGATTTTTTCCCATAAATATATAGTACTGTAAATGTAATTTCTCTTCCTTATGATTTTAATAACATTATCTTTTCTCTAGCTTAGTTTTTTGTAAGAATACAGTATATAATATATATAACATACAAAATATGTGTTAATCAGCTGCTTATGTTATCGGTAAGGCTTCCTGTCAACAGTAGGCTATTAAATTTGGGGGGAGTCAAAACTTATACAAGAAATTTCTGACGCAGGGGGTGGCACCCCTAACCCCCACATTGTTCAAGGACCAACTGTACATATAAAGATAAATGAAATGCCTTAGACAACACATACACAATGCCTCATATAGACAGTAAGTATGAGAACAGTTTAGAGGAGATACCAATTGTTGGGCAGCTTCAAAAAACTTCAAACTTAGTACAAAACTATAATAATCAAAACAATGTTGTGTGGCATAGGATGGACACATAGATCAGTGGAATAAAACTGACAGCCCAGGGGCGCCTGGGTGGCTCAGTCGTTAAGTGGCTGCCTTCAGCTCAGGTCATGATCCCAGGGTCCTGGGATCAAGCCCCACATCGGGCTCCCTGCTCCACGGGGAGTCTGCTTCTCCCTCTCCCACTCCCCCTGCTTGTGTTCCCTCTCTCTCTGTGTCTCTCTCTGTCAAATAAATAAATAAAATCTTTAAAAAAAAAAAAAAACTGACAGTCCAAACTAAACCCTTATGTTTACAGACAACTGATTTTCAGCAAGGGTGTCAAGATAATTCAATGGAGAAAGGACAGACATTTTAACAAACAGTACATGGACAACAGCATATCCATTTAGAAATGAATGAAGATGGACCCCTATCTCACTATATACAAAAATTAACTCAAAATGGATCAAAGACCTAAATATAAGAGCTAAAACTACAAAACTCTTAGAAAGAAACATAGGTGAAATTCTTTGTGAATCTTGGGCTAGACAATGGTTTCTTAAATATGATACAAAAAGGACAGTTGATGAACAAATAAACTGGAGTTCATCAAAATTAAAAATTTTTGTGCTTCAAAGAATACCATCAAGAAAATGAAATGACAACAAACAGAATGGGAGAAAATATTTACAAATCATATATCTGATAAGGAACTTGGACCCAGAATGTGTACAACTCAACAATAAAAACACAAGTAATCCAATTTTTAACTGGCTAAGGAATCTGCATAGACATTTCTCCAAAGAAGATAATACAAATGGCCAATAAGCACACAAAAGGATGTTTAACATCATTAATCACTAGGGCAAATCAAAAACACAATGAGATTCCACTTTACACCCACTTAGGAAAACTAAAACTAAAAATATGGTAATAACATGTGTTGGCAAGGGATATGGAAAAACTGGAACCCTCATGCCTGCTGGCAAGAATGTAAATAGTGAAGCCACTTTGAAAAACAGTTTGGCAGCTCTTCATAAAGCTAACTGTAGAGATACCATATGACCCAGCAATTCTACTCCCAGGTATACAACAAGAGAACTGAGAACATATGTTCACACAAAACTTGTACACTAACGTTCAGAACAGCCTTATTCATAACAGTCAAAAAGTGAAAACAATCCAAATGTCCAGCAACAGACGGGTATATCCATACAACGTAACAGTATCAGCAATAACAGGGATGAAGTACTGACACATGCTACGACATGGAGGGGCCTTGAAGACATTATGTTAGATACAAAAGGACACACATTGTATTCCATTTACATGAAATGTCCAGAATAGGGGCGCCTGGGTGGCTCAACTGGTTAAGCGTCTGCCTTCAGCTCAGGTTATGATCCCAGGGTGCTGGGATCGAGTCCCACATCAAGCTGCCTGCTCAGCAGGGAGTCTGCTTTTCCCTCTCCCTCTGCCCCTCGCCCTGCTTGTGTTCATGCTCTCTCTCTAAAAAATATATAAATAAAATCTTTTAAAAAATAATTAAAAAAAAAAATGTCCAGAATAGACACATCCATAGAGACATAAAGAAGATTAGATATTGAGGAAGAGGGGCATATGGGGCATATGACTGTTAACAGGTACAGGGTTTCTTTCAGGGAGTGATGAAAATGATCTAAATTAGAAAATATAAATATGAATATACTGAAAACCAATGGATCATACACATTAAAAGGGTGGATTTTATGGTATGTGAATTGTATTTCAATAAAGCTGCTTTTTTTTTTTTTTTTTTAGTCTATAGCAGAAACCTTTTTAAAAGTAAGACTTGAACTAGGGTAAGGGAGCAAAGTAAGATTTGAATAGGTAGACAAGAAGGTAGAGAAACTGTTCCAAGTAAAGAAAATCACATGAATTGAGGCTCAACTGTGGAAATATACATGGCATATTCAAGGAATAAATTAGTACATTGACTAGACCAGTATGCTTGCATACGGAAGTAACAGTAAATAAGGCTAGAGATACCTACAGATAGTAGAAGACAACAGGTGTATACAGGGCAATACTGGAGAGATTTGAACAGAGAGATTTGAAACCAAACCTATCTAATAAAATTTTAATACATGCTAAGTGACATTCCTAGGTAAAATCAGGAAGTCCAGATGATATGCTTTTCAATTTCATATAGACATAAGCAAGATTAAATATAACTGAAGAACTTCCAGGAAGTACCTCTGGTTTCTATTCTGAAGGTCAGAAACCCAATATCAAATAAAACATTGAACAAATCTTAACTTTTGATATTAAACTTACCAGATCTTCAGGAGTTGCCCGATGAACTGTTAGGTCATTCACAGTATTCTGCAAAAAAAGAACTTTCTTTAAAGAAAAAGTTTTCTTACAAAATATTAGGATATACTGGATTTTTTTAAAAATAGGATTTCAATGTTTATTCACCTTCTTTGGGTAATTTTCTTACAGGAAAAATTTTCTTTAAACTAGGTTAAAAACATTTAAAATTAATTTTAGTTTATTTTTGATAAATTCATTTTCCTTTTTTTTTTAGAGGCCTTTTTAAAATTTTTTTAACTTTTTTTTTTAAGTAATCTCTATGCCCAACATGTGGCTCAAACTCATGGCTCTGAGATCAAGAGTTGCATGCTCTACTGACTCAGCCAGCCAGGCACCCCTCAAAAGCTTTCTTTTATTAGTTTAAGCCTGGTACACCTTTTTTCTCCCACATGCCAAATGGGCCTCAGTTAAAAAATTATGTACTTAACTAAGCATGCTAACCTCCAAGAAACCTTTCTTTGAAGAGTTAAGGGATTTGTCTGATCATCACATTTAGCAAGATAAAATTGCTATTTTAAATTGAAATAAAATTATTTCTATTTTTACATAATATATAAAACAAAAGTGTTTATTTAAATTAAAATGAAATGTTAGTTTTATTATTCAAACTTCTTACCATATTTGTTCACATTCTTCAGAGAGTTATGTCACACCTATGAACTTACATTGTTCATTTATATGTGGTCAGGTATGAGTACATACTAGATTTTAAAGGCTGAAAATAGGGGCGCCTGGGCGGCTCAGTCGTTAAGTGTCTGCCTTCAGCTCAGGTCATGATCCCAGGGTGCTGCGATCCAGCCCCACATCAGGCTCCCTGCTCCGCGGGAAGCCTGCTTCTCCCTCTCCCACTCCCCCTGCTTGTGTTCCCTCTCTTGCTGTGTCTCTCTCTGTCAAATAAATAAATAAGATCTTTAAAAAAAAAAAAAAAGTCTCTTAAAAAAATAAAAATAGGGACACCTGGGTGGCTCAGTCGGTTAAGCGGCTGCCTTCAGCTCAGGTCATGATCCCAGGGTCCTGGGATCGAGTTCCACATTGGGCTCCTTGCTCAGCAGGGAGCCTGCTTCTCTCTCTGCCTAAAGCTCCCCCTGCTTGTATTCACTCACTCTCTCTCACCTATGCTCTCTCTCTCTAGCAAATAAATAAATAAAATCTTTAAAATAATAATAATAAATAAATAAAAATTAAAATTAAAAAAAACAGAGGCTGAAAACAGATTCAAAGTCCTGGGATGAAAAAGACTTCCTGTCCAGGAACCAGTATTCTCAATTTAAATATTAATATGGATTATTTTTAGTTTTCTTATTAAAAAATAATAGGCTATTTTTCGGTATCTTATAGAAAATAAGCACTAAATTTACCAAGCAGGTATATATTATATTAAAACAACGAATAAAACAGGGTAGTTATGTAATTCAAAATGAGTAAGTTTAACTAAAATTGTAGTTTTCAAACTGCATTCCAGAGAATGAGGCACCTCTAAAGATTCCTAAAAGATAAACTGTTATCACTATAGAGGGGTTAAATTTGTGTGCATGCAAACAACTTAAGCATAGAATATATCATACATAATAAGGGATAATGTTTGAGGGCACTGTATAATTTCATAAAACGTGAAAACAGTCACTTATGTAAAAGGCACTAAACCAACATGGCAGGTCTACCACACTCCACAACCCCAGGAGCTACCATTATTATTCTGGTCCATGTAAACAGTACTCCTTGGGATTGTGCAATGCATAACCTACACAGCTTGAAGTAGCTGCCCAGCAATCTGGCCCTCTCCAAAGTGACTTCAGCCATTTTGTTATACAGATTTGGTAAGGCAGGAAATAAAACAAGTTAGAGTTCTACTTCCAACAGATACACAGAGAACTGGATCTGGTGAAATAGATTCTGATATATTCAAAGACTTAACTTTTTGGCCATAGTTTATATTTAGCTCAAGGGTTTTCTATACTAAAACTGTTATTCCTTTCATATTAATTTAGAAAAGCACAAGATATAACCATAAGATCTTGAGATTTTTAAAAATCATAATAAAATTCAGGCATATAAGGGATATGCTTGGACTTAGTTCTCATGGGCGAAAATATAATTTCATTAATACTACTACTGCTTAAAATGATTTTCTTCTGAAATGGCTTTTAAATATAATTTATAAGCCATTTCAAAAACCATCTCACTATTTTTATCAAAATAGTATTATTCAGTTTGATCTCTCCTCCTTCATTTACTATTTACTCCCAATGACTTAAAACTACTTCCAAGCTTAGTCTACAAAAAACAGATTTTTCCAGCACTGGAGATAATAAAAAGCAAATGAGGAAAATGCAATTTCAAATGGTGGGTTTCAATTATATTTTGAGCAATAGCAGCAAATCAAAATAAATACTAAACTTCCCATAGTAACCACTCTGAAGTGGGTAACTTTTAAGTTATCACATGCATTTTTTTCCTTTTAATCAGTTTCATTGCTTTAGAATCACACCCTAATAATATTTTATAGCCAATCAGATGACAACAAAGCAATATAAACGTAGGTTAAGTCCCCCTGAGCCACTTCAAAAAGGCTGGCAGTTTGCCCAGAAGTTTCCAAGTCCAAAAGAATCCCTGAGATCCAAAGTAGTCCCTAACTAGTTGCTCTCCACAACAGAAAGAAAAGACACCTAAAGTGTCACAGTTCAAACTAAAGTACCAAGCTGTGAAAGATAAAGATGCCCTTGATAATACCAAACAGTAATCAGAGTGGGAGCCAGGGATCATATCTCCCAGGTACTTGAGACTTGTCTTACATCTTAAGAGAATCTTTGTACTGAAACTGACCAGCTTCTGGAGTTGAAAAACAAACAGTTCAAGAAGTAAGACAGCAAGAATCACCCGCTTTTTCAGCCAAAAATGCCGCTCATATGATTATGATGTCACTGGTTGCTATGGGCAAATCTTTAAAAAGTACCAAAAAAAATTCAGACTTCAATGACACAGGTTAGCTCCAGTTGCCTTAAAGCAGTGTGTTCTCAAAGTGGAGGACAGGGCGACTTTTTAAAAACATACTCCCCACCCTCTTAAGATTCCCTCTTCAAAAGAGGTACAGGTTATGACCTTGACATGTGGATTCTTAAAAAATCCCCGAAGGATTCTGCTCTTCCTTCCAGGATCTGGGATATAACGCGCCCAGAAATCCATTCCACCCTATCACATTCAGAGCACTGTCTCAAGTGACCAGGGCCATGTCATCACATCTATTCCTCCAGAGCAATCTGACAGGTTTATTATCCCATCTAGACTTACATCCCATTCTTGCTTCACTGATGTTTTCTTCTTCTTTACCTTCAGCACTTTCCTTCCTCCTCCCCGAGGACCATAACGGTTCACTCTGACAAGTGACATCTAGAAGCAATAATCATATCAAATTTTTAAAATACAAGAAAAAGTGGTAATTAAGTATCGCTGGATGGGGACAAAGACATCTAGGAAAATAAACTTTAAAGTGTCAGAAGAAAAATTTAAGCATAATGAAAGAACCATCTACCAAAATACTTGGTTCTTTCACTTCACAATTAGAAAGCTGTACTGATAACTATGATAAAACAGGTTTCAAGTTGATAACTTATGTATATTTGCTTAATAAAGAACTCCAGGAATACAAATTATGACTTAAAGCACAGACCTACGACAACAGGCATAAGCTTTGTCATCAGTTACAAACTTCACAATTAACAGAGAAAATGTCAGTCACAGGCTAACAATCTGAAAGCAAAAGGAAAGAGCTAAAAGCACAAAACTCCTGATAGAAAACATAAGCATAAATCTTCATGAGGCAATGGTTTCTTAGCTATAACACTAAAAGCACAAGAAACCAAAGAAAAAATAAAGTGGACCCCATCAAAATTTAAAACTTTTGTGCTTCAAAAAATACCATCAAGAAAATGAAATGACAGCTAACAGAATGGGAGAAAATATTTGCAAATCCCATCTGATAAGAAACCCGGATCCAGGATATATAAAAGAAACTTAAAATTCACCAATAAAAACACAAATATTCCAATTTTTAAATGGCTAAGGGAGCTAAATAAACATTTCTCCAAAGAAGATACTACAATTGGCCAATAAGCACATGAAAAAATGATCAGCACCATTAGGCTTTAGGGAAATGCAAATCAAAACTACAATGACATACCACCTCATATCCACTAGAATGGTTATAATCAAAAAGGTGGAAATAACAAGCGTTGGCGAGAATGTAGAGAAACTGGAATACTCATTTGTTGTTAGTGGGAATGTAAAATAGCATGGCCATATTGGAAAACAGTTTGGCAGTTCCTGAAAAAGTTAAACTCAGTTACCACAATTCTAGTCCTAGGTATATGCCCAATAATTGAAAACTTACGTCAATACAAAAATTTGCACATGAATGTTCATAGCAACATTATACTCTTAATAGACAAAAAGTAGAAAAATCCCAAATGTCTACCAGCTGGTGAATGGATAAATAAAATATGGTATATCCATACAATGGAATATTACTTAGCAATATAAGGAAGTAATGATATATGCTATAGCATAGCATATGAACCTTGAGAATATTAAGGTAAGAAAAAGAAGCCAGACACCAAAGGCCATATATTGTATGATTCTATTAATATAAAATGTCTAAGGTTAGGCAAATCCACAGAGACAAAAAATAGACAAGCTGTTGGCAGGGTCTGGAAAGAGGAGGGAATGGAGAGTAATTGCTAATGGGTATGGGGTTTCTTTTTGAGGTGATAAAAATGTTCTAAAACGAGCCAGTGGTAATCAATGCACAACTCTGTAAATTTATTTAAAAGCTCTGAACTGTAGACTTCTAAGGGGTAAATTTCATGGTAAGTTATATCTTAATAAAGCTATTATTTTTAAAAAGACATGGAAAAATATAACAGTTGTTCAGAAACAGTTTCTAATGTATTTTACTCTTTAAATAATGTATTTTACTTTTTAACTCTTTTACTCTTCAATTTACTCTGCAGAAATAAAGAAGAATCATAAAATGTCACTAAATCTGTTGGATGAATTATACATCCATTAAAACAGTATTAAGAAAAATGTTTAGGGGTGCCTGGGTGGCTCAGTCATTAAGCATCGGCCTTGGGCTCAGGTCATGATCCCAGGGTCCTGGGATCGAGCCCCACATCGGGCTCCCTGCTCGGCGGGAAGCCTGCTTCTCCCTCTCCCACTCCCCCTGCTTGTGTTCCCTCTCTCACTGTGTCTCTCTCTGTCAAATAAATAAATAAAATCTTTAAAAAAAAAAAAAAAACTGAACAAATGCCTGAGTATTATTTGTGGGAACGTGAACAGGTTTCAACTTTAGCATAAGAAAATGTAACATCCAAAAAAACCCCATATTCACTGACAAAAACAGTGAATGTGTTCCCCCAAAATTCATGTTGAATCCTAACCCCCAAAAGTGATGGTATTAGGAGGTGGGGCCTTTGGGAAGTGGGGCCTTTGGGAGGCAGAGCCCTCATGAATGGGACCAGGGCTGTCATAAAAGAGGCTCCAAAGAGCTCCCTAACCCCGTTCACCATGTGAGAACACAGCAAGAAGATGGTGGCTAGGAACCAGGAAGACGGCCCTTACCAAACATGACCATCCTGGAGACTTGATCCTGGACTTCACAGCCTCCAGACTGTGAGAAAAAAATTTCTCGTTTATAAGCTACCTAGTGTCCGGTATTTTGTTATGGAAGTCTGAATGGACTACAACAGTCTACTACTGTTCCCTTTTTTTTTTTTTTTTTAACTTCAATTGAGCCTAGCAAAGCTGGCTGTGGTTACTCTAAGATGAAATGCAATGAATAATGCCATCGTATGATCCCTTACCCTTGAGTTTGGACAGGATCCATGATTTGTTCTGGGTTTTTTCCCCCTGTGATTTGTTTTATCCAATAAAACAAGGCAAATGTGAGAAGAGGTCATTCCTATGATTACATTACACTATACAAGTCTCTGTCTTACAAGAGCAGAGCAAGAGAGTGTCTCCTGCTGGCCGTGAAGAAGCCAAATGCCACAGTGACTGGCTGTGAAAAGGGCCACAGGGCCAGGAACTCAGACAACTGTGGGCAGCCGGAGGGGAAAGTCAGTCAAGAGACCCCTCAGGCACACAGCCCCAGGGAAATGAATTCTGCCAAGAACCTAAGTGAGGTGAGCCTCGAAGCGGACTTTTCCCAAGCTGGGTTCTAGATGAGAATGCAGACCACCAACACCTTAATCAGAACTTTGTGAGACCCTAAGCACCTTACCCAGCTAAACCATGTCCAAAATCCTGCCTCACAGAAATCGTGACATAATTAATGAGTATTGTTTTGAGTCACTAGGTTTGTGGTAATTTGTTATACAGCGTAGGAGACTAATATACTGGCCAACTCTAAATTCCAGCCTGTGTGTGCTAAGATCACAAAGGGAGAACTAAGCTGTAACGTGGGAACCACCCTTGCACTGAGAAGTGTTCTCTTAAACATCATCAATACAAGTGGGCATATTTTTCTTAACCCAGGATCAGACTCTGTGGTCTAACAAAGAGCTTTTGAGCTATTTACAGAAATCAGATATCGTAAGGGAGCTATAGTTTACATGCTTAAGTGTGAGACTGTAGAGATATTCTGATGGTTTATAGTACTAAGGAATATAAAATCAGCACAGCCCAGAAAATCTAGGCCTATTTGAAAAAAATCTAAAATATTAATACTTTCCTGATAAAATTATTTGAAAAAAATCTAAAATATTAATACTTTCCTAACTGATAAAATTATTGGAAAACCCTTTCCAACTCTAAAGACTCCCACTCCTGTTTCCACGACACTCTTTCTCTCGGTTTCTCTCCTATTCGTCTCCTCTTTGCAGGCTCTGTTGGCCCCTCAGATACCACATAATCAAAAAGCTGCACACAGTTCTATCCCAACCCTCTTATCTTTCCATTGGATACCCTCTCTCTTCATCCAATCATTGTTTTTGAGAATCTATCACATGCCAGACACTGACCAGGCATGGGAGATAAAACAGTAAACAGGTCTAATATGGTACAAGCTCTCATGGAGCTTACTAGAAAGTAAGAAAGGAGTTCACATCTTCCCTCAGTGATCTCACTCATACCCTTGAACAAAGCTACAAATGCACTGGGCACATGAAAATGAGCCCCAAATTAAGGATCCACATTTTTCCTCAACACACCAAATGCTCATTTCCAACTGCTTTCTGTGTCTATCTCCCAAATATCTCACATACAATGTAGTCAAAAATACAGCTTATCATCCATGTCCCCTCCCCACCAACCTCTAGTTCTTGATATATAATTGGCATGCTCAGTAAATGTCTGAACTCAACTGAACTTACAGAATTACCATCCTTCTGGTTGCTCCAGTTTAAAACCCTAGCATCACCTTCTATTCCTTCTTGTCTGTTAGCCAATCAGATACCAGAATCTATTCATTCTTTTCCTGAAATACCTCTCTCATCTGTCCCCTCTTCATCTCTACTATGAATGTTTTTGTCCAAGCTCTTTCTCCTAATTGAACTTCTTCACTCATTTGCCACTTTATTACCCATTATTTCAACAAATATTTTGAAAGCACCTGCCAAGAACCAGGCACAAAATACAACAAGAAAGTAAAATAGTCTGCACCCTCACAGAGCTTAGGGTTTATCAGAAGACCACAATTAAAATGAGTAATTACAATAAAAAGGGAGTAAATTCAGTGTCATGTTAATACCTAGCTTACTCTACACAGTAAGAAAAGACCACTATATCCCTCTAATTGCTCCCAAAATGTTTAAGCTGAGAGCTAAAGTATGAATAAAGCTAGAAGTGGGGGAAAGAATGTTCCAGGAGGGAGAAAAGGCATTTACAAAGGGTTTGAGAAGTTCAGTTTGACTAACAGATTTGAAAAGGTGAGAGGCTAGAAAGAGGTTACAAAGAAAGGCAGAGGACAGATCATGGCCTTCTAAGCTACAGCAATTTAAACACTATCCTAAAGAACCCATAGGAAGCCACTGGAGGATTTTAGGTAAGGAGAGTTACGATGAGATTTAGCAAATCCACTCTGGCTAGTGGAAACCCGACCAAAGGGAAACTGGACCCCTTTCCAAACACTGTGCCTGCAATCAGTATTTTACCCCGATATAAGGATAGAGTATAGCCCTCGGCCCTTTACTTTCTTCCCCACAAGATTTTAATGGCTCCCCCCTACAGAGAGGAATCCAATATGCACTCGGACCCTCTGCCCTCCTTGTGGTCCGGCTGACCCTCCTTAACAGTCTGTGCTCCTCTCACCCTCCCACACATAAAACTCTCACCTTTACAAGTCGTTCCACCCATCCTTTCTGCTCCGCGTGGAACACCCTTCAGATTTTCACTCCCTTCTCCAAGCGGTAACTCCACTCACTAATCAAAACTCATTCCAGCGGCCCCTCCTGATAAACTCTTTCCTGACCATCCAGTCGACTAACATGACCCTCCCTGTCCCCAAGTACCCTGGGTAGCCTGTCTCCTGCTAGACTGCAAATTCCTTGATAGCTACAATACGGTACCCCCCAACTTCCAGCTCTGTGCACAAGTTCCCGACAGCGCTGCGCACACTCAGGGTGCGCCTAAGGGGAGCGCGCTAGACACCAACACACCCAGACACTCATCCTGACACACACAAACACTCGCAAAACACAGAGTCACGGCGCGCTTTCCGATGTAAGGATCCTCCACCCAGGCGCCTAGAGCCCCAGGGAACAGAAGGGAGACACCACCACCGTTTTCCCCGCCCTGCAGCCCGGTCCCTAAGGCTCGCAGGGGCTACAGGCTGCAGGCCTCCGCCACGTCGTCTCAACCTGCCTTGCCGTTTCCCGACGGCCTCCTCCACCGCCACTAAAACTTCAGGCTCCAGAACCGCCCAGCCCGCCACAGGTTAACGCAGCCCGCAACTTCCGGGATGTTGCCTAGGCTACCCGAGCCCCGCCCCCACCCCCTGGCGTATATCCGGTGAGGCCAGTGCGCAGGCGCCTCCCAAAGTCTGGCAGAAATTGTAAGACGAGTTGGCTTCTGTGCGTCCTTCTTTCTTCCCCGTTCTCTCTGCAAGATTCAGGGCAACGCTGTGGAGGGGTCGGCATGTAGCACTAGCCAGTTTCTCGTGAATTTTGTAAAAGACAGATGTCGCTCTCCACACCAAGCTTCACATATAACATTTACTTTCACCTTTTTTTTTTTTTCCCCAAAAATGTTTATACTGTCTACATATGTGCCACAGACTATGGTAGGTCCTGCGGGACCTAAAAACAGTCAAGATCCCTGTCCTCAGTAGGCTAACTGCATAGTAGTAAACAGCTATCAATGACACAAATGTAAAATTAGAACTGTGACAAGTACTAGAAGATACTTACTAGATACTAAATTTATAGGAGTATTTGTAGGAATTATTCAGGAAAACTGAAAAGTAGATGAGTCAGCTACCAGGGAAGAATAAAACATCCCTGCAGAGGGAGGCACATATGCGAAGCTGTGTGGCACGTGCAAAGAACTGGAAGAAGTTCAGCGTATCTGAAGATGAGAGAACAGTGGGAGCTTGGTGTAAGGGAAGCTGATTTAATAGGCTAGAGCCAGGACAGGAAGAGCTGTGTGGGCCATGTGAAGGACTTTACAAGCATTTTATTTGATAACGGAGTTAATTTGCTCCAATATGACAGCTTCCTTTAGTCCCTGGTTTTCTACTGTTAAGACACATCCATACAGGGATCAGCAAATACATATTCAGCACCTTCTAGATGCTAAGAACTGCCTTCTAATAGTTTCCACTCTGATTGGGAAATAGATATTACATCTATTGATGTAGATATATTTGCTGATGAATCAATATAATCATTCCCTGCATACATCCTCAACTCCCTTCCCCTCTCTGAATTACTGTAATACTGGGCAAAGCCACAATTCTGGCCTTAGCAAAACCACATATTAAGTGCCTGCACCTTTGCAACTAAAACTGGAAGAAGAAAAACACCCAACCATGTTGACTTTAAATTCATGATCACTAATTTTAAGTGTGCCCTTTAAGATGCCCAAAAGCCATATTAAAGTTCCCCCTCCACTGATTTCTCCTACCTTCCTACATGACAACTTTATACCTTCTATCACATCCAACATATCATTCTCTATCCTCAGTCTCAGCCAGTGATCTTGCTTCCTAATTCATTGAACACTGAAGCAATCTGAAGAGAATTTCCATAAGCTCCCATTGCTAATTCAATCCTTCTATCGCATCTTTACTCACAAACCTGCCTTCCAAAAGCTTAACAAAACCTAAACACAAGAAAGATGAAGAGCATTACATCAGTGTACATAATAAATTACACATTAATAAACAGTGATAATAAAAAATTTTAAAGCACTCAGAGAGAAACATTACAGAGAAACAAAAATAAGGATAACATATTTCTCATTAGAAACATTGCAAGTGAGAAGACAGAACAGTTAAATATATTGAAAGAAAAAAAAACTGTCAGCCTAGAATTCTATATCTGACAAAAATATCTTTTTTTAAATGAGGATAAAATAAAGATGCTTCCACACATAACTGATAGACTTCATCACCAGCAGATCCTCACTATGAGAAATGTTAAAATAAATACTTCAAACAGAAGGACAGCAATACCAGATAGAAATCTGAATCTACACAATGAAGAGCACTGGAAATAGCTGTAGGAGTAAATATATACAATTATTTTTCTTATTATT
The DNA here is from genome assembly GCF_054177405.1 of Leptonychotes weddellii. Taxonomy (NCBI): domain Eukaryota; kingdom Metazoa; phylum Chordata; class Mammalia; order Carnivora; family Phocidae; genus Leptonychotes; species Leptonychotes weddellii. Next base: position 139,808,924 of record NC_138369.1, on the reverse strand, counting down.
TTAATTCTTTAAAAGTAACTATTTAAATAAATATAATAAAAATGTATTGTGAGGTTTAAAATATATGTAAAAGTAAAATGCATGGCAACAATTGCATAAAGGCCAGAGGGGAAAAATGGAAGTCTGCTACTATAAGATTCTTATATTATTCCTGATGTGTATAATATTACTTGCAGGTACACTGTAATAAGTTAAATATGTATATCATAAAACCTAAAGCCACCATTAAAACACTAAATACTAAAAATACTAAAAATTACTTGACTAATCTAAAAGTAAGCAGAAAAAGTCCAAAAAAAGGAAACAAAGGGGGCGCCTGGGTGGCTCAGTTGGTTAAGCGACTGCCTTCGGCTCAGGTCATGATCCTGGAGTCCCGGGATCGAGTCCCGCATCGGGCTCCCTGCTCGGCAGGGAGTCTGCTTCTCCCTCTGAGCTTCCTCCCTCTCATGCTCTCTGTCTCTCATTCTCTCTCTCTCAAATAAATAAATAAAATCTTTAAAAAAAAAAAAAAGGAAACAAAGAACAGGTGGGAGAATACAAAACAAATAGCAAGATGATAGATGCATATCAATTATTACATGAAATGTAAATGGTCTAAATACCCCTATTAAACGGCAGAGATTGTCAGATTAGATTTTTTTTTTAATTGCTGTCTATTAGAAGAAACATACATGAATATAAAAACTGAATTTTAAAGTACAAAGATAGAAAGATATATCATGCCAACACTGGTCAAATGAAGTTGGAATGGCTTCATCAGTATTACATGAACTAGTTTTCAGAGCAAAGAATATTACCAGGGATTAAAAAAAAAAATCATTTCATGATGGCAAAGAGGACATTAAGTCAAAAATATATAAAAATCCTAAATATTATTCACTTAATAAGAGAGCTTCAAAATAAATGAAGCAAAAACTGATGGAACTGCAATATAAAATTAAAAGTCCACAATTACAATCAGAAATTTCAATGCCCTTCACTGAACAATTTATAATACAAATAGGCAGAAAATCAGCAAGGTTATAAAAGACTTTACAACACTATCAACCATTATGACCTGATTGACATTCATAGAACACTAGTCCAACAACCAGCAGAATCCACATTCTTTTCATGTACATACAGAAATTTTAGCAAGATGAACAATAACCTGGACCATAAAACAAATTTCAATAAATGTAGAAAGATTCAAGTCATAGTAGAAATGTCCTCTGATTACAATGTAATTAAATTAGAAATCAGTAACATAATGATTCTTGTCAAATCCATCAAAATTTGGGGAAAAAATAGTATACATCTTAAAAAGCCATTAGTCAAACAAGAAATCAAACCAGAATGTATTTTGAACTAAATGAAAATGAAAATACAGGATACCAAAATCTGTGAAATGTAACAGAAATAGTACTTCAAGAGAAACGCATGGCACTAAACACCTATATAGAAGAAAAAGTCTCAAATCAATGACTTCAGAAATTAGATAAATTTTAAAAAGTTAAATCCAAAGTAATAAGAAGAAATAAAGTAATAAAGATAAAACTGAATCAATAAAATAGAAAGGCAAAATAATAAAGAAAAATAATGACAGTGATAGTTGAATCTTTGAGAAGATTAATTAAATTGCTAAACCTCTAAACAAATTGATCAGGAAAACTACCTATAAATTACCAATATCAGAAATGAGAGAGGTGAAATATTCTACAGACACTAACAGAATGTATTTTGAGCAACTATATGGTAATAAATTTAATAACACAGATAAATGGCCAACTTTCCTGAAAGACATAAATTACCAAAGCTTTCTCAAGAAAAAAAATGGATAAGATGAATTGCTCTGTATCTATTAAAGGGAGGAAACAGGATAGAGATATAAAGGAGGAAAGAAACTTTAGAGGGTAATGGATATATAGATAATGGTTTCACAGATATGTATGTATATAACACAGGTGATATGTGCACTTTAAATATGTGAAGTTCATTGTCAGTTATACTCAAGAAAGCTGTTTATATAGATTTCTCTGGGTGGTCCAAATATAAGCCAGATGTGCTCCCCAAACCATAAGATGTCCTGCTTCTACTTAGCCTAATTCCAGCTTCCCTATTCCAACTTCTAATCAGTGTTTCTGAAGTCTTCCTTTATTTCACTATAAATCTTTTTCACTCCCCTCCTGTCTTTGAGTCTCTGCCAAATGTAAGGGATGGTGGCTGAAATCTTTCCTATATTAAGTTCTGAATAAACAATCTGTTTATTCTCATGTCAGTAGACTTTGTTTCCACAACTGCTTATATTTTTTAATGACATTGATTTTTTTTTAATATTAGCAAGATTTATAATAACACCTGATAAGATCCCTTTCAGTGAGGTTCAAGAGCATTTTTTATCCAATGTCTCTTCCAATAGATGAAATTGCCTGGTTGATGACCATAAAGAGCCTATTTAAGATTTATTTATTTGAGAGAGAGCAAGAGAGAGAGAGAGCACGTGCGAGTTGGGGGAGGGACAGAGGGAGAGAATCTTCAAGCAGACTCCCCACTAAGCAGGGAGCCCAACACAGGGCTCAATCCCACACCACATGAGATCATGACCTGAGCTGAAACCAAGAGTCGGATGCTCAACCAACTGAGCCACCCAGGTGCCCCATAAAGAGCCTATTTAGGAAGTGTTGTGAGAAGCTGGCCTTAACTTGTTCATGGGTATAGTACATGATTCACTTGCAATATTTTGCCACTTCTCCATGCTACAGAGAAGAGTCTAATATCAGGCATAAAATTTCTAAATGTATGGGCCTTCCTGTTAACACTTCAGAGGGATATAACCAATGTGTCTCTGAGGGAATGGATCATATGGCCTTATGGACTAGCAGGAGTACCTTTAGCCAAGGGACCTCAAGGATTTCTGAAAGTCTGGCTAATTTTAATTTAAGGATGACATTGGTTCTTTTGATTTTTCCAGAAGTTTGTGGGTGGTAAGAACAGTACAGCTTTTGAGAAGGGGTAATGCCTTACAAAGTTCTTTTAAAAGGTTTCATATAAATTGTGTCTTGGTCATTTGATATAAAAATTGATATACCCTAGGTTGGAAACATAAAATCAAGCAGGTTTTCAGAGACCAAAAAAAAATTACAAGCAAAGGTTTTCAGCAAGGAAATGCTTTAACCCATCCTAAAAATAAACAAATCCTGTGGAGAGTGGAAACTGGAAAAAATTCATCTGAAGGTGTTTAAAGGGTCCTTGAGGCTTTGGCTCCCACCATGCCTCATCTTTACAGTTTTCCCAGGTTGTGCTGTTCACAAGTAACACATGACCCACAAATAACCTCCACTGTCTTTTTAAAGTTTCTCGACCAAGGTTGATTTAAAATTGTAAGCAATTTTTTTTTAAGATTTTATTTATTTATTTGACAGAGAGAGAGAGAGAGCCAGAGAACACAGTGGGGGAAACAGCAGAGAGAAAGGGAGAAGCAGGCTCCCCACTGAGGAGGGAGCCTGAGCAGGGAGCCTGATGTGGGGCTTGATCCCAGGACCCTGGGATCATGATCTGAGCCAAAGGCAGATGCTTAACCAACTGAGCCACCCAGGCTCAGTGATGAGTCGTTTCATGGAGCAATTCAGCTAATATCCATTTGAAATCATCTAGTGCCGCCAAATGGCCATCTTGAGGGTGCCGAGGATGATCTCAGTGAAGGATATTCTGCGTCCATTTCCAAATCAGGGGCTTAATGTGGGTATTTAATAATGGCCTCTTTGACTCAATCCAGAGATTTATCCTTTGGGGTTTTAGTTAGTATCATAAGCTTGGTTAAGGCAGCTTGTTTGGCAAAATGATCTGCTAGAGGATTTCCCTTAACTCTGTTAGCATGGGCCTTAATCTTTACAATAGCCATCTCCCTGGGAAGTAGAAGTGTATCTAAAAATTCCTTAACTTGTTGTCCACTTCCGATGAGTGTTCCAGCAGAGGTGAGGCAATCTTTTTGTTTCTAAATCATCATGCACTACTCCAGAAGCATGCCTGCTATCTGCATACATGTTTATTTACTCTCAGGTCTTTGGCTGGTTGACACGCTCTCCTAAGTGTTATAAATTCTGCCATATGGACTAACTTTACCTCAGGTAGGGGACTATCCTATAAAGGAGAGTTTAGATTAGTGATAGCATTGGAGATAGCCTAATAACTCCAGTTTCAATTTTGAAGTATGACCCATGAACAAATAGTAGGGCAATATTCTCAATGGGAGTCTCCAATAAAGCTAAGCAAAGTGCCATAAGTCCCCTAACTGAAGACAATTATGAGGTTCCTCTTCTTCAGAGCAGAAGAGTGGTAGGATTCAGGATGCTGCAGCAGTGGATAGGAATGTAAGAGGGAGAGGGCAACAGAAATCCCTAAGAGGTCAATCAACGGACTGCAAGGTGTGCATGTTCTCAAGGAGTAGTCACGTCGGTACTGCATGAGGAACCGTAAGATCAAACAGGGAACCTAGAATTAACTCCACAAAAGCATGGACAAGTTTTGCAGCACAGTATTGCCCCAACACAAAGGGTATCAGCCTTTGCAACTGGAGTGGGGGTGAGGCTACAGTAAGTGATGGGTTTTTGATGGTGTCCATGAAGTTGAATTAAAGCGCCAAGGCTTTAAACCCCAGAACACTCATGCACAAATAGACAAAAGGTTTCTGTTGTTGGTAGGGATGTCCAGGGAAGCAGGCTGTCGAGGAGCCTTTTTCAGATTAAAAGAAGTAACACTTGTGTAACACTTGGGCTCCCAGAAGAAAGTGGATCTTACTAAAGACATAGCCATTTCATAAAAAGGTATCACAGTCTCAGAAAAAAAAATTACACCCATTGTCTGAAATATCAAGTTAGACCTAGATGTCATCTCAGTTGTAATTTTGTGAGGGTTCTAGGGTAGTTTGGGATAGTCTTTATCCTGTTATGAGAGAATGTTTTTCCCTCCTTCAAATAGCTCATGTCCTAAATAATGTACTATGTTTTGACAAAATTGTAATTATCTTTTTTGAGACGTTATGCCTTTTTTTCTGTTAAGGCCAAGAGATACAGGCTTCTCTGAACAAAGTACGAAATCACCTGTATATTATATCAGAAATGAAACACAAGGGAAATTTGGATCTTTTAATTATTGATTAAGGGCCTAAGAAAAATAGGAGGGGGTGTCAATGAACCCTTAGGGCCTAGCTATCCATGTATATCATTGTCCCCTCAGATGAAGGCAAAAAGATATTGACTCTTAAGTGTAGGAATACACCCAGAAAAGGTACAGCAATGATCCACTACAGAGAAGGAGGTGGTTTGCGGGGGAATTGATGACAGGATGGAATTTGGGTTAGGTATTAATGGAGAAGGAGAGATAACAATGGTATTGGTGTCCTGAGATCTTAAACAAATCAATATACTTGTCCATTTGGTTTCTTTACTGGCAAGACAGGAATGTTACAAGGGTTAGTGCAGGTTATGAAAAGGACTCTTTTTTTTTTTTTTTAAAGATTTTATTTACTTATTTGACAGAGAGAGCCACAGTGAGAGCAGGATCACAAGCAGGGGGAGAGGGAGAGGGAGAAGCAGGCTTCCTGCGGAGCAGGGAGCCCGATGCGGGGCTCCATCCCAGGACCCTGGGATCATGACCTGAGCTGAAGGCAGACGCTTAACGACTGAGCCACCCAGGCACCCCATGAAAAGGGCTCTTGATATAAGGCTCTCAACTATAAATTTGAGGCTTTTCTTGCTCTAGCTTCTAACTTTGGGGAAGTTTGGGAATTTGATAAGATCTATATGAACTTTAATAGATTCTGTTCCAATTATTTTTTTTTAAAGATTTTATTTATTTATTTGAGACAGAGAGAATGAGAGACAGAGAGCATGAGGGGGGGAGGGTCAGAGGGAGAAGCAGACTCCCCGCTGAGCAGGGAGCCCGATGCGGGACTCCAGGATCATGACCTGAGCCGAAGGCAGTCGCTTAACCAACTGAGCCACCCAGGCGCCCTCCAATTATTTTTCTTATGTCAATGGGAATTTTAGCCCATGAAGAGCCAAGTACAATGTCAAGATCTGTATTAGGAGCATACATCAAAGATAGTGGAGAAGGAAAGTTTTATATAGAGCAGACACAAGTTGATTGGTAATTGATACATCCTCTGAAACCTCAAAAAATAGTCCCTCTGGTGTGCAATTAATATTACAGTTTTATTTGCAAAGTAGATCTCTCCTTAATAAATTTGTAGATGTGGTATCACAGAGCAGGAAGAGATGTTTTTCAATCAGGGACGCAAAAGTTGTAGTTCAGGGCTGGGATATAGGGACAAATCTGTGAGTTGTTTGAAATACTTATACTTTTGTTCTATGTTCACTCCAAGGAAGAGGTTGAGCAAAGATGGCAGGATTTGATGTAGAACGATTAGTGTTGTTGGAAGATATTTTCTATTTATCCCCAAATCTCCTATAGTTTCATTTTTCTATTTGTTTGCATGATTAAATTATGACCCAATCAACTTTTATTAGCAATGTTTCAGGTATGGCTTTTAGGAGACTTTGAATTATTTTTCTGGCCTTTTTCTGACCCTAAGGTTTTTTGTAGAGGATCCTGGAGGTCCCTCTCTAGGTTGGTCCAATCAGCTTTTGTCATCTAGGATTTAGCATCTGAGGTTCTGATCAACATGCATACAAGTTGATATAGGTCAGGCAACTCTGGGTCATGTGCATCCAAAGAATTACAAATTCTTCTATGAATCTTTGCTCAGTCTTGCTTAGGTTTAGGGAAACCTTTCATTATAGCTCTTAATTCATCTCCGATCCAAAGTTTAAATTCTACAGTCACCTGCATACCTGGCTTATGGGAGGGATAGACTATTGGAGGCAACTAGCATTTGGAGGTTTTAGAAAGTTGCTGGGAAAAGACCGAGCGTCTGGACAAGGGGAAGAGGAAGGACGAGGTGCAGAAAAGGAGGGACTTCAGAGGGATAAGGGGGAAGTGAGAGAGCTGCCACAGGAAGGCAGCTGGAGGACTAGGAGGCAGAGGATTTACTATGGAAATGAATCTAGATTATTGGCTAAGCTTGCCAAATTTCTCATTAGCTTTGACCAAAGAATATTTTAGCAAAGCAATTTTTGAACACAATTCATTTAATCCAAGATTCCTTTGGATCTGAGAAATCTTTACTCTTTTTCTTTTTTAAAGCACCTGTCAAATAAATAATTTTGGTCAAGACCAATGTTCCACAGAGTGGCCATTGAGGGCCCAGGTCATCCTTGGTGAAGTGTCGCCATTTGAAACATAGGTGCAGGAATTAGAATTGTAATGAGTGGACATATAAGAAGTTGGAGCTTCTCCAAAAGGAAGAGAAGAATTAGACTTAGCCAAGCCTGTAAGAGCTAGCAGCTGAAAGTGATACTTGTGCACTTTGAGTCTTGAGACCCCAACTTGAAGGTAGCTGCCTCCAAATGTAGACCCAACAACCTACACCTGCAGGCAGGTGGAAAACCAGAGAGAATGCTCTCTGTGGATCAAAGCCAAACTCTAAGGACAAAACAATTGAAACAAAGGATAGCCTAGTTTTATAGGTGATCCAAAGCAAAGTTTGTCCAAAAGAATGCTGGACCAGTGTTCTACTCTATGACAAACAATACTTTTGGACAATATAACACAAAACGGAAGCAGGAAAGAGAGCAAAAAGGGATGAAAAGGAATGGCCAGACTCCACCAAAGATGCCAAACAAATGGGAACCAACAACAAAACCCAGGTATCAAACTGAGATGAGATAGCCAAAGAACTCAAAAGCAAAGAAAGCAGAGCTCAGACACAGTGCTCACTCACCATGTCAACATATACCCAACACCGCAAGCTGTAAGGCACGAGGGGCCTTGGTGTGTAGCACACCTGGTTAAAGGTTGGAGTCCATGGTGACAGGTAATACAGACAGTATCTCGTTGGAACCTTCAGGAAAACTATGGAAATAAGAAAGACCACTCAAATGAAAACAGAGGTTATTTATTCAGAGCTTGCTTGCTATAGCAAGCCACCATCACCTGTGCTTGGCCAAGACTCAAAGGCAGGCAAGGAACAGGGAAAGCTTTACAATGAAAAAAAGGCAAGGTTTCAGAATACTCTGATTGTATCTTGGTGGCATAGAGAAGCTGCAAGTAGGCTAACTAGAAGTGGGGTATTTTTGTGGTTTGCAGAGCATATTTGGATTCCTCTGATTGATCTTGAGTTGGGAGCAGAGGCAAAAATTGGGGAAGTTGGCAGTCACTGACCAAGTCCTGATTGTTCTGGGCCATTTGCTATAAAGATTGTGGTTTGGCTTCCTAGACCAGTTGCTGTAGAGTTTGAGGTCAGAGGTCTATTATCATATATGGTCTAGCCATTGTGTGTTCTTATATTCAGCCTGTCACAGTGGAAGCTTGGCATTGTAGATATTCTACAAGCCTGATTGATGGACCATATTTAACTTTTTAGCTGTTGAACTAGGAGTCATACAATAACAATATTTGGTCATACAACATGTTAAACTTTCTAATACAATTTCAAATACATTCTTCTCCGCCCCCCACCCCCGCCCCCTTATCCTTACAGCAACCTTGTGATCCTGGGAGGTTAAATGCCCAAGGTCATTCAATGGAATGAGGATTAGATCATAGTATAATTTGAAATATATAATTCAAATTGTTATATATGTCATCTATAAGGGCTTTAAAATAAATATTTTGAGTTCTTTGCTAAGATAAAGGATCTGTTCTAATCACTTCTAATTTCAGTGCTTAAAGTTAGGGTCATAGCTCCTTCAAATACCTACAAGGCTGTCATGTGGAAGAAGGATTAAGTTTATTCCTATGGCTCCAGAGGGCAGAACCCATGCCAATGAGTGGAAGAGAGGCAGATTTCAATTTAGACTGTGAAATATTGTTCTAATAATGAGACACTTGCCCCCAAAAGAAGGAGTTACCTTGTGAAAAAGCCAGTTCCTCATCTCTTGTGGTGCTGAGTAGGACTCCATGACCCTCTAGCTGTAGAGAGTGCTTGAACTGGCCAGGCCAGCTAACCTTGAAGGACTTGATAAACTTCAAGTTTATGAAATTTTGTTAAATGCTCAAAAGAGGCATACACATTTTAAATATAGCAGTTTAATGTCATTCAAATTCTGGATGAAATTATTATATTTCTTAAAACAATGAGCTGCACTTTAAACTTTACCCCCAGACTCCTTTTTGAATTAGTATTTTTGTCCTTATACCCATACATTTTTAAGAACATTTATTTAAAAGTGAAAATTGTCCTAATAAGGACTCTCTAACTCAATCTTCCATCAGCATTGTTTTCTGATTGCACAGTTATAAAACATTATACCAAATGTATTGAACTCATTTGTGATATTTTAATAAATTATAGAAATTCAATGAGGTTAAAAAGAAAAAAAACAACCTGGGGTGCCTGGGTGGTTCAGTCCGTTATGCCTCAAACTCTTGATTTTGGCTCAGGTCATGATCTCAGGGGCGTGAGATCCAGCCCTGAGTGGGGCTCCAGGCTGGGTGTGGACCTTACTTGAGATTCTGTCTCCCTCACCCGCTGCCCCTCCCCCCCCAATAACTAAATAAATCAAACCCTCCCTTTGAATGGTAAATGCTAGGATTTTAATCTGTAACTTAATTCTTTGAACACGATCTTTTCTTCTTCTGGCTTCTCTTTAAATGTTCCTTCAGATTGAATGCAATTATATTACTTTCTAGTTTACAAATAACTTGAAGCTGAAATAAGAGAGTAAGTTCTCTTCTACACCTGAACTGTGCTTGTTTGTTGTTCCCCAAGGATTTCCCAGGGATCCTCTTCCCACCTCACCCTTTATCTGCCTCTTCCAACCGTTTAAATCAAATCCCCTAAATTTTGCCAGAAGGAGATTTCCTTTTAATGGGCTGTAGTTTCTCTCGTTTGAAAAACAATTCAGAATCCCAGGGCTTCTCCCAGAATCTAAGAAGTCATTGCAGAGGTAAAGTAGGCAAGAAGTTGGGGAGGACGGAAAGAAACCTGCTGCAGAAAGCCAGCTTCGCTGAGACGTCCTTGACAACTTCCGGGACCAGATTTCAGGCGTGGTGGAAATTGTCTTCTTTACCCTCTCTCTTCAGTTTTTATGACTGTACATATTTAATAGGGACACAAACAGTGAGGGAGAGAGAAAGCGATGATGTGAGGGTCTCCCTGAGAATAAAAGATGATAAGAAAATAAAACAGGTGTCTGGCAAGGGGTTCTGTTAGAGAAGGGAGAGCTGAGAGTTAGTAACCATCATTCAAACGGGCAATTCTCTGCAGGTAGCAGACAGGAAAAGCAAACTCGTGCACCCTCTTTGGGGACAGGGTCTGTGGCTTTCTGTTTCTTCCCTTGCAGTCAGGGTGCACGTTTACTTGAAACAGACTATTTCCTGCTTCGTGGCTAGTCAGGTTGACTCTTTAAGACTAGTGAATATTTCTATTTTAATGTCTCTAATGCCTTTTTAAATTTATTTTTTATTATTATTTTTTTGAGATTGAGTAGGGAAGAGATCTGTTGAAATCCTGGCTGGGTAAGTGGGGGATTATGAGAAATGAGGAAAGGGGAAGGAAAAGGACTTAGAAGCCGGAGAGCAAAGCAGCAGCCCCAGGCCCCCGTACCCTTCGCCCCCGCTCCTGGCCCGCGACCTCCCGCGGAGACCCCAGGCGGCTGCATCAATATTTGATCGGTCCTTCGCCCGGGGGCTGCCAGCACTCGCCAGAGGGGCTTGCCAGGCATCACCCGCGCTGCGCTGAAGCCGGCGCCCAGGCCCGCAGGGGGGCTTTGGAAGGACCCGCTCTGAGCTCGCCCCCTCGCCAGGGAGGCTCTCCTTGGTGGCAGGGGCGCGGCGCCCACCATGCGGGGCTGCCCGCGGATCGCGCTGCTCTGCGCGCTGCTACCCTGGCTCCTGCACGCGGCGGCACCCCGGCGACCCGCGCAACCCCTCCCGAGCCGCGACCGCCGCGACCCCGCCAGGGGCTCCGATTTCGATCGCGTCTACAGCGGGGTGGTGAGTCTCACCACGGAGAACATCTACTCCTTCAACTACACCAGCCAGCCGGGCCAGGTAAGACTCTCGCTCTCCTCGCTCGACTCCCAGGAACTTGCCAGATCTCAGAACCCCGTCGCTGCTTTGGGTCCCTTGGGAAATGACCTCGGGAGTCCTCAGGGACCAGCGGACCCTTGTTCCCTTTTCCCTTCAAAGCAATCACTGCCCTGCCCCGGGCTGCCGCATCCTCCCGCAACCGGCCTCGGGTACAACTCCGGTTCATCTCGTACCTTCCCTGGCCGGGTCCCCTGGCATTTCGGGGCTTTGCAGAGGCGCGGGTTCCCTGCACCTTCTGTGGCTTCTGGCCCCCTGCTGGGCCTTTCTCTAGGAAACTCGAGATTTCTATGGTTGCGGAGGGAAAGGACCTCACCTCTGTTCTTAATCTCCCGGGGGAGAAGGAACCTCATTTCATTTGGATGATTCTGCCAGACCCTTCTATTTCATAGCGCATGGGGAGGGAGAGCTGCTCAGAATCTAAAACACGAATGTGTGAGAATGGACGCAAGCTGCAGAGCGTGTGTGTTCAGTAGTCACTTCCTGCGATTCTGTACTACTGTCACACATCCGCGCTTCCGAGAAGCCACAAGACCTGGCCAGAGATGTTGTTGCAACTGCAGCCGGCCGCCGATCCCTGGGGGTTTGGTGTTAAATAAGGATGGGTAATTGTGGGAAAGTTCTAGACCTATTTCTGACAAGGATCGAGGTGAGACAAGGGAGGAAATGACTGTTCCAGCAACTATCTCTTTGATACATATACTCGGATTATATAATGTAGAAAAAAATGCATAGGTAGGTTTTTCCCTCTAATATGGTCCCCTCTGGGGCACAGAGAAAAGAGAAGACTCCCCAGTGTACCTGCGTCTGGATCTTCTTCCCATATGAATGTGTATGTGTGTCCCTTACTGTGCCAGCATTCCATTCCCTGCTCCCTCGGGAGATTCCAGAACCAGATGACTTGGCCACCACAATAGACCTCCCTCTCTACCTCTCGCTGAGAATCAGAACTCAGAAACCTGGTAGCTTGGAGTAGTATTGAGCAGGATGGACCAGTGTGCCCACCAGCACTCCCAGTCATCTCCCAACCGTGTGTATGGAGCAAGTTCCCCATCTCCAGTCTGGCCCCAAAGGTGCGGTCGCCAGGGCAGCACAGCCCTCACCCTGGCCTGTCCCCTGCTGCCCTGCAGGTTGTATGTCCTCAAGTGAGCAGCGTGACCATGTGCAGAGCCGTTCTACTGGGGACAAGTGAGAGGGACAGTTTTATCCCCCTAATTCCATGCCACTCGCCTCTCTTCCTGTCCAGTGTGCGGTATGGGCCAGCTGAGATGGCACGTCAGTTGTGTTCCTAGCCCTGTAATTTGCTCAGAATGAATAAGTCTGAAAAAAATCCATGATCTCTGGGGTGTACTATCAGTTTCCCCCTAAATCGTCAGTAAGGAAACTCAGATGGTATGTGCAAAGTGAGTTCTGACATCAGGCTTTAGTATTTCTTGCACTTCTGCTTAGAAATAGATTGACTGTTTCTTACCTGCTGCTTGGCCTTTCTGCCCTTAGTACTTGGTGAGTTTCTCTGCCAGAGGCGCAGGTGCACTGTCCGCAGGTGGGTCACCTGCCTGACTTCCCTAGAGAAGTGTGAGATACTGAGGACAGGGGCAGAGTCGTGTTCATCTACTAATGTCTCTGAAAAGTGAATAAGTGAAGAAAGATTTAAGGAAACGGTAAACTAAAACTAAGTAAAATAAAATACATACTTGTGGGGGCGCCTGGGTGGCTCAGCCAGTTAAGCGTCCAACTCTTGATTTCAGCTCAGGTCATGATCTCAGGGTTCTGGGATCGACCCCTGTGCGGGTTCCGCGGCTCAGCGTGGAGTCTGCTTGGGATTCTCTCTCTCCCTCTGTGCCTTCCTGCCCCTCCTCTAAAATAAATAACTCAATCTTTTAAAAAAATAAAATATACATTTTAGTAGGTTGAAAGGGTGAGATCACTCCAGATAAAAACAACATTTTTAACAATTGTCATGAAATTATGCCCTTTCCATTTTGCCTGTCTACATGTTTAAATGCTTCTTATTTTATGAAACAATGGTGAAAATTCGTTTTTAAAATATCTTTGCATAATACAATAAAAAGTTGACAACCCCAGGAGTCCCTAAAATTTCACTAGTCTGAGAAATACAGTCGGGAACCATGGGACTGGCAGATAACTCAAGTATTTTAATTATTTTAATCCTAGTATTAACCAGATGTCCTCACCTCTTACAGCTTTCGAAACCTCTCTTTAGTATGCAAATAAGACAGTGGAAACCTCACCCCTGTTACTTTGGGAAATTACCCCCTCTCCCTCCAGCTGGTATTCCCATTGATTTCTCCAGAGATAGCATTTTTCTGATCTATCTAGCCAAACCATTACACTTGTTTCTCTTGATGGCCTCCTCTCTTCTTGGTCCTGTTTGCCCCATGTTGGATACTAGCAGCCCATCTTCCAATAACATGAAGACCATGTTTTTGGATATAGCAGAATTTTCCTGAAGGGTTGGACTAACATAAGGGAATTGCAGAACAGCACAGGATAGGTGATAGATTAAAGCAGAAATCTAGTCAATACTGTCATAACAGCTTACTAGCTATTTCCCAATAGGGTAAATTTCAAGATGGTGGCACTACTTTTTAGGCCCTGGTTTATCACCAACTTATTAGCTACTCCCCACCCCAAATGCTGGCCTCTCCCACTCTCTAAATTTTTATTAATTCATGAGAAGCAGTTTGCTTCCATTGCAGATCCCAAACTCACTGAAGGGCTCTGCTAAATAAAGAACTATGAACCCAAGAGCAAAAGGTTGGCCAGGACCTTTTTCCTTTAACCTGACCCAAGCAGTTGGTCAGGGACCCCTCCCCTGCAGGGGTCATTTCCCACCCATCCCTCTTCAGTGCAACAAAGAATTGGGTTTAGGGGAAAAAAAAATACAATTTTTTGAGTTTTCATCTTTTTTCCTTTTCCCTTCAAGCCATTGTTATGTTTGCCATTATTTTTTCTTCACTTTGGAGGAGAAAGGCTTTTCCCAATTTAGGCTTTGGTGAGAAGAGGAAGCTGCTGTGGGGAACCTTGGCCCCTAATCTTTCCTGCAGCCACTGCATCTCCCTTACCAAACACTGGCCCAAGGAACTATTTAGCCAGGCATGTGTCATGCTAATTAACTGAGGTCAGCATCAGGAAAAGCCTCACATGCCTTCTAGAAAGAGTAATGTAGATATGAAGTTGCCACTAAAAAAATATATATATATATATCACTGAAAGAAGAGTGACTGCTTTAAAGAAGAATAGTGAAAAATAAGGATTGAAGGTGCAGGTTAGGCAAGATCATGGTTCATTTCATTTCCCTGAGGGGAGGTATCTGGAGACTTCTTTTCAGAGGAGTGGAGTTTCACTGTGGCAAACAGGGTGTTCTATCACTACAGGGCTGGAAATCAACTAGAAGGAAGTCACCTTGTTGAGAAAGTCACCAGGCATATGTTTGATTAGGACAGAGGGCACGAAAGCAGGTTTATTGAGAAATGAGAATACTCTTGTAGAGACAGGTGGTGGCAATAATCAGATGTTTATACTTGAGCTAGATGCTGATAAGAAGCTTTTCAACAAAAAAATCTTAACTACCAGGCAACAAGAAGTCTTCTCGGAGACTTTCAGCCACAGAATTCATTGCTCACCATAGATCTTTTAATTTGAAGTGTTTCCCTGGAAATATTCCTTTTGTTTATTCAGTGGAGACATTTATCTTTTAATGACATACACTTTTTTTTATGCCCAAGGAACAATCCTTAGCTTTATTCACATCAACCAGTAGTTGTATATCTAGAATCAGTTATGCTGCCTCTTGGATCCAAATTCAAAAAGCCTATCCAGTTCTCATGAACAGTGAAATATGTATCAGGACACTCCAGTGGTCACTTCTAACTATACATTACTGGTTACTTAGAAGGATGAAAACCTTTGATGTGATTAGCCTCAGTTCCCTCAGTCTCGGATGGACTGAGGCAGAGAAGCTTTCTTTGCCCTCCTCCCACTTCCTCTTACTGAACCGGACTGGTGCTTGTTTGTGAGGAGGAAATCATCCCATTCGCACAGTATCTGTGCTCATTAGCACATTTTCTCCCCCTCTGACCCTCCCCACCGCAAGTGTGTGCACGTGCACGCGTGTGCACAAATTATGGCCTGTAAAATAAAGCAGTTTTTTGCTGTTATTGTTGTTCCAATGGTTTCCTTTGTACTAATATATTTATATAATGCCATTAGCCTCTTCTATTTTTGTCTCTTAGTTCTCTATGATGAGCAATATTGAAATTAGCTAGTATCTTCTCCATCTCTTTTTTCAACCCCCAAATCTAAACCCTAGTTATGCCTATAAAGAAATTAATGAACTTGTTCTACTTTTCATATTTTCTCCCCATTGTTGCCCCACTTTTGGTTAGTTGTACCTATCTGCGTTGTCAAAGCATATAGTCATTACGAGTTAGACTATCTTCCTTATAACAAACATTTAGTCTTAGTTGTACAGGTACCTATATATTAAAAGTTCACAGCTAGACTTATGTTAATGTCCTCCAGTCATTTGATTGTCTAAAGCTTATTCTCTAGGAGGCATCTCCTACAATTCTTTCATGTTCATAACACTTTGTCCACAACCTTTGTACTTGCAAGTCTGATTAGCCGAATATAAACCCCTTGGCTTACAGTTTTTTCCCTTGAGTTTTAAGCATATTATTCCTTTGGCTTCTGGCAAAAGTAATAATAGAAGGGATTCTTTCCCTTGCAAGAAATTTCATTTTTCTGCCTGGATTCCCGAAAGACTCCTTTTCCTTTTTCTTTGAATTCCAGTAGTTTTACCAGACAGCGTCTACTAGGTCAGTCTTTCCCAGGTACACGATGTCATTTTGCAATATGCAACTTCAATGATTATTTCTTTAATTCAGGAAATTTTCTTTAGAGTTTTTAACATTCATTTATTCCAGTGCTTGATTATCTTCTTTAGGAATTCCCTTTATACTTATGTTGGCTCTTTTTATTGTTTCCTATATCTACCCATTTTTCTAGAATTATTTTTTTATATCCTGCCCCAGATTTAAAATTTTTTTTCTCCTTTTCATCTTCTGTTTTCCTTATGACATTATGAAGGTGTTTTTTATATCCCTGTGCTCCTCCAAATTAAATATTAATTTATGACAGAATTTTTAAATTTATCTCTAATATTTTCCTGAGTTCTGCCATTTCCTTTTTAAAACTTCATTTTCTCCAATCATCTCATTTCTGAATTTTTAAAATTCTGATTTATGGCTTTTTTCATAGTTTTTAAATGTTCATAATTTTTAATTTTGCAATATTAGGCTATACATTCCATCTGTTTTATAGGTACAGCTTTCTGGCATATGTTCACCATCTGAAATGGTGTTTTCTGCTTCTTATTCTCTTTTACTTACAGTGACTTTGTGTGGGATTCAATTGCAGTCCGTATCTGTTGCTCATCTTTATATTAGGTGAGTTTTTCTTATTTTAGCAGGGAAAGATAGACCTGGATAGCTTTCCTGTCTTTCTTCTCTTATCTTTGTGAAGTGATCAAAATGTGATTTTCTTTCTAAGAAATTTCATAGGTCCTCTCCCCCATTTTATGGAGTCTTCCTCTTTCTACTCTAGTAAATTAATTGAACCCAAGGAGGATGTTTTTGGAACCTCTGATCTACAGCTGTTGTCAAGTGACAACCTGGACTTTTTTTTTTTTTAGTTTGTTTATTTATTTATTAAGTAATCTCTAGACCCAACCTGGGGCTCAAACTCACAACCCAGAGATCAAGAGTTCCATGCTCTTCTGACTGAGCCAGCCAGATCCCCAACCTGGACTCTTTGATTGGCATCTGAAGGCAGGAAGAAGTGGGGAGGGGGGAGTCTTACAGAACTGAATCCTTAATCTGTGGGATCTGACGCTATCTCCAAGTAGAAACTGTTAGAATTGAATTGAATTATGGGACACCCAGCTAATGTCTGAGAATCTCTTGGTGGTGTGGGAAAAAACACATATTGTAACTGGGGGTACAGAATTGCACCTCCGCATCACTAAAGAATAATATTTCTGTGGCTTTTAGGGAATCACAAGGGAAGATGACGTCATCAGTTATCATCTAGGGCATCTATTGCGACCTATTATCCAGATCATCTAGAGAGGCATTTTTGCCTCTAGATGCCTCTAGACCATTTAATAAGTATAATAATCCTCAGTTTTAAATTTACAGTTAAAAGGATAAGCCTATCATTATTTTTTTATTCATGAGAAACTGAAAGCCAGAATAGTGAAATAAATTACATCAGCAATTACTGAGGCTAGACTATCCAAGTGTCTCAATTCAGGTTCATAATTTTATCCATTTCAAATCTTAGACTATGGAGTTCTCAGTATTTTTTTTTTTTTGTAGGTTTTTATTAGGGGTTTCTGAAATATAATGAACTTTACATTGTCTCTGGGTGGTAAGATTATGGAGAATCTTAATGGTCTTTTCTGTACTTTTCTGTATTTTCCGAATATTTCACAAGAAACATGTTTTACTCTCCTAAGGCAAGGACAACAAAAAACCAAGAGGCTGAGCAGTACTGGGGAAGAACCCTGGGTGGAGCTCCACAAGATGTGTGTTTTTATCTCTTTAACAACCTGTGTACCTGCAGCAAATCCTATTCCCTCCCTGAGTTTTATTTTCTCCACTGATAAGAGAAGACTACATTTTTTATCTTTATTCAAGCACGAAAGTTCAGTACTTTTTTTTGTTTTTACACTCCTTTTTTGTTTTTGCCACATGTAAGATAGTAATTTTTACATGTAATTGAAGAATATCTTATACTTGTGTACAACTTTATTTTATTTTTTTTAAGTAAGCTCTATGCCCAGTATGGGGCTTAAACCCACAGCCCTGAGGTCGAGAGTCACATACTCTACCAACTGAGCCACCCAGGTGCCCCTAATCTTTTTCTTAATTATAGACAAGTAGGAGAAATGTCTTGCCAAAAAGATCATTTGTAACTCCTTATCTCATAAAAGCAAATAAATAAAACTTTAAATTATTGTTTCTGAAAAACAACTCTTTTTTTGTTTGTTTTGTTTTGTTTCTTTTGAGATGCTTCCCATAGGGCTCTTCACTGCCTGGAAGTGTTTTTGTTCTGTTTCATCTTGCTTTGCTCCCACTTTGCCACATGTGCTGAGCTTGTATTCCAACCATCTTGTTTCTCTCTCATATTCCTTTTGTTTCTTCCTGAGTGCCATGGCAATAGACCTGCTATAGTGTTGGGTTTAGTTTTTGGTTGTTATTTTGTTTTGTTTTGATTTTACTGCTGTGATGCTCCTTTCTGTGGGGGTATTTTAAGTATTTGATACAATATGTAGGGATTTTCACTCATGTGGAATATAAGAAACAGCACAGAGGATCATAGGGGAAGGGAGGGAAAATTGAATGGGAGGAAATCAGAGAGGGAGACAAACCATGAGAGACTCTTAACTCTAGGAAACAAACTGAGGGTTGCTAGAGGGGAGGTGGGTAGGGAGATGGGGTAACTGGGTGATGGGCAGTAAGGAGGGCATGTGATGTGATGAGCATTGGGTGTTAGATGCAACTGATGAAGCACTGAACTCTACATCTGAAACTAATGATGTACTATATGTTGGCTAATTGAATTTAAATTTTTTAAAAAGAAAAAAAAAAAAGTAGGGATTTTTCAGTCTTCCTTTCTTTCCCTCTTTGGTTTTCCACACGTTACCTGAAGTATCTCCTACATCGTTCCTCACTGTTGGCTTGAATCTAAAAGACCAGGGACTTGATACCTGTGATACCGTGAAACTTCCCTGCTGCAAGAAGATGCCAGTATTTCTTTCTTCCTTTCAAACGGGTTGATATTATTACACGTTGCCACGCAGCACTCAGAGTTCGTTAGCCAGCTCTTCCTACATTGTTTAACTCTGGAGCTAACTGAAGTTCATGTCAACACACCAAGATGGTGCGTTAATGATTTAAAGGTACATCTAATGAGCTATTCGAATTGGGGCCTCACCATTCTTTCTGCTTATTTGTAAGGAAAATATCAAACATACCACGGTGCTGCCAGGCAATAAAATCATAGTCCTTTTTATTTTGCTAAAAAAAAATACATTTTTGAATATTGTTTATTTTCTTTTCTTGGATATTGTGCAAATGGAAAGTTTGAGGGTTTTTTTTCCAGTACATTAGTTGCTATGCAAACCAAAACCAAAACCAAAACAAATCCTAAGGACCTGTATTCTGCTTAGAAGCTAAGGTCAGCAATAAGAACAACTATTGGACTTAACACTTCCTCAGTCTTAAGATTCTTTGGTTTTCATACATAATAAATTTCTAAGAACATGTGTAAACATTGTTTATACGGGAGAAGCAATTGATTTACCTGTCAAAAGATAGTGCTCCATTCCTGGAGAGAGAAAAACAAAGCTGAGTGTCATATAGCAAATGTAAGTTATATATTAAGTGTTATTAATAATAAAATTAATTCAAATAATTTGCTGTAGTAATTAATTCCTTCAAATTCTCACTTGTCTCATCCTCTCAGTTTATTTGAAGTGACAATAGACAAATAAATTGATTTTGCTGTTAGGAAGAAGGACATGCAGGTGTTGATTTTGCACAAAATTAAACAGGCAATTTTTCAATGGGTTGAATAAGAAGAGTGAAACTGGTTTGAAGGTATCTTATATTGAAAAATGCATTCAAAGAAAGTTGAATATAAGCCTTCTTTTCTGGTAGGACGGCTATCAGAATCCATTTCCCTGTCATAACTCCTAAGAACTGGTAAATTTTCTCTCTGTTCCACTGAAAAGCTTTTCAAGAGCTAGTTCTCAGCCCATAATTTTAAGGAAGTTTATTTGGGACCCAGCCTTCTTCAGGTGATCCCAAGGCTGGCCAGGGGTGTCTATATGTAATTATGAAAGTATTGGTTTATTTAAAGGTATAGATCAATGGTTTTGGTTAAACTCATAAGTGTTTAAATAAAATACTTTATTTCTGAAAATGGTGGCAAAACTAAAGTTTATCTACTATCATCAAGTAGCATGTAATCCTGAGTAAAAGCATCCTCTGGCTACCTGTAGTCTTACAGTTGATTGGACCATTACGAGTGTAAAGGTTTGCCCTTCCCTCTGCCTATCCTGGGACACAAAAGTTTTTCAGCTTTGTCAGCTTCCTCACTCTTCCTTTATATTTTTTTTAAAATAGACTCTATTTTTCAGAGAAGTTTTAGGTTTACAAAAAATTAAGCATTAATTTATTTTTTATGTATAATTAATTATTAACATCTTGCATTAGTGGGCTACACTAATGATGGACCAATATTGATACAATATTGGTGTTGCATTGATCTTTATTATTTACTAAAGTTCACAGTTTATGGTTCACTCTTGGTGTTATATGGTTCCATAGGTTTTGAGAAATGCATAATGTATCCACCATTAAAGTGGATTATACAGAATAATTTATTTCATCCCTGTAAAAATCCCCTGTGCTTCTCCTATTCACCTCTCCCTCTTTCCCTCAAATCCTGGAAATGGCTTATTTTTTTTACTGTCTCTCTAGTTTTGCCTTTTCCAGAATGTCGTATATTTGGAATCATACACTATGTAGACTTTTCCGACTTGCTTCTTTCACTTAGCCATATGCATTTGAAGTTCCTTCGTGGTTTTGTTTTGTTTTGTTTTGTTTTCAGAGCTCGATAGCTTATTTCTTTTTAGTGTTGAATAATATGCTCTTGTTTGGATATGCCACAGTCCATTTATCCATTCACTT
The DNA here is from genome assembly GCF_054177405.1 of Leptonychotes weddellii. Lineage (NCBI taxonomy): Eukaryota > Metazoa > Chordata > Mammalia > Carnivora > Phocidae > Leptonychotes > Leptonychotes weddellii. The sequence goes on along the minus strand of NC_138369.1, from coordinate 139,788,015 downwards.
ATTGAAGGATATCTTGGTTGCTTCCGATTTGGGGCAATTATGAAGAAAGCTGTTCTAAACATTTGTATGCAGATTTTTGTACAGATGTAAGTTTTCCACTCCTTTGGGTATTTACCCAAGGAGCTTAATTCCTGGGTCCTATGGTAAGAGTATGTTTAGCTTTGTTGGAGACTGTCAAACTGCCTTCCAAAGGGACTGCACCATTTTGTACTCCCACCAGCAATGAGAGTGTCCTTGTTGCTCTACATCCTTATCTGCATCTGGTATTGTCAGTGCTTTGCATTTTAGCCATTCTATTAGGGGTATAGTGATCTTTCATTGTTTTAATTTGCAGTTGCCTAAGAGCATATTAGCATCTTTTCATATGCTTATTTGCCACCTGTATATCTTCTTTGGTGAGGTATCTGTTCAGATCTTTTGCTCGTTTTTTAGGTGGATTGTTTGTTTCCTTATTGTTCAGTTTTAAGAATTCTTTGTGGATTTTGGATACCATTCTTTTATCAGATAAGGGTTTTGCAAATATTTTCTCCTTGTTTGTGCCCTATCTTCTTATTCACTTAATAGTGTTTTTTAACAGAGCAGACATCTTTAATTTAAGAAAGTACTACTTACCAATTTTTTTTTCATGTATCATGCCTTGGTGTTGTATTTAAAGGGGCTCCTGGGTGGCTCAGTCGGTTAAGCGTCTGACTCTTGATTTTGCTCAGGTCATGATCTGGGGGTCATGATCTCAGGGTCATGACATGCAGCCCTATGTTGGACTCCACGCTGGGAGTGGAGCCTGCCTGGGATTCTCTCTCTCCCTCTCCCTCTGCCTCTTCCTCCTCTTACCTCCCCCTCCCCCAACACTCGGCTCTCTCTCTCTCTCTCAAATTAATTCATTAATTAAAATAAAAAGTTGTCACCAAGTCTAAGGCCACCTAGATTTTCTCCTGTGTTATCTTCTGAAAATTTTATAGCTTTGAATTTTACATTTAGGTTTATGATCCATTGTAGGTTAACTTTGTGAAGGTATAAAATCTCTGTATATAGCATATAATGTCCAATCATTCCAGCATGATTTGTTGAAAAGACCACCCTGTGTTTTTAGTATTACAGTGTTATGTGTGCATGTGCGTTTATAGCCCACCTTGGACCACAGAGTCTGAAGCAGCTCCGTACCTGGAGCTCATTGTTCTTATCACTATTTCCAACCTTCCATTGCATTGCCACCACCTCTAACCTCTACCATTCTCTTCTGGCTATTTTTTTTCTGTGTATCTGATATCTGTCTGCTTCTCCCGTCCTTTTTGTCTTTCAGACCTTTTATGAACACTGCTGGCCCATCATGTTTCTTCCTTTTTGGTTGATCTCCTCAGGTTGTTGGAGGCTTTGCTACTGGCAAAGACATTCCTTCTTCTTCATTTTCAGGCAACGTGTTTTTTTCCCATACTTCCTGATTCAAAGCCATGATAGGTAATCTCAGTTACTAGAGAGCTGGTCTCCGGATTTTTAAAGTTATGCTATAGAATTTTAATAATACCAACGGTGGAGGATGAAGAACATATGCTATTTGAGAAGTCAGCCTATATTTGTGTTGACTTCGTGTGTGCCATTGTTTCCTTTATTCACGGCAACAAGATTTTCTTGTCAAGTCCGTTTAGCTACAGAATTGTAATTGGGCTTGCATTTTCTGTTCTTTTTTCTATCCCTAAAAGAAACATATAAAATATCTCTTGAAACCATTGGGATGGAAAGGGATAATTGTATTTTAAACTTAAGAGCTAAAACAACATTTTAATCACCCAGTCTCTTTTCACTTAAGAGGAAAGAAAACTAGAAGCCAGTGAAATAAATTATTTGTCCCAAATCACGTAACTAGCTTGAAGCAAAGGCAGGAACATAACTCCGGTTCCTGAGGATATTCCCTCAGGATATTTCTACTAAACCACTCTCCCTCCCACAAGAGCACATCTGTATACTTACAAACAACAATAAAAAATAATTTAAAATATGACAGTCGCACTGAAAGTCAGGTCATTTGATCACACTTTACATGATCCCTTACATTTTCCCTTACAGTTATGGAAAATCTACGCAGGAGGTTTTCATCTTTGTTTTTCCCCCCAGGAATTGTCCAGGCATCCATTCGTCTGTGTGAGTCAGGTCAGCAGGGTTGACACTAAATAAAACTGAGAAGTTAGCGGATTTGCTTCGGTATTTCACAGAGCCACAGCCACCCACCAACCATGATCTTACTTGGACCCCCTGTGGACCCAGAGGGCCAATCGTCATCTCTTTTATGCTTTATTTTCATCAATGCTGGGTTCCTTTGTGACAGGCACCAGGCAGCTTGGAGACCCAAGTAGTTAGCCTATGTGTCACTAGAAGACAGAATTAATCCTGAGAACATAATAAAAAAAAAAAAAAGAATTAATCCTGAGAACTGGTATTTCTGGATCTCCATTAAACAACCGTGAAGATAAGCCATAACAAACAGGATTAACCAACCGTTTCCGTCCCTCTAGATTTAACTGCCCTGTTGTAGACAAATTGACTCAGTTATTTTAATTATCTAAACTGGAAGCATATATTAAAAATTGACATGAAAATACTTAATTTTTCTTTGTCCTTTCCAATATTTGCAAAAAGAAATCCTATATTTGTCCCTGCTCTCTCCCCATACCATCTTCACCAGAGTAGAGCAATTACAACTTTCTAGGACAAATACAGTGTTTATCTGGGTATTAAAAGGACAAAAAGTGGGGGATAAGGAGAGAGGAAAACAGAGAGATGGTCTGGGGAGCCTATGGACAGTTAGGCTCCAAAATAGCTATGGGGTATGAGTGAAGTAGGAAAAGAAAGAGGGTGTGGGATCAGGCAAAGTTCTCAGTTGCAAGCAACAGAGATCAACTGGCTAACTTAAGCGAAAAAGTAATTTATTAGAAGGATATTGGGTTGCTCACAAACCTGAGTTGCCAGGCTCAGACTATGATGAGGGACCAAGAGAGACTAAGCCACAGGAAATTATGGCAACAGTCATGCCGCAGAATGGTTTTGTCAAGACGCCCACCTGGGAATCACCACCTCCTCTGCCATGAGATATGGTCATCCCTGGACCCTGCTGCCATGGACTCTGCTGGTGTCAACATTGCCAGTGAATTCTAAACTCTGCCTTCATCCTTGTATCGTGTAATCACCACTGAAAGTACCAAGTGGAAGGGTCCAACTATCCGAGCACAAGTCATATATCTGACTCCTTTGGCACCCATCAGCTGCTTTGCCTCCCACAAAATTCACCCAGTTTAGTGGAGTGGAGGAAATTCCTCTAAAACATGTAAAGGATTTGAATGCTGGGTAGCCCCCAGGCCAACTGCACCAAAAGTCCTCATGCGGTCTTCTCAAGCTAGGGCATTTGTTCAAAGACAGCTATATGGATGCAAACAGCAGTCGTCAGGGACCAAGATGTGACAGGGAGGACAAAGGGTGCTAGAGCCTTCTATCTATGCCCATTAAAGAGGAACATCTAATCTGAGTGTCAGAGAAGAATTAGAGTAGTATATAGCATCTCTGCCACCATGTTCACTCCGTAATTGGAAATAGTTTAGTCTCTTAAATATGGCCTTTCTTGAGGCTTCTTCTGTTCGTCTCAAGAAATTTTCCTTTAGGATTTTGAAGAGGAAGATGTTTGCAGATGATCAGTTTAGTCTTGTTTAGAAAGCAGTTTCCTGTAAGTAATACTTCTATCCTGACAATACTTATTTAAAACTATAAATGGCACTGGTCTGTCAATAAATACAACTACAGAAAAAATTGGTGATAAGTGTCACATCATAATTCTGACAGTCATAACTAATTTTCTAGTGCCTTCCCAGCTTCAGAGTGTTAATTAAGTAGGCCTCAGAATAGCTCTAGAAGAAACTTGCCTGCGGTGCGATCACTCAGCATATAAATAAAATCTAAGGAGTGGATCCTTGAATTCTGCCTCAAACCATAAAATAATTACTTTTCCCTCTTCAAGCCCCTCCACTTGTACTCCAGAGTGAAGGAATTGTAAGGAAAGGGAGTATAGGTGGGAGGTAGGGAGAAAAAGACAGGAAAGGTAAAGGAGAAAAGGAATCCGACAGAGAAGATGGGCAGACCCCAATACCTGAGAGGATGAGGAACCAACATAGCAGCTGGCTGTCTCCCAGAAACTAAGCCTGGACATGCGTAAGGCCGGAGGAAGATCATGGGACGGAGGAACTAATGCAAAATCTGTGAGAAACCCTGGTTAGCCATTTGAAGTGAGAGGTAAATGGCAGCCCATAATTTAAGAGGCCACTGGTGAGGAATAGGTTAGAGGAGAGCTTTTTTTGCTGTACTTTTTTGCCTCCTTCAGTCTGGCCTAGGTGCATTGCCAACTGCCCTGCCTTATCGCCCTTGTGAGGGAGAAAACCAGCAGCACCAGCCCAGGGCTGGCTGGGCAATGTGGGCTCACATCTGTGAGGGCCTGCTGGAGTGCATAGGCTAACCACTGTGCCTGTCGACCTGCCGACTCTGAGCATTACCTCCTTCCCCACCACCCCCTTTACAAGGCATAGGCCAGCAGATTACAAGGGAGCAAAAACAGTGTGTGGGTGGGAGGAGGGGGGTAGAAGTAAAATTAGATGGGGGGGCAGACTGGACCCCTGTGTGGGTGTGAAAAGGAGTGTGGTCAACTCAGAGGTTGTCCACCTTAAGGGGCTTTCCTTCCAGCCCCTCTTTCTACTCTGGACCCTCCCCACATTTAGCACCTCCCCTCTGAGGGTCTCAGTACTACTCCAGGTAGCTGACACCCCTGGGAGTTCGAGCTCACAGGAGAAAATAACAATACATCTGCAGAATGAAGCTACATGAGAGAACTCAAACTGGACAGGCTTTCCCGATGTAGCCCAACTAATAAACAGGAAGAATAAGACTTAAAATAAGCAAAGTGAAAGAATTGTGGGAGAATTGTGGATAGAAAGGCTTCATTAAAATGAAGCAGGTTACCGTTATAAAGATGAGCCAACTGGAAATCTCAGAGTTAAAAAGAACACTGTTTACATAAAGACCTCAGCAATGGGTTGGATGTTAGAATGAACAGTGGATTAGAAAACTGGAGGATCTACCTAAAGAGATGTAGGATATCAACAGAAAAATTAAGAAATTGGAAGGGCAGACCTGGTTATGATGTCAATATAATAGGGGGCCCACAAGAAGAAAACAAATAGGGAGAAAGAAATATTTGTAGAAATAATGCTGAAGAATTAAGAACAGCCACTTCCCCAACAGCCTGGGGTTGCTTTCTTAGGGCTTGTTGAAAGCTACAAGCTTAGCTGAACTATCTCCACTCACACAATAACAGTAAATATTTGTAGTGTATGTACTAAGTGTCAGATACATGCTGGATTCCAAGTATGTCACAGATAAAATCCTCCAAGAGAGAGACAAAAACAAATGCATGGAACAATGACCAACTATTACAAAACATGAAAAAAATGATATAATGGAGTATAAAATTGGGTAGTGCAGTCCATAAGTTTTATGAGTGTTAAAAGGTGAGATCAGGTTAAGTTAGGGTCTTCAGGATAGACTTGACTTGACACCTGTTCTTGTGAAGAAAATATGGAGGACAGCATTTCCCGAAGTGTGTTCTCTGGAACACTTGTTTTGTAGACTAGTCTTGGTGTTGCATGTAAAAGGCTTTCCAGGTGTAGTGGAACTTGACCCATGTTTTGACTGCCTAACATCTGAGCTCCATTCCTGTATGTCTGGGGGAATTCCTCATTCTATGAGCCTTCACTGGAGCTAGAGCTCTTTCTTTCTTTTTTTTTTTTTTTTTAAATGATGTTATGTTAGTCACCATATAATACATCATTAGTTTTTGATGTAGTGATCCACAATCCATTATTTTCGTATAACACCCAGTGCTCCATGCAGTACGTGCCCTCTCTAATACCCATCACCAGGCTAACCCATCCCCCCACCCCTCTGCTCTCTAAAACCCTGTTTGTTTCTCAGAGTCCATAATCTCTCATGGTTCATCTCTCACTCCGATTTCCCTCCCTTCATTTTTCCCTTCCTTCTCCTAATGTCCTCCATGCTATTCCTTATGTTCCACAAATAAGTGAAACCATAGGATAATTGACTTTCTCTGCTTGACTTATTTCACTTAGCATAATCTCCTCAGTCCCATCCATGTTGATGTAAAAGTTGGGTATTCATCCTTTCTGATGGCTGAATAATATTCCATTGTATATATGGACCACATCTTCTTTTTCCATTCATCTGTTGAAGGGCATCTCGGTAGAGCTCGTTCTTATACAGCCCCTTCTTATACACGCACACAGACACACACTAACCCCAAATTCAGCCATGGCGTGTGGCCTCGGTGCTACCAATCACATCTGCCTTTCTCAGGCTTGCGGACTGGGGAGCCAGTGATGTGGAGAAGCACCTGTTAGCAGCAACAGAGGTGACATTGGTTTCCAGCCATAGCCATGGCAATGGCACAATGGCACTTAAAACCCTCCAGAGGCTTTCTGTTGCCCTTAGAGTAAAGCCCCAACCTCTCTCACGTGACTTTAAGACCCCTCAGGACCTACAATGGTCCTTCACGCACCTTCAACTTCAGCCAAACTGATTTTCTCTTAATCCTTCAAACTTCCTTCTTGCCTTGCCTCTCATTTCTCCTCCTTCTCTCCCTCTCTCCCTCCTTCCCTGTGTCTACTACACTATTCCTTCTGTTTGGATATTTCTCTTGTTCTGCTCTGCATTTTTCTGGTTAATTCTTACTCATCCTTTGGGAAAATATGCACCCTGAAAATCTATGTCATGCACTGGCACAGGAACTTAAATATTAATGCAATTGCTTAATTGGCATTCCGTCGGCAAACCTGTGATCTCAGTGAAGGCAGACTATGTCCACATAGCTTAGTACTATATCCCTTGTGCCAGAACAATGCATGGCACAGGATAGGGAGTCAAATATTTAGTGAATGAACAAAGTTCATCGCTAAGCAGCTGGAATCTAGACTGCGTCTTGTTCTATACTCCTGGCCTGCTAATTATTGTACCTCTCTTTAATGTTTTCCCATGTTTTTATTGGAATTGAAATGTTTAATATAAAACTTAAATCATAAACCTAAAGAGGAAAGTTTATATGGATATATTTGTGTGTATAATGAAATTGATGAGTTGAAGCATGCTTCTTAGAAAAGTGCCTGGAATGCAAAATGCTGAGTATCTAAAAGTATAGGGAATAAATAGCTCCCAAGGGGTAAAATGCTCTTTTCAACAAGATGAATGAGCTGTTCCAGGAAAGCTGTGAGCCAAACTGTGAAAGGAAATTCATACCTATGTGAGATGAACCATATAACCTTCTCCTTTGCCGGGGGCGGTTGGGCTTCTAAGTGTGTCTCCACACGTGGAAAACAGTCAACAACTGATTGATTGGTGAATGTGTGCGAGTGGAAAAGCACCACCCAACCCCAAGCGCAGGTGGGACAGCTCTGCCTTCCGCTCTGCCTGGTGCTCTGCAGGTTACAGAGTACTGTTGCCCATAGTCTGGGTGGTGGTGGGTAGTCTGGGTGTTACTATTCCCATTCTACAGTTGAGGAAACAGAGGTCCAGAGAATTTAAGGGATTTGTCCAAGGTTACCCAGATAGTGTTAGTGCCAGACATAAAATCTAGGTCTACATAGTTTTCTTCATTATGGCGTAAATTTACAGAAGGTGGTTTTCTAAGACTGAATCAGGCAGAGAGAATTTTATTTTTTATTTATTTTTTTAGGATTTTATTTATTTATTTGCCAGAGAGAGAGAGAGTAAGAGAACATGAGACTACAAGCAGGGGGAGCGGCAGGCAGAGAGAGAAGCAGCCTCCCCACTGAGCAGGGAGCCCGATGCGGGACTCGATCCCAGGACCCTGGGATCATGACCTGAGCTGAAGGCAGACTCTTAACTGACTGAGCCACCCAGGGGTCCCAGGCAGAGGGAATTTTAAACAGTTACATCAATAACCATAGGAATTATTTTAATGCTTATCTCTTTAAAAAAAAAAAAAAAGGTATAACCTGTGATTGAACTAACTCCATTCCTTACAGTAGTTATGAAAATTTGGGGATGAATGCTTCATTTAATAGGACTTTCTAGCCTCTAATAAGAAAGGGATTCAGAACTGCAAGTCCCCTTTGCTCAGGGACAGCTGTTTTCCTACAATGCCACATAATAGACCCTCCCAGCAGGCCTGCTTCACTCCACAGGAAGGGTCTTGGCAGGTGGGTACAAGTTGGAGGTAAGTTGATGGTCTGGGAGAGGTTTAGAGTCTAGGAGAATGACTTTAGTGCTTAAAAATCCTACAAATCTAATGTTGTTCGGGTTGATTTATGTTCCCCCAGAATATATGTTGAAATCCTAATCCCTGGAATCTATGAATGTGGCCTTATTTGGAAGTAGAGTCTTTGCAGCTATAATCAAGCTAAGATGAGGTCATTAAGGTGGGCCCTAATCCAGTGTGACTGAAGTCCTTACAAGAAGAGGAAAATTTGGATACAGACATGCACAGAAAGGAGGTCAGCATGTGAAACAGAGACACACAGAGAGAACACAATGCGACAACAGGCAGAGATTGGAGTGATGCGGTTGTAAGCCAAGGAGTACTAAGCATTGATGGTTACCACCAAAAACTAAGAAGAGGCAAGAAAGGACTCTGTCCAGAATTCCAGAGGAAGTGTGGCCTGGCTGACATCTTGATTTCAGACTTCTGGCCTCCAGAACTCTGAGAGAATACATTTCTGTTGTTTTAAGCCACCCAGTTTGTGGTACTTTGTTATGGCAGCCCTAGGAAACTCATATACCTAATGCAGAATCTAGGCTAGCACCTTACTAGTCAGTGCAGTACTAGCTTCATCTGGGTCCCTGACCACATTTCTTTTCTGGGTAGAGCAGTGGGGATATGAGCCGTCTTAATTAGACCAAAGACAACGCAAAGTTCTGCTGCTGTCTGAGAGAGAGAGGGAGAGAAGGAGAGAGAGACGGAGAGTGAGATTGTAATCAATGAAGTTAGCGTAAGCAGGTCAAGCACCAAAATAAGGATAGACTATAGCAAAATAAACCAGGAGAGCAATAAGAGTGCTTTGGAAACTAAGTGTTTGCCACATCCCTGAACAACAAAAAGACTACACAAAATGAGGGTTGTCACTCAGAAATGGACAAAACAGAAAGGCCAGTGCATCATGGCTTCCTTTCTATTATTATAATGTAATATTTTAGATATACAAACAAGTATAGAAAATAATGTAACAAACCCCTATGTACCCACTACTCAGCTTAAGAAACAAAAAGACCATTAGAATTCCCTATTTGCCCCCACCCTATGCCATGCATTGCCACAGGAACTTGAATGTTAACGTAATTCCTTATTTAATTGGTATATCATGTGCAAACCTGTGATCTCAGTGAGGACAGACTATGTCCACATAGCTTAGTAATATATCTCCCGTGCCAGAAAAAATGCCTGGCACAGGATAGGGAGCCAAATATTTTTTTCTTTTTTTTCTCTTGTTTCTATTTTTTTTAATTTTATTTTTTTATGTTATGTTAATCACCATACATTATTACATCATTAGTTTTTGATGTAGTGTTCCATGACTCATTGTTTGCGTACAACACCCAGTGCTCCAAATACTTATTGAATGAACAAAGTTCTTCCTAAAGTAGCTAGAATCTAGAACTGTCCTGGGATGTCCTTCATCCCCCAAAGTAACCATTTTGGGGAGATAGTTTTTCATGGGTCTCTTGATTCCTGCACATCTTATAGGAAGACACTGACTGAATTTTTTTTCTAATACTATCGTTTTAAGAATATTTGTATAGCAAACAGCCTCAGATGATAGAGACAGCATCCGTCTCTGGAGCAAAAGTAAGGCAGGTTTACTGCCCATTATAAAAGATATGTGTTCCCTAAGCTCACGGTTTCTCTTCTGTCTTGCAACCCACTGTAATGCATGTAGGCAGCTATCTGGGCCCATTCACATCACCTTCATGGTATTTGGCAGCAAGGGGAACTGATGCAAACATGCTGATGCTCAAGCCGCTTGCTGTGACAAGAGGAATAAAGTCCTTTGTCCCTAACCCAAGAAGTCTGTCTTCCATCAGGATCAATGAAACTGTGGCAACTGGGGTAAAGTCTCAGATCCTTCAAAGCTTTTGAAAACAATTATCTTCAGTTTGGTGTTTATCACTTCTGTGTATGTATATCTTACTACAGATGGATGATAGATAGATGGATAGTTTTGGTTTGCTTGTTTACAAAGTTTATGTAAATGAGATCATGCAGTATGTATCTTTCAGCAACCTGTTCTTTTTTTCAATTTGTCTTCTTCAGAGTGATCTGTATCAGTCCATATTGTAGCTTATTCCTTTCATTCTTGTTCATCATTCCCGGTGCATATGTAAGAGAGTTCTTCTTGTGTATAAACTTATTGGAAATGCTGGAATGGAATGTGAACTCATCTTCAGCTTTAGTAGAGATTGCCAACTTGCCCTCCGAAGTGGTTGTACTAAATAACATTTTCATAAGCAATGTGAAAGAGTTCCTGTTTCTCTGCATCCTTGCAAATGTGGTATTGTCATACTTTTGAGGTTTTACCTTTCTGATGAGTGTAAAGAGCTGAACATCATTTCCCATCTTTTCTTTGGTCATTCGTCATCTCTGCAGTTACCTATTTTTCTATTGGGTTGTGTTTTTCTATGAGTTTTAAGGACTCTTTACATATTCAAGATATTGATACTTCGTCTGTTTTTTTTGTACAAGTAACATATCCTATTCTATGGCTTGTCTCTCTCCTTCATTCATGGTGTTTATATAGTTTCTTGATTTCACAGTGAAGTAGTAGGAGAAGCCTATATCCATAGTGGTGTTCAGGGGAGTCAGGGATTCAAAATAGTGGCGATAGCGCGATCTGACCAAGCATTGTGTGCAAACTGGGCTGCAAGAAGCTTGGTTTCCAGTCATGATTCTGCCATAGCTGAGTATCCTTGGGGAAGTCACATCACCTCTGCGTCTTGGGCTCCTCGTCTGTAAATAGAACCTTTGGACTAGATGACCTTCTTGAGCACCTTTCCAGATACAAGTTTCTCTAATGAGTCAAGGTCATGTGCACCAGGGAGGCAATGACAGGACCTATGTGGACAAGTCCATCTTAACTATAATTTGGGAAATGACTGACCAGCTTCTGTGCTGTTTTGCTTGACTCCCCCACACGGGTAGCCACTTTGTCCTCTGTGTACCCGCAGGACTTGCTCACGTTCCTACCACAATACCATCACGTTATGCTGTTGGTAATAACATCATTTGTCTCTGACTAGATCGTGAGTTCCTCAAGGACAGGGCTGCCTTTAGGGTACCCGCAGCACCTCCCTTAACTCAGTGAATCTTTGATGCATGATGGAAGGAGCATGGAAGGGTAGCGGGAAAGGGTGGAAAGAGGGAGAGAAGGAAGGAAGGACCAAATAACCTGAACACGCCCAAGATATACACTTAGTGAACATAACACAGTTATTAAACTGTACATATTAGGAAAAGCAAATACTATTTTAGCTATTTTACAGGGAGACTCAGTTTTTCAAGATCACATGGGAAAACAGTGCTGTGCTTAATAATGGAAGCCAATAATCTCTGATTTATAATCTGATGTTCCAACTAATAGAGCCTACAGCCTCATTAATTTAGCAAAACGAAACCAGATTTTAAATGAAACTCGTTTTCATCATCTTTATGCAACAGAATTATATTACTTATAATTTTGAACTTTTCCCTACTGACACATTCCAACAGATTAAAAAGGGAGTCTCGAAGTTTTAAGACCTTTCGTAATTGTGATCTATATAATATCAGAAATGGGAGTACTTAAATAATTCTTCTCTCTTATCTATAACACAACTCCTTGCTTATAAAAAACACAGAAAGAGGGCGCCTGGGTGGCTCAGTCGGTTAAGCGACTGCCTTCGGCTCGGGTCATGATCCCAGGGTCCTGGGATCGAGTCCCGCATCGGGTTCCCCTGCTCTGCGGAGAGCCTGCTTCTCCCTCTCCCACTCCCCGTGCTTGTGTTCCCTCTCTCGCTGTCTCTCTCTGTCAAATAAATAAATAAAATCTTTAAAAAAAAAAAAAAAAAACACAGAAAGAAAATAAGATATATGTACAGCAGTCATATATCCCTTATCCGTGGTTTCACTTTCCACAATTTCAGTTACCCATGGACAACCACAGCCCAGAAGCAGATGATCCTCCTTCTGACATATGGTCGGAAGGTCAATAGTAGGCTAATACTGCGTCACAATGCCTACATCTGTCACCTTGCTTCATCTCATCACATAGGCATTTTAGCCTCTCACATCATCACAAGAAGAAGGGTGAGTACAGTACGATATTTTGAGAGAGAGAGAGAGAGCACATTCAAGAACTTTTATTACACTATATTGTTCTATTTTATTATCAGGTATCGTTATTCATACCTTACTATGCCTAATGAATAAATTAAACTTCATCATAGGTATGTATGTGTGGGAAAAAATATGGTATATATAGGGTTTGGTATTATCTGCAGTTTCAGGCAACCACTGGCAGTCTTGGAACATATCCCCCCATGGGCAAGGGCGGGGGGACTACAAAGTGTTCAGGACAACAGGAAGAAGCCACAGGAGGGAAAATCTTGGCTCTTAAGAACGGTCTGTTACAAGGTGTCGAATTTATCATGCATGGTCAATACTCGGTCCCTCATTGAGTTTTGCCTTTACAGGGCTTGCTTCACTGCGGCAAATGTAATCCAATTTTCTCAGTTGCACATTAGCCTCTGAAAAAGCAAAGCAATATTTGAACAGGACTCTTTATCCTTTCCTGGGGGCAATGCATTTGTGTCAAAAAAACTACCCAGTGTTTCTATCTCCTGCTTTAATATATTTTTCTGCAATTTATTATGTCAGTATCTCTGAGTTTGTTTTTATTGTAATTAGTAAGACCATTATTAAATAATACAAAAGTAAATGGATTATAAGAGCCAGACAAGGAATAAAATTAGGTGCGGCAATGAGCAGTGAGTGGGGTGATATCTGTTCTGCTCCCTACAGATCTCCTTCCTACTAGCACAGTTTCTGCCCCATTAGACACCAGCTTCCAGACATACTCGTGACATTCGGTGGTGTCATGGTTGTGCACGTCATAATAATGGGCAGTTGGCAAGTTGCTGACAAATGGGGTCATCTGCTAGCTGGTTCCATTGGAACAGTACAGGCTGCAATCCATGTGCATCAGAACCCTGCAGCATGCTTGGTAAGCATGCGTATTTTGAGGTTCTCTCCTTGATCTGCTGAATCAGAAATGCTAGGGGTGGGCTTGAGGATCTGAATGCCAAAAAGCACACTAACCTTTGAGAATCACTCTCTTTAAGTGTGGGGAAACAAAATGGAGGGAAATCCCTTCTGGCACTAAGTACTTAAGAAGGGAGAAGGAAGCTGCAAGCCTAGGTAAAGAAAAGAGAGCGGACGAGCTAAAGAGGAAGCTTGCCTTAGTTCACAGCTTTCCTTAGGTTTTACCTCAGTTCTGACTGCTGCAGATTTAAGCCAGACTACAAGGGTGCTCTCACACCACGTGCTGCATAATGCTGGTGAGTGTTTGTATTATGAACTGCAGAAGTGAGCTTGCTTCCGAACTAACATGTTTTGTCAACACTAGGGACACCAAAGATGAAGTTTACAGCTCCCTAAAAGAGCCAGGCAGGTAAAGAGTTAAAATACTGTATGATTCACAGCAAGATACCACTTCACACCAACTAGAACTGTAATAATCAACAAGTGTTGACAAGGATGTGGGGAAATTGAAACCCCTATATATTACCAGTAATATAAATTGCTAGAATGTAAAAAGATTAATCTCTTTAGAAAACATTTTGGCAGTTCCTCTAAACATAGAGTTACCATGTCCCGCAATAATTCTACTCCTAGGTATACACTCGAAAGAATTTAAAACATATTCACACCAAAACTTGTATATAAATGTTCATAGCAGCATTGTTTGTAACAGCCAAAGAGTGGCAAAAACCAAAATGTCCATAAACTGAATAATACATAAACAAATGTGGTGTGTGCATACAATGGAATATTGTTCAGCAATAAAAAGAAATGCTACAACTTGGAAGAATCTTGAAAACATCATGCTAAGTGAAATAAGCCAAATACAAAAGGGCATATACTATTCCATTTGTATGAAATGTCCAGAATGGGTCAATTCAGAGACAAAATTAGATTACTGGTTACCAGGGATTAAGGGAAGGAGGGAATGAGGAATGACTGCTAATGGGTACAGGGCTTCTTTCTGGAGTGAGGAAAATATTCTGGAATTAGATGTGGTGATAGTTGTACATCTCTGTGAATATATTAAAAACTGCTGAATTGTACCCTTTAAGAGTGAGTTGTGTGGTGTGTGAATTATATCTCTATTTTTTTTTAAGATTTTATTTATTTATTTGTCAAAGAGAGAGAGAGCACATGCACAAGCAGAGGGAATGGCAGGCAGAGGCAGATGCAGGTTCCTCACTGGGCAAGGAGGAGCCCGATGCGGGACTCAATCCCAGGACCCTGGGATCATGACCTCAGCTGAAGGCAGACGTTTAACTGACTGAGCCACCAAGGCATCCCTATATCTCTATTTTAAAGAGCAATGGAAGAAGTGTCCAAGAACAAAAATAATAAATTGGACTACATGAAAAAAATGCTTGGTGGCTGTCTGTAGGAAAAACTCACTTCCATTTTCTTCTGCTCACACTCGACACTTCTGATACCAGATGTGTGGGTTTTCTACACATCAAGTAATTCTGTGACACCAGCTGGGTGTCCTGCAGTCAGTTCAGTTCTACCTGGTTTTAGCATCAGATCTCATAGGTTAAGGGCTCAGTCCCACAAGACTGCCCACCCCCCCACTTAAGATCCAATTGCAAGTCCAGGTATTAGAGTAAATCTGAAAATTCCCAGAGCTGCTGAAGGCCTTGCCCTATAGGACAATGCCCAGATGAAATTGACATCTGAGGGGACATAGCCCTGGGGTTAAGAAGACTGGATCAGGTCCTGTCAATGAGGAGATGAACTATGAGAATGGTGAGGACATCATTGTGGGTGGAGGGGAAGGTCTGGATATAGACAGTATGAAGGACATAGAAGCAGTAGAACTCAATGAATGACCCATCGACTGAGAAGGCTAAAGGAGTAGGAATCAAGGATGACTCTCATCTAACAGTTCTCATTAGATGAAATAGCTTCCTGGTGAGGCCTTTCAATAAGCAAGGAAATTCAGAAGAAATTAAAGTTAAGAGCGAAGAGAGTGATAGATTCCATTTCTGACAGGTAGAATTTGAGGTACTAGTGGAACATCCAGAACTTAGGGAAAAGGTCTGCACTAGAGGTAGGGTGTTGGCAATTATCAGCTGCAGCGTAGTAGAGTTTAGGCACAAGAAAATGTTCCCTTCATGAACAAGTGCTTCTTATCAAATTAATAAATTACTCTTGGATTGTTTCAACATTAAAAAAAGCAAACTGGTTTAATGAAGAATGATATAAGAGAACCAAATAGTAATTATATGATATCCATGTGGTTCTGTTTCCTCTGTTTCCATTTTGAACATGTATAGACCTTTCAGGGTTTAACTGCAAGATTTTCTTGTTTCATTTCTTCCCCCTAATAAAGAAGTTTTCAAGAGAATACTAAGGTTTTAAAACAGCAGGAGGGGAAATCTCACGTGAAAGGTCAGGTTTTACTTTTTCTTTCTTAACATGTCTTTTTTCTATTTTGTTCTTTCCATGTAGTCTATGGTATTATACAAAATGAAGGAAAACACCAGAACCATCTAGATCCAGGGCCACAGTTCAATTTTCTGTCTTTAAAACAGCCTTGAAAGTGTTAAATCCTTGGGGTTGATCTGTGTATTCAGAAGGAGCCATGGAGCTGCTGATGTAGAAAAGCATTTTGTGTCAGGGACTGATTTATGCCTTGGAGCAGGACAAAGAGAAGAATACTCAGCCCCTATGGTATCTGTTGCTAGGGGAGCATCAGGCCATCTGCTAGGCTTTAATAAAACATGACAATAACACTTTGGTTTGAAGCACAGAATGATTTTCCAAACCAAAATGAAAATCTGTCAGAAATTGAGGAGCCTGTAGGTTTTGTGTTTTGTGTTTTTTTTTTTTTTGAAGACATTTGTATCTGTACCATTTATATTCAAATGAGAAGAGATATCAATATCTTTCTTTTTCAATACCTTGTATTGACTGCCCAATTCGAACTCCTCAGCCTGCCATTTGAAGCCTCCAGAATCTGGTTTCACTGAAGATCACGTCAGGTGGCAGCTATGATGTGTGTGTGTGTGTGTGTGTGCGTGCATGTAGGTGCATGTGTGATTTGCCTTACCTTCTCTCTCTGCCCTGGCTCACAGGTGAATGCTGTTCGGGTGTATGTGAATAGTTCCTCAGAGAACCTCGACTACCCAGTCCTCGTCGTGGTTCGCCAGCAGAAAGGGGTGCTGTCCTGGCAGGTTCCTCTGCTCTTCCAAGGACTGTAAGTGGATCTTCTCCTGGACAACTTCGCTACATTTGTTTTCTTTCAATGACCTAGACCTTAATTGGTGTTTTCCCTAGTAAAAGGAGAAATCAGACTTTTGGAATGTTGACATCATATGTATCCTAAGTGCAAATAATGGTCATAGCACATAGCCCAACCTGTCCAAGTCTGTTCAGTTTCCATCCTCTGTTTTTGTCTTTTAAGTACACTGGGCATGGAGCCAAATGTGGAGCTTGAACTCACAACCCTGAAATCAAGACCTGAGCTGAGATCAAGAGTCAGATGCTCAACCAGCTAAACCACCCTGGCACCCTGACTCTTTGAATTCAGATAAGCACTCTACCTAGATGTGTAGCACCTGGAAGAACTTTAAGCATTTTAATTCTATCCAGAATATTCTGTAGCTCTTGGTTAGTGGATCATCCACTGAGGACAGGGCTAGGTTCAAGAATCAGTGTAAATGAGTAATACCTCCATTCTTCAAAATGCCCGCAGAGTGTGTATCCTTCATTCTATAGCATTTAAGTACTACTAAATGCTAGAAACTAGGGATACAGCAGTGGGGGGAGAGGAAAACAAAATCCCTGCCCTCATGTAGTTTATACTTTTGCAGGAGAAACTGTATAAGGTACTATTGCACTACTAAGAAAAAAACCAGAAGGCATTCAGACATAGGTACATAGTATGGCATTAACTCATTTTTAGTGGCTGAGTAATTTTGAGGATTGAAATAGTAACTCTCATAGCCTTAACTTGGGCTCTGGGGCTTTTTTTTTTTTTTTTTATGTTCCATTTAGCAAAAGCTTAAAAAGTGGAAATATGAAATCAACTGGTTGTTTTAACAGCACAATTTCCCCTTCAATATTTGGTATTTTTTTTTCCTCATTGAATTAGGAAGATGGTGTAACATAATATAGACAAAATCAAAGTGAACTGGCCAGCACTGAAGAGTCCTCAAGTCCCCGTTATTACATCACACAAACCTATGCCCAAGACTCAATCACTATCATAGGTCCAGTCTGAAATTTAAAACATAAGGACTTGAAAACAAATTTGGAGAGAAATGAAATAAGATTGGCTTTTTTTTTTTCCTTGCTTGTTCACCGAGTCTCTCTTTTGTTCTTGCTTGTTTTTCTTTCCATCCACTGCTACAGATACCAGAGGAGTTACAACTACCAGGAAGTAAGCCGCACCTTGTGTCCCTCAGAAGCAACCAATGAAACAGGACCTCTGGAGCAACTGGTAATTGTAGATGTCACCTCCATGGCTCCACTGGGCGCCCAGTACAAACTGCTGGTTACCAAGATCACGCACTTCCAGCTACAGTAAGCAGGACATCTTGTGGCCTTTCTCGATTCATTTGTCTGCACATGCTCAGTCCAGTCTCCCTTCTGCCAAGTCAGCACTCAAGAAGGAAATTAGCCACTTGGCATATTGTCTTAGCACCTTCTGAACAGTCCTGCTCACAGCTGGGCAGCAGGACTGTAATCTGTGCAATAGGGAAGCAGTAGGGACTGGTGCAGAGGGGAACAGTGCCTGGCCTCAGAGGCATGTCTATTCTCAGGGGTCTGTGTCCTCACAGACCTCACAGACCTCACAGACCCTGCCTGCCTGTAGTCCAAGCAAGAGGCCCTGGTGACTGGGTACTTTTGTATTATGCGTCAGTACCACTCTCCTGAAGGAAGTTTTATTTTTCTTCTGAGGAAGACCTTAACCTATTTTCTTGTCCTTATTGCTAGTCCAGGTTTCTCCTTCCAAGTTAAGAATGTATACAGGTAGAAAATAGTGTCATATGGCTTTGTCCTTTGTGCAACAACTAATGACTATTTCCTCCTTCTCCTCGCACTACCATCCTTTAAAACAAAATCAGTTGTTTTTGAACTCATCTCAAATTGTTCGTATTAAACATACATATAATAAATTCAGTTGGGGGAATGGTCTCCAAGAGATCTGTTCTTTTCCAGAGGTTACTCTTGTAAAATATTGCATAAACCTGTGTGAAAATTTAAACAGAAAGGTCATTCCTTAATAAGGCCAGACAGTTCAGGGACTTTCTGCCCCATTCTCTTCTAAGATCAAGGCTTCTCAAGGGTTCAGACCACTTCTGCCTCTCTCAGTGTTTTAAGTAAATTTTAAAAGAAAATATCATTAAATTGGTTTATTAAAATTAGAATTTGTACTCATCAAAATGTATCAGTAAGAGAACAAAAGGACAAGCCATAGACTAAAAGACAGCACATATAACTATAAAGGGTTCATAGCAGAATATATAAAGAACTCCTACAAATCAATAAGAAAAAACAGGTAAGCTCTTGGCTGCTGTCCCCATTATCACCCACCCTTCTGTGGCTCTGGCTTCTTATAGGCAAGAATCTTGGCACCAATGAGTCTAGGTACTGCTGAGGGTAGAGACTAGCCCCCGCATGTGCACAAGTTTGTGTACCCAAGTCTCTGTGCCCATAGGTCCAGACTCAGCTTCACTGGAACAAATAGGCTTTCTGAGGAAAAAATGAGGCGGTCTCAGGAGCAAAAACTGAGAAAATAATTTTGACCTAGACCTCTCACTAGAGCTTTGGAACAGAGAGTGAAGAGTCTCAGAAGGGGAGTCAATGTTTATATTTACCCAATGGAATAAAAAAAAAATATATATATATATAAAACATAAATAGACTCAAATATGCCAAGAAAAAGACTAAGAATGTCAATGGGATTTAGAAAAAAAAAGGAAACTAAGTATGTGTTGCTTAATAGAGTACAACCCTAAGTAAAAGAATATATAGGGCGCCTGGGTGGCTCAGTCGGTTAAGCGACTGCCTTCGGCTCAGGTCATGATCCTGGAGTCCCGGGATCGAGTTCCACATCGGGCTCCCTGCTCGGCGAGGGGCCTGCTTCTCCCTCTGACCCTCCCCCCTCTCATGTGCTCTCTCTCTCTCTGTCTCTCTCTCTCAAATAAATAAATAAAATCTTTAAAAAAAAAAAAAAAAAAAAGAATATATAAATGTAAATAAAAGGATAGTAAACCAAAAGAAAGTTGATGTAGTATATATATCATATTATACAAGATATTCCTTAATGCAAGAAGCATTATTAGAGATAAAGGGACAGTTCATATTTCTAAAAGACTCATTCACCAGGAAAACAAATTTAAGTTCTAAATTTGTATGCACCTAGTAATATCACTTTGTAATATACAAAGCAAAATTTTCAGAGTGAAAGAAGAATTGGACTAACTCACAATCTCTGTGGAGATTTCTCTATAGCTAAAAGAATAAACAGACCAAAACATATATATATATATATATATATATATATAGTAATTAGATAGAACAGGCATTGGTGAACTATGGCCCAGAAACTGGCCGCTGGGTTTTGTAACTAGAGTTTTATAAGAACGCAGCCCTACCCATTCATTTACGTATTGTCTCTGGGGGCTTTCACACTACAATGGCAAAGGTGAGTAGTTGGTATGGAGACATTATGGCCTATAAGCCTAAAATATTTACTATTTGGCTCTTTGAGATATAAAAAGCAGATGAACATGATCAACAAGCTTGAACTAACTAATGTACTTAGGAAACTGTATCTCAAAATGATAGAATGCTTAAACTTTTCAAATGCACATGCAACATTTACCAAGGTTGCCAAGTTCTAATGCATATCTTGATAAATTTAAAAGAATTGAAATCTTGTATATGGAATTGAGACAGAAATCAACTACAAAATTATGTCTGTAAAACCCCCAAATGTTTGGAAATTAAGTAGTCTACTTCTAAATAACTTATGAGTCAAAAAAATAATAACCATGAAAATTAGAAAATATTCTGAACGAGTGATAATGAAAATATGACATATCCAAACTTCTGGGATGCAACTAAGCAATGCTTAGAGGAAAATGCATAGTTTCAAATGTATATGTTAGAAAGGAAGACTGGCTGAAAATCAATGTGTTAAGTGTCCATTTTAAGAAGTTAGGAAGTAAAACTCAAAGAAAGTGAAAGGAAGTAATGAAATAAGAGCATAAAACAATGAAATAGAGAACAAATCAACAATGGACAAAATCAACCAAACCACAAATCAATTATTTGAAATGACGAGTAGTATTTTTATACCTGTTTTTTAAAAACATAAATAAGGCAAGCCCATTGGGAAAAAAAATAGGCAAGAGATTTGAACAGACAGACACTTTACCAAAAAAGGTATCCAAAATGATCCCCCAAACACAATCTTACTGGCTATCAGAAACACAAATTAAAACTATAATGAGATTTCACTATACCTACCAATTTCTATAATTTGAAAAGACTGACAATGTGATTTCACTCCTACTTATTATAAATCCAAGTCCTAAATATATAATTGTCCTATTCATCCGATGGAATACTACACAACAATAAAAAGGTACAAACTATTGCTGTACCTGGCAACATGGATAAATCTCACAAACGCAATGTTAAGCAAAGGAAGCCAGACAAAAGGAATACATAACTGTTCGATTCCATTTATACAAAGTTTAAAAATAGGCAAAACTATTCTGTAATGTTACGAGTCAGGATAGTGATAACTTTGGAGAGGAAAGAGGAAGTGTATGGTTGTTTACCTGGTGAATTCATTCAGATATATACTTATGACTTGTGTTTTTTTCTATATGTTTGTCACACTTCAATAGAAAGATTAATTTTTTTAATCAGAATATTTTTTATTATATTTAAAATTTTTAAAATATATTTAATTTTTTATTATAAATATTTAAATATATTTAAATCTTTATTATATTTAAAAATATATATTACTTTTTTGCAGCTTATTTTTCTGATCAGAATGTCTTGTTCTATTATAAAGCTCACCTTAAATTTTCTAAAGCAGTTTATAAAGAAGTCTATAGCCAGTGGAGTTGCTAATAGGAATCAAATATTTATCTTGGTCTTCTCTGCAGCTCTTGACAATGTATACCCATACAGATGGATGGACAGATGGATGAATGAATAGCTAGAAAGATGGAGAAGTAATCACAGCATTTTTACCAAGTCCCTCCATTAATTTTGGTGTAGAAAAAAGTGACATGAGGGCGCCTGGGTGGCTCAGTTGGTTAAGCGACTGCCTTCGGCTCAGGTCGTGATCCTGGAGTCCCAGGATCGAGTCCCGCATCGGGCTCCCTGCTCGGCAGGGAGTCTGCTTCTCCCTCTGACCCTCCTCCCTCTCATGTACTCTCTCTCATTCTCTCTCAAATAAATAAATAAAATCTTTAAAAAAAAAAAAAAAAAGTGACATGATAAGTTCAAGAGCAAAAAACCCCTCACTCCCACCTCTGGGGAAAAAAAAAAAAAGGCAGAAAAAGTTTTCTACCCTGATCAATTAAGTGAGAGTTTCTAGGAGGGAGGTTTGAGCATTAGAATATATATATTTTTTAAGTTTCCCAGGTGATTCTAATGTGTAGCCAGAGTTGAGAACCAGTACGTCTAAGCAATTTCTAAATATGGTGCTTACATTTAATTATCTTAATACTTAAATCTATTTATGATATTAAACAATATGAGAATTCATGGTGACACATTTGAAGGAGGTGGCAGCACGTTACTTGAACAGAGTGCAGTTTGAACTTCGGAGAAGCCTCATATTTACTGATTGGTCTCTGTGTCTTTGACCTGTCACTGTCACCTGGTGGTAGTGTACTTGAATTCTAGAGCTGGTTTTCCTGGGAGGCTAATTAGACCCTTTGGAGAACTGAATTCTGTGAAACTGAAATCCTAAGGTCCAACTCTGTGCAAGTGTTAATGAATGATATGCATGCTAGTGGAACTGCAAATCTATTCCCTCACGTTGTTTTCTGTTTCCACCTCTTATAATGTGACTTGACCTCAGCAACCAGACATTCAGAACATTTCAAAATGCAGTTACTAGGGCTTTGATGAGAATAAGTTAAGTCTGAGAAGAGATGGTAACTGAAATATATATGCATCTCTTCCTCCTTGGCTCTGGATTGTCCCACACCAACCTTGCTGGAGCCCCAGAAATCCAGAGGAGGATGGTAATGGGCAAGAGCTGGGGATTGTGGTGAGACCTGAAGTCCAGGTATTGAGAGAAACACTGAAAAATCAACTCAAAAGTCCTAACATGGCAGTTTCTGTTGTATGTTTTTGAGTGGCAGACTAGAAGCTATGTGAAACATGTTTCAGGATTTTTTTTTTCCCTAGAATCATGAATTTTAAGAATGAAAGGAACTTTGGAAGTTGAATCCACTCACCTCATTTTTACAGATGAGCAAACTGATGCCCAGAGAGGTTAAGTGACTTATCTAAACCCACAGCTAGGAAAGGGTAAAATCAGGACTAGATTCTAGTTCTAACTCCCAGTTCTGAGCTCTTCCCACAATAATATGCTATTTCTACTTTGTGTTTAAAACTGTCCTCCGAATTTTTATGTTGCCCTAAATACATTTCTCAATTCCATGAAACATTTATTTATTTCAATCGAGTCTTTAAAATTCTGCCTTAAAGCATTACTCCCTGCCATCTAACTATCCCTCACCCCCCTCCACACACACACACACAGCTCTGCCACCACTCATTTTCCCAAATTCCAGTGATCTAGCGTTCTGTGAAGCAGCGTGTGAAGTTGCAGACAGGGAAGAGCACGAGGATGTAGGGGCAGGCAGGCACCTGATCATGGGGTGGGAGGAGCTTGGAAGGGGTGTGAAGAAAGTTAGGTAGTTGTCTAGGTGGTAATAGTTGTGTGGAGGACTTGAAGGGGACAAGACCGGAGGCAGAGAAATTAGAAGGCTTGATGCAGTGGTCAAGGTAATAATGAGATGAACTGAAGAATTTAGAGACGACATTGGCAAAACTTGATTGGACATGAAGAGTGAGGGAAATGGGAGAGTCAAAGATGGCCTCTTCCCTTGTAATTGGTGGTGCCACTAAGGAAATGAGAAGGTTGAGGAAGGAAGGAAGAGATGATAAGTTCACTTTGGGACATGTTGAACTTGAAGTGCAGATGTTGGGCAGAATGTTGGATATACAGCAGCCTGGTGCTCAGAAGAAAGTTCTGGATTACAGACAGCAGACTGAGTAGAAGTGCTTCAGGGAGGCTGGTCCACACAGCGCCTGAGGTGGAATAACAGGAGACAGCACGGAGAAACAGGTCATAGTACCCGATCCTTGATCTTTGAGATCCTGTATGCTGCACTAGAGAGCTGTTGGGGTTTTTTTTTTAAGATTTTATTTATTTATTTTAGAGAGAGCATGCGTGCAAGCAGGGGGAAGAGCACAGGGAGAGGGAGAGAAAAAACCCCAAGCAGACTCCCTGCTGAGCATGGAGCCACACACAGTGCTCAATCTCGTGACCCCAGGATCATGACCTGAGCCAAAGTTAAGAGTCACATGTTTGACTGAGCCTCCCAGGTGCCCCTGCGCTAGGGAGTTTAAACTCCACCTTTCAGGTTATGGGAGCCACTAAAGCTTTTAAGCAACACAATAAAATAAACAAATCTGATTTTTAGAGATGAATTTAGTAGTCACGTGGAAGATGAATTGGAGAGAGGAGAGGGTAGAGACAAATAAGAAAATGAAAAGTTATTTGAATAGAGAAAAATAAACAATGATTAGGAACTGAACATATTATAGCAGCAACAAAGCTGTAACGGAGAAAAAGAGTCAAGTAATATACATAGGGATAATCCACAAACTAAACAAAAATACATGTGGCAGAATAAAAAATACAGTCCTACACGAGTATTTGCAGGCTTCAACCCTCCTCCAGCCTTTTAAGTAGGGATTTGAGTCTTTGTTTTGAGAGACTTTTGAGTGAAATCGCACCGCTACGATGCTATGAAAAGTAGTAGATTTTTTGAGGAAATGGGTAAGTGAGGAGGCTTTTAGACCATTTTGCCATGTGTCATGCTATGTAATCACCCTTTGGTATTTGGGGGTAGACTACAATAATGATTTCCATTACTTTTCCAATTTTTTTCTTATTGAATGCTATATTGGGCAAAGATGGTACTTCAGGTGAGTCAGGTACATCCGGGTTACTTATACATTAATAGAGTCAGTAAGACGTGGTGATCAATCAAATGTGGAAGTTGATAAAAAGGGAGTCCACGATGACTCCAGCAATGATGTCAGAAGTCTGGTGAGGCTTACTATAAGCAAAGAGCCTTAGTGGGTCGGGATCAGGAAAATGACAGCACATTCCGTTTTGATGCTGTGGAGTTTGAAGTGTTTGAGGGGCAGCCAAGCACAGAAGCCCAGCAGACGATCACTCTTCCATGACGGGAGCTCAAGGGATAGCCCTGGGCTAGACATGGAGACTTGCGATTCACTGATATTTTTTGTGAGTTTTGGGGCCATTGAATATATATGTGGTTTTTATGGCAACTGAATATATATATAAGGTACGTGGCTAAGGAAAATGAGAAGGTCAAGAATAGCGGGTAACATTCTTATGTAAGGGATGGTCTGAGAAGCAGGAGTTATCAAAAGAAGCTGAGCAGGGGAGCCTGGGTGGCTCAGTCGTTAAGCGTCTGCCTTCGGCTCAGGTCATGATCCCAGGGTCCTGGGATCGAGCCCCGCATCGGGCTCCCTGCTCCTCGGGAAGCCTGCTTCTCCCTCTCCCACTCCCCCTGCTTGTGTTCCCTCTCTGGCTGTGTCTCTCTCTGTCAAACAAATAAAATCTTTTTTTAAAAAAACAACAAAACAAAAGAAGCTGAGCAGACATAGCAGAGGTGCGGGAGGGTGCAGAAGAAAACCCAGGAAAGCAAGTGTCACAGAGCCCAAGGGAGGAAAGAGTTTCCAGAGGGAGTGGTCGTCAGAGTCAAATGCCACAGAGAGGTCAAGTTAAGGCTGAAGTCACTGGATTTAGCAATTAGGAGGTGATTATTACCCTCAGCAAAGGCAACTTCAGGGGGATGGTGGGGAAAGAATTCCTGACAGCAGTGAGGAGAGGAAAGGATAAATGAGGGATGAAAGCAGAATACGATTTTAAGAAGCTGGTTTGTGAAGGAGAGGGAGGATAGAGAATGACATCAAAGGAGCAAGATACAGAAAAAGGGGAGGCATTTTGTTGGGGTGGGTTTTTTTAAAATTTATTTTGAAAGTGGTTGCTATTAGTATATATTTATAAGCCAAGGGTATATAAAATTTATAGGACGTTGAATTTTATAGAAGCAGAGTCCCAGAGAAGGAAAGAAAGGATGCATGCAGAGTTTATACTCAGACCAGAGCGATGAAGTGGAAGGTTACACATGATCAGAGGGCTGCTGGAAGGGTTGTGGTGAGCGAAGGGAGTTCATAACAGATGGCAGTAAGGAGATAACAGGGAA
This sequence comes from Leptonychotes weddellii, assembly GCF_054177405.1. Lineage (NCBI taxonomy): Eukaryota > Metazoa > Chordata > Mammalia > Carnivora > Phocidae > Leptonychotes > Leptonychotes weddellii. The sequence continues at coordinate 139,762,110 of NC_138369.1, read as the reverse complement.
TGATATTCTGAAGTCGATAGTCCAAGTGAATAATAGGGCATAATTTCCTTCAGCAAACAAAGTGGGGGTTTTGCACACACACTGGGCTCTGTGCCAGGGCCTGGCTATCACAGGATGAAGAAGATGCCGGGAATCTCACAGTCTTCTCTGGTACTCACCCCCAAAACAACTTAGCTTTTATCCCTGCCTCTCTTCCCACCCACCCTCTCTTCCCATCCCCCTTTCCTTGTTCTTCTGTTTTATTACTCTCCTGTGTGGATTTCTCCTCTCACTCTTCTTCTCCTGTCTCCCTTATCTGCACACTGAGCTCTCTGGACGCCATCTGGTCCTTTTCTCTTCCCCTCTCCCTCAAACTAAGCAAAACAAGGGAACAAAGTCAGCTTTGAGTTTTTCTTATTTATCGAATAAGTATTTGTTTCCTGTGCTTAATTTGTTTAAACAAATAGGTTGAAGATTTTATGCTTTTTTTTCTCTAAAGTTGTGCAGGAGTCTCAATTAGCTTTGTTCTATTGGTTAACGACTCTTATAAATAAACCTTCCCCAACCTGTGGCAGGGCCCCCTGGGGAAGGAAGCGACATGTTTCATCTGCAGCAGACACAATGTTTATTTTGCATACACTGTTGATTCTGTAGAAAGAGAGGACTTAAATGCTATAGTCTTAAAGAAAATAATGGTTTTGAGGTTTGTATGTATTATACCAGTAAGGAAAACATAAAGAACAAGGAAAAAAAATCATATTGATGCCCATACATTCAGTGTTACAACTGGAATTCAAATGATAAGGGAGTATACAAAAGAAATTTCTGGCCAAAGAAAACTGGTTGCATCTGGAAATCTCCTGCTGTCTGTTGCTAGCCAAGAAAATCAGTGTCTTTTTCTTTCCCCTGACCTGGCAACTGAACCGAACTCAGGCCCCGTGTTGCCCTGGTAACAGCAGATGACACCACACTGCTGAGAGGGAGCCCCCAAGCCACATGCAGCACAGGGGTCCCGACTCTGGTCTTGGAATCTCAGGAGTCAACACACAACTGCATTTGACACTGACTTTGCCTTCTTTAGCTGACTTTGGACCACAAGTCTTTAACTGCACTTCAACAGAAGCAGTCCTTGACACTGATCATTTCTGTTGGGAGTAGCTACATAAAAAATTGCACCCATTGCTAAATTCTGCACCCAGTCTGCCAACAGCCTAAAATTGTTGGTCATTAAATTTAGAAATAGCACTCAAGTTTTATGACTTCTAAACAACACCTCCAATTATAAACTTCTTGTTAAATGTTTTGACATGTCCTTTATAAAGGAATCTTCAGTAAAGTTTTTTAAACTGTTCTAACTTTTATAAAAGGAAAATTCGTGGAGAGGAAGACTCTTCAGGGAGCACCAAGGCATGAAGTTGGGAAGGGGCCCCAGGACAAGTTCAGGTTCAGGTTCCCTGAAATGCAGGCCAGACTGGCGGGGTGGGGACAGACTTGTCCCCAGGTGGCAGCACTGAGAATGCAGTGGGCTTGTGTGAGCCATCTTCACGGCTAAAGATGAGGCAGGAGCCAGAAAGCGCAAAAGGCCAAAAACAGCCCTTACAAAACTGTAGAGAAAACCAATTTGTCTTTGTGTTTTCCAGCTTCTTAACCCGGTTCACATGTGTTCATGCCAGCCAGCCAGCCTTCTGTACTACAAGGGTGTGTTTCCCACAAGCTCTTCACACTTGCCTTTCCTCAGGGCAGGATTCAGGCTGTCTTTCACAGAAGAACAAAAATATCTAATAAAATAGTTCACAGTAAGGGGCGCCCGGGTGGCTCAGTCAGTTAAGCGTCTGCCTTCGGCTCAGGTCATGATCGAGCCCCACGTCAGGCTCCCTGCTCAGCGGGAAGCCTGCTTCTCCCTCTCCCTCTGCCTGCCTCTCTGCCTACTTGTGCTCTCTCTCTCTCTGTCAAATAAATAAATAAAATATTTTTTAAAAAAATAGTTCACAGTAAATTACCAACTGGAGAGAAAACAGCTTCATTATATTCTTTTGGTGGTATTTGCATTTTAGAGGATGGCCTTAGAAGGCAGTGCGTAAACTGAAGAGGACACGGTCTTGGACAGAAATTTTAGCTGGTGTGGCAGGCAATTGGAGAAGTGCTTGGAGGCAGGAGAGTATGCTTCCAGCCCCAGCACCCCTCCCATGGTGATGATGTATTCACCACGTTTAAAATAATGATCTCTTGGCATGGATACATCCAAATTATTTTGTAGTGCGACCTACATTATCCAAAAGGACCTCAAGCCTTCTTTTCCTCTATTTTTCAGCCCACTTCTGACACCCAAACCCTGTGCTTGGTTGTAAAACCTTAAGAGAATCCAAAGGGCAAAAGTGTCTGCAAAAGCAAACAAGTAATTACTTTTATAGGTATGACATCATGGTTATATAAAGACATAAAATCAATCCTCTCCCCAATTTTATCATTCTTGAGAATTGAAACCAAATCTTCATGCTGTTTACTTTGTCAGTTTGATGGGACTAGAACTCATTTCACAAAGGATAAGGCTTTCCTTACATTGACTTTCGGATGGTTTTCTTTTACATAAATCATTTTTGCTTGCTAACTTAGCTTCTCTCTCACTTTTCCCCCTTTTCCCTCTCCCATGTACATTTCTCAGGACAAATGTTGCCTTTCACTTCACTGCCAGCCCCTCTCAACCTCAGGTAAGTGAAGGGTTTCAAGGTTATCGTGATTCTACCTGTTGACAATACCCTCCAAAAAGCCATAGTAATAGGCAGAGTCAGCATGCAGTGTTGCCCTTGACTTTTTACAACTTGTGATATATTTGCATTTTTGACGTGTTGTTCATATTACTGGGATTTTAGACACAACGTTTAATCTTTTCACCTTAATTGGTGTGAAATAGGAGGCGTGACATCTGTTGGCAGATGTTCGTTGGCTCAACTTTTAGCAAATTTCATGCCTGTTATGCACCAAGGACAGCATTAGGCTGTCCTAGGTGCTGGGGATACGAGGTGAAGAAGAAAGAGACGCAATTTCTGCCCTCATGGACCTTGTATTCAAAATGGGTGCTGGGGGGCCAGGGAGTGGAAGGCCAAACACAATACAGGTACACAAATAATTAACTGACCTAGAAATGCAATAAAAACAAGACAGACTTTAATTTCCACAGTGTTATGGGTAGAATAAATTAGTTATTCCTGTCATAAAGAGAGACCAGGAATGCTGACATGAGAAGAATTAGATATTTGTGCTGTGTTCTCCATTAAACCATAATCATAAACAGAATAAATACTTGAAAACTTTGATTTAAGCCGCTTTTCTGTTGACACTTCTAGCTACCTTCCTTTTTTCTTTCTTGGCTTCTGAAAGAGTAAAGTCTATGCAATAGCAAGTTTATAACAGATTTATTTAATGTCCTGATATTTTTTGTAAATCTTCTGCAGGCTGTAATACAGCTTAGGTCATACGTGGCTACTTAATTTTTTGTTTTGGATATGCTAAAACTGGGATTAACATATATATGGATACTGGTGTAATTCGATTACAGGCATTTACTTGCTGGTAAATATTTAACAACCAGTTCCCAGAGAGAAACTCCTGATTTGTAGCATTTGCCCATTTCTGTGGTGAAAATACTTCTATTCTGGCTAATCTAAAGCTGCCAACATGATGTCCTTGAATACAGAGTTGGGAAGAGATGTGTGCAATTGGCTCTCCAAACCTGTATGAGCCAACTCCCACACATCTTTTAGGAGCTAGATTTCCCATCAGTGAGAGCCTCCACACTGCGTATACACTGCCACCCAGTGACAAAACCAACTCCTATAGTATATAGGAATATATATGATACTCCTATTGCTAACGGTGATCACAGTAATGCTCTTGGGTTACAAAGTTCGGCTTTTCTAAGAACCAAAAATACCTCTTGAAAATTCCAGAGCATTTACCTTTGGAAGAGCCCTGTATTATATGTATTTGAATCAAGCTCCAAAATGAAAGGTCCAAATGAAGTGGGTTCTTGGGAGTGTTGCCATCTGTTACAAGGCATGAACAGACTTCCAAACTGCAGCGTTAATGACACTCCTTAATCTTGAGGTTATTTTTTTTCCCCATCAGAAGGTTGTGGATTATTGGACAACATTCTATTTTTATTGCTCTGGTTCTCAGTATAAGGTTAGTAAAGAAGATGCTGGAATACAGAATTAAGTTTTAACATGTCTTGCCTCTCCTTTAAACTGATAGATTTATTAGAGTCCTAGGATATTGGGCTTGTTTTGGCTGGTGTCCTCAAAATCTTAATGTCAAGCTTCTCAAGCAGTTACCACATTTATAGTTATTGGACAGAAGCTTCCTTTCTTCATTTATTGGCAACATGTTGAAAAGTCAGGGTTACCAACAGTGGATTCATAATCTAATCTAGGTAAATTGGTATAACTTCTTTCTATTATAAATACTTCCTGATTCTGATGATACCTGAGAAATAATTTTGAAGATATCTCAGCCTGCTCCAAATTGTGAACATATTTCAAGGCACTAGAAGTAGTGCTTGATCTTTGAATGGAAATATTGTCTGGCTATATTCCAGCCAGGAAACAGATTCTTTAGCAAGAAGTCTAGGTGCAGGGTAGGTCTAGTGGTAATTCTTGCCTAAAGGAAGGTTGTTAAGAATCTTGAAGAACAGGCTTATCTGCTTTTCAATGTGGAGCTTCCTATTTCAAAATGATCACATAGAAGTAAATGTTGTCTCATGTTACATCTTGAATATCCCTAGTTCAAAGGGTTGGGGGGATCTTCTTAAGCAGAAACTGGAATGAAGTACAGGAAAGTTTAGTTGAGAAAGAAATGCTAACAAATGAAATGACAACATTGTCTGAAATGGCTACCTTGTTTTGTTCACTGCTGTATGCCTCATATCTGGCTCAGAGCCCAGAGCCCTGCACGCAGCAGTTGCTCAATATATGTGAGATGAATGGCTGACTGAATTAATGGAGATTGTAAAACCAGTTTGAATTCATAACTGTAAACATTCTTTAATATTAACAAATCATTTCTTTCTTTTTCTTATTCTCAGTATTTTCTATACAAATTTCCTGATGATGTGGACTCAGTTATTATTAAAGTCAGGTCTGAAATGGCTTATCCATGTTCTGTTGTCTCAGTGCAGAATATCACGGTGAGTCTTAATAACTTGTGAACCTTTCAATATGGAGCATAATATTGTCCCAGGATAAATCAAAGAGGAAGGTAGGGACCATGTCGTCCTCTTACCCTGTATCTCCTGCAAAACTGCTAAATAATAAAATCAGTATCTTGTGCACACAAGTGGATAATCTGTTTGGAGACACTGATTTGGGGAGATGGAGACTAGTTGACTCCTCACCAAAATAAACAAAGGAAAGAAGGAAGGGAGGGAGGATCATGACAAAGAATATGGAAGACCAAATCGTGGGCTGCTCAAGAAACATAGAAACCTACTGTTTATTCTAGGTTTTAAAATTTTTATTGTAACCATAGGCCATTTCTGTCTCATAATGTGTTAATAAAAAATGGGAAAGGTGTTATAAACTTTAAGACAATGTTTTCAGTTCTTTTTGATATAAAGTGACCTTTAGAGAATTTTAGAAGACAAGGCACCAAGTTTTAGGAGGACTGTTGTGTGACTTTTCTTGGAGAAAATGTTTCCTGGTTTTGGGTTTAGTAAGGAACCCCTTGCTCTGTGATCCAGGCAGAATGTGTGGTGTGTATAGTATGGCTTTAGTGATGCTTTCTTTTTTTATCCTTCATGCACATCACAGTGCCCAGTGCATGATCTCGACCACAATGTGGAATTTAATGGTGTCTATCAGTCTATGACCAAGAAAGCTGCCATCACACTACAGGTGAGACATCACTTTTGGGGTCACTATTGTCAATGACAATACACAGTTTATTCACAACACACAGTCAGGTCACCTGTTGGGCCAGCATCCAGAAGGTATCATCATTCACTGTGTGCCTTGGATAGCTTTCCTTTATGATGGGTTTTAAAATCAAGATTGTGGGGCCCCTGGGTGGCTCAGTCAGTTAAGCATCTTCCTTCAGCTCGGGTCATGATCTTGCAGTCCTGGGATCAAGCCCCACTGCGGACTCCCTGCACAGTGGGGAGTCTGCTCCTTCTCCCTCTTCCTCTACTCCTCCCCATCCCCCAGTCGTGCTCTCTCTCTCTCACTCTCAAATAAATAAAATTTAAAATAATAAGAGTAAAAATAAGTAAAACAAAATAAAACAAAGATCGCTTCTCCTGAAATCAAAGCCCAGGCCATGGTGGACAACGCTACTCTGCCATTCCCCTTGGGAAGTCTTAGGAACCCATGATGCAGTGGAACATATATCTGACAGACTGCTTAGAGAGGTAAGATGAGATACCAATCTCCTCATTGGGGGATGCCAATTTAGTGTGAAGTTTGATCTATTAAAAGGAATTGAATACTCTGTATCCTAATACTCTGTATACCTATAACAGTAACCAAAAGAGGACTTCCATTCTGGATAGAATGGATAAGTTCAAAGGAATATAGACCACATGTGTATAGCGGTTTGCCCTTTTGTCATTTGTAATTAAATTATTATTTCAATGACAGTTTTATAGCAAAAATGAACATATATCCTGTCAGTAGATTTTCAAAGAGATTCTGTCCCTGCCTTTAGGGTGGTGTTTACTTAAGTTACTTACAACTTGGTCTGTTCTCCAGGGTAAGGTGATACTGTTTACTAAATAACAAGGAATGAAGAGAGGTTAATTATAATTTAGCTATCAAATGTAAAAAGCCCTATTAGGCTTTAATTTCCTAGTGCCTCAGTTTTGATATGCCAAATATCTGTTCTTGTTCACTCCTGAATAAGGAGACTGGGACACAGAGAAGTACACTTAGAGAAAGTTAAAGCCAGGACTATAACTCAGGTCGCCTCACTTAAATCTTTGCATCCCTAACCTAAATTATTTAATTGTGGCTGTGTGACTTTTAGGAAAGTCATTTATCATTAGATTATTTTTATTTTCTATTTTTTAAAGATTTTATTTATTTATTTGAGAGAGAGAAAGAGCACACACGGGGGGAAGGGAGCAGGGAAGGACAGAGGGAGAGGGAGAAGCAGAATCCTCCCCTCCCCGCACCCCCCCCCCCCACCGCTGAGCAGGGAGCCAGACTCAGGCTGGATCCCAGGACCCTGAGATCATGACCTGAGCTGAAAGCAGACGCTTAACCAACTGAACCACCCAGGCACCCCTATCATTAGATTTTAAATAATAAAAACTTAATATAGTGAACCTAAAACACTCTAAAGTATGCTAATTTTAAAAACATAATATACAAGTATTAATTATTAAACATAGGCTGTTAACATACTTTTTACATGGGACCTATTACAGTTCTAAGCACCTAAGTGGACACAAGATAGATTGAAATTAGAATAGTGTATGTACTTGAATTTTTTGTATGTAACAATTATTTTATTGTGGATAAAATCTGATGTAAATCATGGGTATCTGAAGGTTCTTTCTAAGAAATTAGGGGGCAGGGGTGAACTTCACTTTTCTTCTCTTTCCTCTCTGTTCACACCCCCACCAGCATGGACTTTCTCCCCTTTTGCTATCCTTTCTTGCTATCACAAGTTGTTATGTCTTATGCAGAAGAAGGATTTTCCAAGCAAGCAGTTCTTCGTGGTATTTGTGATAAAGCCTGAAGATTATGCCTGTGGAGGATCTTTCTTTATCCAGGGTAAGAGATAGTGAGGAATGCTTGCTACTTAGAAAAACCTAATGAAATGGAATGGGAGGGAAGGCAAAAGCTCACAGTGGCCTCTTACTACCATCTCTAGTTCTCACTGAGGGTCATCAGCAGTCACTTGCCAGGCAGTCTGAGAGATATTTGAAAAAATATATATAAGGAAGAAAATGATCAATCTAAAGCTATTGTTGATACTACAGGATGTCACTTAGTGCCCTACATCTTTTCAAAGTCTTCTGCTCCCTCAGACCACGTGAGGTTTACTCACTCAGTTGGCCTTTTACTCAACAAATATTTGCTATTATGTAATAGTGATTTTATGCAGCATATCAAGGTCCACTTTCTAAGATCAGTTTGGTAGCCAACAGTAATGAGCCACTGTATCTATCAGTAGTCATCATTTCCACAAGGACATACAAGGAAAATTCAGAGTTCTCAATTTCAGTTGCCAAAATTTTATACCTGGCAAGATGGTAAGAAAGCAAAGTGGACAATTTATCCCCATGACAGGGACTGTGTGAGCTCTTAGGCATAGTAAAAATGGTTATGGGTAACTACTTAGGAACTACTGTGGGAATGGCATAGGCTGTTGATTGAAAACACAGACCCCTCCCCCAGCAGCTGAGGAGCCACATGTGATTAACACAGAGGGTGTTCACTACTGAGTATACATCGTTCTCTTGCCATTTGGGTGAAATTTCTGCTTATGTATTCTTTAATCTCTTAATTATATAGTTTAGAGTTTTGCCAGTGTCCATTGTCCTTTGGTAAACTACAAGTCCTTTTATGACTATATAACAAAAAACAAATTTTCACTGGCTGGAATAGTGCAAACCAAAAGATGAGACAGCTTTTATTTTAGGAGCTGTTTTCTTCAGATGTCTGGGGCATATTGAGCCACATGGATAGCAGAGGATGAGCTGAGCCTTCTTCACTCCAGAAGGGGGGCTGCAGTCTCACTGCTTCAATACTATCAAAATACACCCAAGCAAAGGCCAAATTGAAGGCTTAGCCCAAAGGGGTATTAGATGGTTTGTAGCTTTGGGGGTTAGATTTTCCTCTAGTTCTTGCTACAAGAAAATTCAGCAACCAGAGCTAATTGTGGACAGTTTTTGAACAACCATTCAGATGAGAGGCCAAGAACCAAATATCTGATCTATTGTGCCTTGTTCTTTTTTACCAGAAAAGGAGAACCAAACCTGGAATCTACATCGAACAAAGAACCTTAAAGTGACCATTGTTCCTTCCACTAAAGGTCGGTATTGCCTCTAGGATTCAAAGGAGAAAAATTTCTATGTGAGGAAGTCAATCATATGCATCAATGCTAATGCCATCCTTCCAGAGAAACATCATAAGAAAACTGGTATTTATTTACCTTAGAGATAGAAGAGAGAATCAAAGCATTTTGTTAAATCTCTTCCAGAAAGAGAGGGAACTCAATTGTGAAGTTGTATACAGGAAGTCCCTTCCTTACCTTCCACTGGGAACTCATGAGTGTGAAAGGTGGCCATTTGTGAATAATGTCTGGGTGACCTCCTGCAGTTTTGCTGCTTTGAATGGAAATATATTAGGACTTCAGAATGGGTATGATGGAGATGGGCCCTTGAAGCTGTCCTGTTCCAAACATGGTCCTCTTTTCTCCTGAGGACACCCTGACTAAAGTTGTTTCTCTTCCCTCAGGATCTGTTGATGTGAATTCCATCCTTATCAGTCTCTTCATCTTCTTCTTCTTCTACTTCGGATTCCTGCTTATTGTGCTTGTTCATTGTATCAGGTAAGTCAAGAGTATCAAGAAATGTTAATCCCGGGGCGCCTGGGTGGCTCAGTTGGTTAAGCGACTGCCTTCGGCTCAGGTCATGATCCTAGAGTCCCGGGATCAAGTCCCGCATCGGGCTCCCTGCTCAGCAGGGAGTCTGCTTCTCCCACTGACCCTCCCCCTCTCATGCTCTCTGTCTCCCATTCTCTCTCTCAGATAAATAAATAAAACCTTTAAAAAAAAAAAAAAAAGAAATGTTAATCCCCTTTGCCTTCTCTGCATAGGAATTAGAGCATTAGGCTTTAGAGCCATATTGACCAGATTCAACTCTACCTCAAGCACCAACTGTGTGACCTTGGGCTAATTACTTAATCTTTCTGTGCTTCAGTTGCCTACTCACCATAATGAGAGCATAATATCCCTCCTAGGGGTGCCTGGGTGGCTCAGTCGGTTAAGCGTCTGCCTTTGGCTCAGGTCATGATCCCAGGGTCCTGGGATCGAGCCCCGCATCCGGCCTCCTGCTCAGCAAGGAGCCTGCGTCTCCCTCTCCCTCTGCCTGCTGCTCCCCCTGCTTGTACTCTCTCTCTCTGTGTCAAATAAATAAATAAAATCTTTAAAAAATAATAATAATAACAATTTCCCTCCTAGAATTGTGTAACTGCAGTATTCACATCAATGTCCTGCACAGAGTAAGTGCTGGTAGAGTGTTAGTTCTTTTCATAGTTAATAAAACCTCAACAGAAAGACAGCGTGGCTATTTTTTGGACCAGGAAATCCTGTAAATCCTATGGAGTGTAGGAAATGATGAGTTCTTCCCAATACGGAGAAACATATTAAATATTCCATTAATAGCTTTAAATATTCCATCAACAAGTAAATTAATGCCTGAAATAAATCTCAAGGTATACTAAACAGCAGGAGTGATGCGCTTTGGTACCGTATTAGCAGCTGCTTTCTTACTACTATAGCATCGATTTTCCAGTAAAATGTCCCTTGAGAGGAAAAAAAGGAGATGATGGTACTGTAATTTGACCAAGACAATTTCCCTTCCCAAGAGTTTGGAGCCCATAATAAAAAGGGCCCCGGTTTCTCCTTGCATCTCTGAGCAGGCCCTAACACTGAGAATTCTGTACCTTGTTGGGGTCTCTGTGAGGCAACTACAAAAAATGGCAGAAGGCCTACAATAAACAAATGTTCATTCCTGTCTTGGACACACAAAGAAAACAAAGCACGGAGCTTTCAGCACACAGTTTTCAGACTACCGGGCAAGCTCACAGCATTGGTGGAAAACTTCACGGCTACCACAGTAATACAGCTGTCTCAGGGTAGAGGCCTAGCTCGGATCCAAAAAATAACTCTCTGCTGTGACCTTCACAGAGCGTTTCCGTTGAGAAACTGAATTTTAAAACCCTGGGACTACCACTGGCCATATCTGGCACAAATGGAGCATCAAAATAATTAAGAATAATAAATTTATAAACCACTGAGAAAAATAGAAATTTGTGAATCCAAATTGATGAAGGGAGAGAGGGAGAGAGGGAGGGAGGGAGGACCTAAATACCTCCAGATACAAATCCAAAGGCGCCAACCACGTAGTACGCATTAGGGAAGGGAGCCATTAGCAAATGCTGACAATGTAAGGCAGGACTCTTGCCTACATCAGAAGGCCAAAAGCTGCTGGAAAATATGGAAGGAGTGCTGGCATTGGAAAATCATCATTTTGCATAGATTAAGAATCGTCAGTGGATACTAAACTACGAGGGAAATCTGATGAGAATCAAGGTACTGCACTGCCATAAAGTGTATCCCCATGATTTGCTTCCTAGTTGTAAGGGAAACATAGTAACTCTCCAATGGAAACTCAGACCAGGATTGGCTGGGTGATCAAAATTAATGTGAGCGAGGGGAAGATGGATGTTGTGTGCCTCCACATGGGACACTCTGAGGAGACAGCACCACGTATGCAATATTCCAGCCAGAAAGGCATTTTGTATGTAATCCTGAGGACAAACTGAACTAACTCAAAATGACAAACATTCTATTAGAATGTGTCTTCAGAGACAAAGGAAGGCCGTGGAAACGGTCTAGATTGAAGGAGACGAAAGAGATATGGGCAACTAAAGGCAACACCTGGTCTCAGACTGGATCTTTTGCTAGAAGAAGAATATGCTATAAAGGACATTATTGGATCAATTAACAAAATTGTAATACAGACAGATTAGGTAAGAGTATCATATTGATGTTAAATTTGCTGAATCTGACAACGACACTGTGGTTAAGGAAGAGAATATCAGAATATCTTTATTCTTTGGAAGTATTGAGAGTGCCTGGCTGGCTCAGTCAATAGAGCATGAGACTCTTGATCTCGGGGTCATGAGTTTGAGCCCCATGTTGGGCATAGAGCTTACTTTAAAAAAATGGAAATACTGGGGCGCCTGGGTGGCTCAGATGGTTAAGCGTCTGCCTTCGGCTCAGGTCATGATCCCAGCGTCCTGGGATCGAGTCCCGCATCGGGCTCTCTGCTCCTTGGGAGCCTGCTTCTCCCTCTGCCTCTCTCTCTCTCTCTCTGTCTCTCATGAATAAATAAATAAAATCTTTAAAAAAAAAATGGAAATACTTAGGAATAACAGTTCATTACATAAGCAACTTACTTTCAAATGGTTCAAAAAATTATATATATACACACACATATATTATACACATGCAGAATGATAAAGCAAATGGGGTATCATGCTAACAATAAGTGAATCTAAATAAAGGGTTTTTGGGTGTTTTATATTTTATTCTTATTTTTACAACTTCTCTGTAAATTTGAAGTTATTTTCTAATAAAAGTTAAAAACAAAATCCCTAGTGTAGAGGCAAATATATCTGGAAAGTATATACATTAACCAATTATCAGCCTACTTAATTTACTAGATCATAATGGCTGACATTTAAGAGGCACCATGCTGAGCCCTCTGAGCAGATTATCTCATCTAATGCCCTACAATAAGTACTAGTATTTTTTTTTTTAAAGATTTTATTTATTTATTTGACAGAGACAGAGACAGCGAGAGCAGGAACACAAGCAGCGGGAGGGGGAGAGGGAGAAGCAGGCTTCCCGCCGAGCAGGGAGCCCGATGCGGGACTCGATCCCCGGACCCTGGGATCATGACCTGAGCCGAAGGCAGACGCTTAACGACCGAGCCACCCAGGCGCCCCTTTTTTTAAGATTTTATTTGTTTGAGAGAGAGCACAAATAGGGGGGAGGAGCAGAGAGAGAGGGAGAAGCAGACTCCCTACTTAGCGTGGAGCCCGATGCGGGGCTCGATCCCAGGATCCTGGGACCATGACCTGAGCCGAAGGCAGACGCTTAACGACCGAGCCACTCAGGCGCCCCAATAAGTACTAGTATTATCACCACCTGCTGGTTAAGGAAATTGAGGCATAGAGATATGAAGCAGTTCGACCAAAAATTCATAGCCAATAAATGAGGGACCTGAGATTTGTCTGGATTTCCAGGCAGCCTGGCTCTAGAGCCTGGCAGGCTAGTCAAGACGGGTCTGGAGTGGTCAGGGCATGTGAGGGAGGGCAGCCCTGACCAGGGAGGCCAAACCAAAAGTCTGGCACCCCAGCATGGATGCGATTGGGAAAGGACCCAAAAAGCTCTCAATTTTGACTCAGATGAGCTCCAAGATCATGGAAAAAGAAGTTCATCTCTTCTGCCTCTCGTAGGAAAACCATCTCTATGCCTGATGATTTAAATTTTAGAAGATAGGATTTTACCTCTTTAGTTAACAGCATGCATAATCAACATACCAACAGACAAAAAATTAAGAACTGGATATCAATCTCCCTAAAGTTGTCATTCAGCCTACAGAAGCAAGCACAGCTTTTGCAAGTTGAGGTAGAAGGCTCTGTTGAAACCTCTGGCTGCCGGCTTATTTTGCTACAGTCAATTGCACTAGCATAAATTCTTTCCAAATATAGAGAAACTGAAAATAGAAATCTGGAGACATAAGAACTATTTGGCATTCTTTTTTTTTTTTTAAAGATTTTATTTATTTATTTGAGAGAGAGAGAATGAGAGAGAGCACATGAGAGAGGGGAGGGTCAGAGGGAGAAGCAGACTCCCCGCCGAGCAGGGAGCCCGACGCGGGACTCGATCCCGGGACTCCAGGATCATGACCTGAGCCGAAGGCAGTCGCTTAACCAACTGAGCCACCCAGGCGCCCCTATTTGGCATTCTTAATAAGAGGATAGACAAGGGAAAACGCTAACAGAACTCTTCCCTCATTGAACTCAGCAGAAATAACAGTTTTCTACAAAACCAAATGAAGCCAGTCCTGGAGCATAATGCCATTTGCTTGATGAGCTCCCTGTACTTTATTATTAATACATCTGGGGTTTGCAGTACATGGTAGGAAATCAGAATGAAACATGAATAAGAGACATGGCTCCTGCCCTCAGGGAGCTAAGAATCCAAAGTATTAGCTGTACTGACTTGAAACTAAACCCCATTCCCCTCCCATTCCCAGCCACAATCCGTTCAACAAGTATTTAAGGAGCCACTACAATAAATGTGCACACCCTGGGCCAAACACTGGATATATGTTCTCTTTTTTTTT
>NC_138369.1:139706657-139747491 GCF_054177405.1 Leptonychotes weddellii | reverse complement strand
AATTTGGGGGCATTTTAGAAAAACAAATCATAAAACGCTTCTTTAAAAGCATCTTTGTGTTTTTAAACTTTTCAAACTTCCAAAATGTGATTTTGAACATTATGCAAATATTTTAGAGACAGAATCATATATATTTTTAAATATTATCCATTTCTCTAATGAACGATCAGGAAAACAGAAGTGACAGGTGACTTCAGTTTCACAGGCAAATATATATGGGGTACACATTCATATGTCTATTTTCTGATTACATCTTACTCCAGGTAATGAGGGTGCTTGGTCCAAATGGGGCTTGTCAGGAGCAGAATTGCCAGACAGCGTGAGTGAAGTGGGATGCTGAGCTCTGCAACACTTTACTGGGGGAGAGAATGAGAATCAGGTGCAACCAAAAGACAATCCTCAATCGGCTTGCTCTTCACAACTCAGGAGGATGAGTAAAATGTGTTCACCCCGAGAGTTACTTCTAGAGAACTTCAGGGAGAAAATCTGGAGCCCCTGATCAGCATAAAGTGCCAGGTAGGGGGCTTGGTCGGTGGTGGAGGACCCCCAGTGCAGTGCCTCTGGTTAGAGCAATTGTTTATTCTCCACAGGTGACGTGGGCACAGAATTGAGCTGTCTGAATTGGAGGCATGAGGAAGCAATTTCGCCTTTGCTGCATTTGCCCCAGGAGCCCATGTCCTTAGGGTGAGGTCTGTTTGCTTGATTCTGATGTTGCCAGTCTGTCAGCCCTGTTGGTCGTTCCTCTCACTCCTGCTGCTAGAAGAGTTTTTCCTGTTTCCCCTTCTGCCTTGGAGCTGAGGCGGTAACAGGGCCTTCCCAAGAAAGCGGAGCCTGAGTTGTGGGGTCAGCCCACAGGGGTGAGATGAAGACACTAAGAAGTAGGTAAGCACCCAAGCCTTGGTCCCAGAGACAGTCACCTGTGAGGACAAGTGTGTGACAAAGCCCAATCCACAGCCCTTCTAATGGGGTCAGGAACCTGGGGGACACATACAGCCTTCCTTCCAAGGAGGTGACTGGCTGGTCCTGCTAAAATATCTATCCCAGTTGGGTAGGGGGTTGGGTTCAGCCCTCCAGCAGACTCTGAGGAATCTGCGTCATCCCTGGACCTCAGAGGAGCGAGCTGGTGCTCTGGGATGTCTAGAGCAGCAGATGTAGTGGAGGTGCAGAGGGGCCCCCCCTAAAGTGGGCAGGAGACCCAAGCTGCTGGCCTCTCGGGGCCTGGAGGCAGCTGGATGAAGCGTGCAGCGTCGCCTGCCCTTGCTGGCAAATGTCGGGTGAGGGTGGGAGGGGTCTCGAGACAGTGAGTTGACTTTGATGCAGCTTTTGTCCACGTCTAGCTCAGGGCTGCACACGGGAGGGGATGGGGGTCTCTTGACTCTTCAGGGCTTGCCTCTGGCCATACCCGTGGCTTCCCCACTGCCCCCCTTCTGGCAGACTAGAGTCTCCCTCCAGCCCCTCTCCTTCCTATGGAAATGTGTGCAGAGCTGACTTGACAGAGCGGGAGTGGAGTACTTGGCAGTGGTGACTTTGCGGCAGTCCCTGTATTTTCTTTTTTTTTTTTTTGGTCCCTGTATTTTCATGAAACAGCACCTAGATCGACTGCTCCCTCTCCCTCTCTTAAAGCTGGAGGCTCAGAAGACAGGGATCTGGTCTCTGTGGACCACATCCAGGTCATCATCCAGGGTTAACAGAACCTGGAACGAGAGGGACAGAGAGATGAAGCCAGGGTCAGCCGCTACTTTCTCCCTGAGACTCACACAGGCTGACGCGACCGGCGCCCTTACTTGCCTTTCTGTCCCCTACAGCTTTCTGCAACGCAGCGCTCCCTACAGGCGATTATTAGGATTACATAGTTCACGTATTAATTAATTCAAATGTTTATCAAGGGTCTATTATGTGCTATTCTAAATGCCAGAGATACAGTTTGGAACACAAGAGACAAAACTCCCTACCGTCCTGGAGCTTACATTTGAGAGACAGCTTCAGACATGAGCAAATACGTGTAGCATGCTAGTGAGGTGTGCTAAGTACAGTGTACGAGGTAATAACACGTAATAAAAACAGTAACGAAAATTAGACTATGGAGGGAGCACAGGAAGTATGGGCTGGGGAAAGGTAAAAAAGTGCTGATAGGGTGGCCAGGGAAGTCATAACTTAGAAGGGGACATTGGGCTTAAGATCTAGAGGAAAGGAAGTCTTGTTGCGTAGAGTATTGCTATACAAGAAATGCACACCCCCTCCTCCATTTTTAGTTCCCTCTACCACCACTCTCTTCACGTGGAAACTTTCACTCCCCTTTTGCTGTCTGTCTCTCTAATGAAAGTGTTCATCAGAAATAAAAGTCACGAGGAACGAGGTTTAGGAGGATTGTTGAGCTTCCCCGGATGGTCACGAGGGGGCAGCCCCGCTCCACTCTCGAGGCTGAGCAGCGGCAGCGCAGGGAGCACAGGTCTCGCCGCGTTGTTACTTGCCAGCTGAATCCGTGTCCAGGCATCGCAGACTTTTAATTTGGAAAAGTCTCTAAGTGAGGATGAAGGGATGCCAGGAGTGATCATTCAAGGTTGTTAGGCCGTGCATAGCTTCTGGAAAGGTGTTTGAGCCAAAAGAAATGGAGGGATTTCAGGAGAGATCTGGGGCCGACTGGGTGAGAAGCAGCAGAGGGGCCCGGGCGGATCTCCTGAGAGCTCTAGGAATTTGTAAAATATCTGTAAGATATTCATTGAGACTGGAAGAGGAGGAGGAATGTGAGGGTAGCACAAGTATGTTACCCAAATGTGAGTGAATGCCAAAAGTGATTCCTGGGGCGATTCAGGGCATGTGAGTTCTAACAACCAATTCAGCCCAGGCGTTGTGCCATTTAAGAAAAATCATTTTGTCTCTCTGTCTTAAAATATTGGAGAGTAAAAGGAAAACGAAAATAAAGATCTAACTGAAGGAGAAGTAAAATAGTCTGTGTATTGAATTACACTGAGGAATCAGAAAGGGAAGTTCAAGAGAAATACAAAAGGGTAAGGAAGAGGGGAAAAAAGAAAAAAAAAGTATGGGATGTGAAGAAAGAAGAAATTAACAAAAAGGTATTTTTAGGGGTGCCTGGGTGGCTCAGAAGGTTAAACATCTGCCTTCCACTCAGGTCATGATCTCAGGGTCCTGGGATTGAGTCCCGAGTTGGGCTCCCTGCTCAGCAGGGAGTCTGCTTCTCCCTCTCCCTCTGCCTCTCCCCCCTGCTCCATTTCTCTCTCGCTCACTCTCTCTCAAATAAATGAATAAAATCTTTTTTAAAAGTGTATATTTCTTAAAAAAAAAAAGGTATTTATAAACTCACCAAGAATGAGAAAAACAGGGCAGTGGCAGAGAGGAAGTGCCAGATGTCATGGTCATCAAAGAAATCCAGCAGGATACACTCCCGGTTCCTCTCCCGGGACTCAGCTGGGGTGTCCTGGAGGAAGGCGAGGCAGGACGTGAGTGAGCATTCCCACAGTTCAACTGTTTAGAGGGCTGAACGTCCAGAAAGCTACAAAAAGGCTACTAGATTAGATGCCTGGCTCCAAAAGCGAGCTTCCAAGAAAACCTGAGTCCACGTGAAAACTTGTACATGATGTTCACCGCGGCAGCGTTCGTAAGAGCCAAAGAGCGGACACAATCCAAAAGTCCATCAGCTGATTATAGAGGAGAAGTGCTGTCTCCACACAACGGAGTGTTATTCAGCAGTAAAAAGAGATGGCTATGGATACGTGCTACCCCATGGATGAATGCCTAAGCCAGACTCAAAGGCACATGCTGTATGGCCCATGGATATGAAATGTTCAGAACAGGCAGAGCTACAGAGACAGAAGAGAGACTAGTGGTTGCCTATGGCTAAGGCGTGAGGGAGAAGTGGGGAGCGACGGCTAATGGGCGCAGGCTTGCTTTCTGGAGTGATGAAAATGTTCTAGTTGATTGATTGTGGCGGTGGAGAGCTGAGGCTTCCTGTTTGCTCCTGGGTATAGCCCTGGTTTCCTAGGCCTCAGCTCTCTTCTCTATGCCGCAGGTTTATAAACACCGGCAGCTGGGGATCTGTTTATGGATGTGGATTATGAGAAGAACACACACGCATCAAGGTTTTTGCACACGTTAAACATCCACCGGGGGGAGGATCGTCCTACAACACATAGTGAAGGTCAATTCTGCCGCGTCTGGAGGGCCCCCACGTCGACGAGGCGCTGCCCTGACGGTGAGGACCGCGTGCCGTTTATGCATGGATAGGAAATACCATCCCTTTTAGAGAAAGCTTTCATTTCAAAGACAAACAGCCACACGCACTCGAAGAGAGGGAGGTAGGAAGGTCCGAAAGGCAAGATGGAGGGAGAACATTTTCTTTGCAAAGAAAACTGCCTTCTTACCTCCCAGCTGCTGGGTTTCTGGAAGAAAAAGTACAGCGAGGTGGCCCACATCACAACAGTGGCCACGATGCAGAGGAGCGGGGTCGGGAGGAGCTTCTCTGAGCTGCGAAGCTGTGGGTGGGAAGCAGATGTCGCCACGCTGGGGTACGGCTTGTGCAGGGCCCCGGGCTGCCGGTGGGGGGCCCCCAGCGCCCACTCTTACCTTCATGATGATGTAAAAGGCCAGATAGAGCAGCAGGTTACAGATGAAGATCCCCAGCATGTAGGAAGCAAAGTCCCTGGGCCGATAGATCAGTCCATAGAGCGCGCTGAGGGTAAGGAGGAATGACTTCGTAGGCATAAAGGTGGATTTGTAACATTCTTGGCTGCTTCACTCCCCACTTGTATTTTGGGGAGGAGGGGAATTCAAAAAAACTTTAACCTATGTAAATTACTACACCTCCTTCAGACCTGGCATTTTTGATGGTTGTAAAGTTCCCATAAGTGGATGTACCACAATCATCTTTCCTCTCTAGATGTCTTGCAGCTTTTCATTATTCTAAAGAACACTGCAACGAATAAATGAATACCTTCAGACATAGCGTGCTTTTCTTTTCTCTTTTTTTTGGCATTTAAGATTAATTCATGAGACTAGATTACTAGAAGTAGAATTATCTCAAAAGTTGGCTGGACACACATTATCAAATTTTTGCTAGCTGTCTATGGTTTTTAAATTAATACCAAAGTTTATTTTGATTGGGGTTTAGCATTAGCATTTAGCATATTCCAAATTTCTATTCAGTTACAATAAAACTCTTTATTATAGAACCCTTCCTATGTCCTTGTTTTGAAAAGCTTGTTTTTAATAAATATAGACACACGCACATACATAGTTGGATTTCTATCCTCTCCATGCTGCTTCACTAATTTGTTTCTAATTGCTAATTTTGGGTCACTGTGTTATTATTTTAGAATATGTTAGATTATCTGGTTAGGCTAGCTTGTACTACCCAATATGGTAGCTACATGTGGCCATTAAATTTAAATAAATGAAAATTAAATAAAATTGAAAATTCAGTGCCTCAGTCACACTAGCCACATTTCAAATGTTTAGTAATGATATTTGGCTAATAGCTACCATAAGGGACAATGCCGTGTAGAAGATTTATATCATTCCAGAAAGTTCTGTTGGATAAAACTGGACTAGTCACTGTCCTCCTCTGCCCTTCCTTCCATTAATCTTCTTTTGTGAGACCTTTGGAAATTTTGTGCTAAGTAGGAAAATAATTTCAGAATAAAATCCTATTAATTCCAATTTTAAGTCAAAATTTATGCATTAACTTGAGAACTAATATCTTTACAACAGTTAATCTTCCCACCCAGGGCACAACATCTCTCTTCGTTCAGTTAACTTTTCCTTTTTGTCTCCTAATGAGGGAATTAAATTTTCTGCAGAAAGAGTCCTCCTGTCTCTCAAAGTTTATTCCTAAGTATTTGAAATGTAAAGCTGTTATTAATGGACTCTCTTTTTGTTCACTTTGTATTCCAACCAACTTTGTTCTATATAATACAGGAAATTTCCTCCTCCCAGAATTTGAATTCTTCAATGTACCAAAACTCTTGTAAGCTTTTCACTGAGATTCATCCATTATTAGCATTTGCCACATTTGGTTACCTCTCTCTCATTCTCTGTGTGTGTGTACCTACATATGTATACGGACATCTCTCTATATGTGTACACACACACACACCATTCTTCTTCATGACTGTATGAGAGTGATTCCTTTTAAAATAACATTCAAGGTTCATATTAAATCACTCCCTGTCTTGTAATGTCCAGGAGAAACTGAGGATGGAGGAACAAAGAGGAAGGTAACCCCCTCCCAGGCCATCACAGTGTTGGTGTGTCATCACACCTCATTCATCCCTGCAGGCCTGGATGCCCAAGGAGCTCCTGTATAAGAAAAGAGAGGCCATTCACCTTGTCTTGTGAGCAGATGATGGGTTTGGTTTTGGTTACATGAGAGGCAGGGACAAGCCAGGTGATTGTGAGCACTGGGGACATGGGTGTTGGTGGCTCATCATCAAGCAGCTGGTCCCTTTCCTCCTACCAGCCCCCAGTCTTACGGTCATCAGGACTGTGGGGTCTGCCCTCAAAGAGTGGTCAAGAAGAGCACCACAGGTGAGCACTGCCAAGAATCACCCACCCTGACGTATCCCTATGTAAAGGAGGGGTCCTTCACAGGTGTGGACCTTACCCGGAGTCATCCCTGGGTGACAACACTATGGGAAGACTTTTCCAGAAGCATATGCCCCAAATAAGATTCAAGTTCTCATGACCAGATTCTGGCTTCCCCTGAAGGTGTGCCTCTTCTTCCATTCCTTTCATGTCTTAAAGGGGGGCAGGGGTATGGAGTCATCTTTCCATCAAAGGTCGCTAACCTTTATAGTACATCAGCTAAGAGCATGAATAAAAGCAACTAAACTTACTGATTTTTTTTTAGGGATTAATAAAATATCTCACTTACTCACATTTTAAAGTTGAGAACAGGTTGTATAAAATAGTTAGAGATAGCAAAATATATGTCTATTGTACTGTTCTATTTTGAAGCCATTTGGAGAAAAAAAGCCAAGGTGATAATGAAGGGAAAGAGGAAGAAGAAGGATATTGGGGTCGTAGGAAGATTGAGACCTACAGGGAAAGAAATAAATAGGAAAGAGACTTGTACACACACACATACACCCACACCCACACCCACACTTAGTAAGAAAGGGAAATGTCTACTGGGTAGCGTTTATGGAGAGTTCACAAGAATTTAAAACTATGCTTCATTTGTGCACCTACTGGCATAATCTCTATTATCTAACTATCTATGTAGTCTGTTGACATAGATAACAAATTTGATGTTGGTCTTGTTGAGCAAATGAACGCAATGCATCAATGCAATGAGCTGAACTCAACGTTTGAGGAGAGGCCACTGTCGGTACACTAGGCTTCCTAGTGCATTCTTTGCAGGAGGAAAAATACCTTTCTTTCAAGTCCCTAGGGCAAGCACAGTCCTACACTCACCTTAGTTTCAGATTTCTTTATAAAAATGACGGCCAAGGAAAGCGAAACCACAGTGTTACAGACATCAGCAAAGAGAAAAGACGTGTCTTCCTAAGGCTACTTACAAGGACCCGTTAAACAGATTCCCCAAGATGAGCAACACCATTCTGTCCTGGTAAGAAAACATCAAATGAGAGGCTGCACACATTGCTTTTCTTTTAACTTACCACAGGGGAAGCATCGATTATGGGAAAACAACTGCCCGGTGGAAGAGTTTCCATGGTTCTAAGAGAGCTGCACCTGCCCTCGGACCCTAATCCCCCACGAGAACAAAAAGCAAGGCCTGGGACTGAATAGACGTGACTTCGTTAAAGAAGATGTGGTGAGTAAACAGGACTCTTACTGTTTCCCCCTAATGTTGCGGGTCACTGGGCACCTGGGGCCCACTTCTTGGTGAGCAGGTTGGAGGTGTGTGCAGCTGACCGAGTAGTTAAAAGCTTTCTGCTCCTGGTGTTCCCCTGCGTTGTGTTACTTCGTGGGCCACGAGGTGGCTCTTGGGACTCACCTGGGAGGCGCTGGTTTCCTACCCATTACTCTGGCTCCAGGGAGGCCCTGCAGCTCCCAGGCTCCTGGTCTCTAAACACACAGCCTCAACACTAAAGACATTGGTAGTGGGGAAATAGGAAAGGTCCATCTCAAAGGAAAATGGCTCTGACAGAGATTAATTCACAATCTGGTCCTGCACATTTGCATACAACTTAAAACTTCTGGTGGTTTCTGATTATACTTTAATTTGCATGGCCTCGTCAACTCTTTAAAAGTGGCAATTCTCTGTCTTTGTGGATGATGCATTCGGTTTGGAGGAAATATCTTCATTTAAAAAAAAAATTCATCTTGGGGTGCCTGGGTGGCTCTGTCGTTAAGCGTCTGTCTTCGGCTCAGGTCATGACACCAGGGTCCTGGGATCGAGCCCCACATCGGGCTCCCTGCTCAGCAGGAAGCCTGCTTCTCCCTCTCCCACTCCCCCTGCTTGTGTTCCCTCTCTCGCTGTCTCTCTCTCTCTGTCAAATAAATAAATAAATTCTTAAAAAAAAAAAATGAATCCATCTATCAGAAAGGCTAAAACGTTGGCCCCACCAGATATCAGTGACAATGTGGAGCAACAGGAATGCTCATTCATTGCTGCTGGGAATGCAAAATAGTTTAGCCACTTTGGACGATGGTTTGACAGTGTCTTAGAAAACTAAATATATTTTTGCCATATGATAGGGAAACTGCCCTCCTAGGTATTTGTCCAAAGGAGTTTATAACATAGGCCCACACAAAAACCTGCACATGGATTTTTTTTTTTAAAGTAGGCTCCACGCCCAGTGCAGAGCCCAATGTGGGGCTCGAACTCATGACCGTGAGATCAAGACCTGAGCTGAGATCAAGAGTCAGATGCTCAACCGACTGAACCATTCAGACACCCCTGCACACAAATTTTTATAGCAGCTTTATTTGTAATTGCCAAATTACAAATTGCCCTTCCACAGGTGAATGGATAAACAAAATGTAGTAATGCATCGAGAACCTGGAGTAGTATTCAGTGCTAAAAAGTAATGAGCTACCAAGCCATGAAAAGACATGGAGACATCTTAAATGCCTATTATTAAGTGAAAGAAGCTAATCTGAAAAGGCTAAATTCTATATTATTCCAGCTATATGACGTTCAGGCAAAGGCAAGACTAAGGAGACAGTAAAAGGATCAGTGGTTGCCAGGCATCGGGGCGGGGGATGTGGTGGGAAGTACAGTGGAGCACAGAGGATTTTTAGGGCAGGGAAACTACTTTGTGTGATACTAAAGTGGTGAATCGTGTCGTTACAAATTTGTCAAAACTCAAAGAATGTACAAGGGCAAGAGTGAACTGTAAACTATGGCCTTGGGATGATTATGATGTGTTCATGTAGGCTCACTGACTAACAGATGTGCAGCTCTGGTTGGGGGTGTTGATAGTGGGGGAGGCTGTGCATGGGTGGGGGAAGGGATTGACGGGAAATCTCTGTATTTTCTGCTCCATTTTTTTGTGATCCTAAAAAGTGGCTCTAAAAAAATAGTCTATTAGAAAAAAAAAAAAAGACAGCCTGCGTCACTTAATGTAAGCAAGTAAACAAAACATTAATTGCTCTTCCTGGCTCACAGCTAAAGCATGCTTAACTCTCAAAATACTCACAGGTCCTACTGGATTTTTAAGTTCTCCTGTGAATAAAACCCTTCAGCCTCAATCCCTTCAATTTTTAGTGCCTATAGCTCCTGCCCAAGCTCTAGAGGGCTGAAATATTCTCATATTCCTTTATGTAAACTTCCTTGGATCGTAAACTATGAGCAGGTACTTAGGGAACTCCTGTGTGCCAGGCCCAAACAGCATCACCAGTTCTGGTGACAGCACCCTGTAAAGGGTGGGGCAGTGACTCAAGGGACGTATGTGACCTTCCCAAGGTCACTGGCCAGTGAGTCGAGATAGAGCTGGGACCAGCGCCCCAGTCCCTCTGTTCCGTGGAGCAATGTACAATATACTGAAAACAATGATGGTGAATTTTTAGGACTTGTATTTCAGCCACTAAGTAATAACCATCATTTTGAAAGAATATTCTTGCCCACTGTAAAAATCAAACAATGTATAAAAATCAAACAAATGTATAATGTGGAAAGCGTAAGGTCTTACTGAAAGCAACTGGAGTGAGAGGTGCCCCGGTTTGCTTGGGACAGGCCTGGTTTGAGCCTGCTGTCTTGGTACAATTACTGAGTGGGTGCTCTTTTCCCTTCCCCAAGCGAAATAATCATACCTCTTTGGATGATTTTATACACGGAGGCCCTGCCTTGATCCTTCCCCACGGCAATTGTCACTGTTTAGTAGTTTTCTATGTATACACATATGTTCTCTGTATACACTAGCAACATTTCATGTGTAAAAATAGATCCATCCCAGCTTGCTTTTTCATGAGCGAGAAGAGTAAATAACACGCTTCTTCCCCCTAACTGGACCTCAGCCACCCTGGGCCATCTGGCTCTCTTGATTTAGGGAACCTGAGTGTCTGCCCCGAGCCTGCCCCTCCTCCCGTTCCCTGGCTCTCTGGGAGAAGGCCAAGGCACACCGGAGCATGCACGTACCATGTACAGAGGCCGGCCGCACTGCTGGACGAAGTCCGTGTAGAACACCATCGAGGCCCGTCGGAAAATCCCCAAGTCTGCCGATGACACAGTTGCATGGTAAGGCCGAGTCAGAGGTCATACAAAATACTCCCATATGGCCCAAGCTTGGAGGGCCAAGATGATGTCGACTTCACCTTAATGCTTTGCACACCTAACAGGTCAGCAATACATGTTGGCCTTAAAAAACAGAGCCTGCGGCCCCCGGGGCTGTCCCGTAAGGCAAGAGAGATCCAGGCATCGCCCTGCAGAAAGGCAGGTGAGGTGGATACAGTAACAAGCGCTCACCAATAATCTGGGCAGCTGACCAGCCCTTCTGCGGTCTCCTTCGGCTAAGATTCCCTTTGCTTACAGTTTACTCCAGTGCTGTTTCCTTCAGAGCAGAGAGGTAATGGGGCCCCTCAAGCTGCCTTAAAACATCTGTCCTCTCTATAGAGGATGGGAATCTTAGCTTGCAAAAATTCTACTCTATTTCCCCGTGTGGTTATAAGTCAGTAAGAACTGAACTCAAGTGTCCTAAAGTCTAAGAAGCATGCTCAGAAAGCCTAAACTTGTGCGGAAGCTGGAATCAAAGGGATGTAAGTTAAGATGGCAAGAAAAAGATACGGAAAGAATTTTTAAATGCAGTCCTTCAAAAGCACAGGATGAAACACACCAAGTGTTACGATTGTTGTATGAACAGAGTGAGGGTCGCAGGTGGAGCTGTCTTTCTGGGAGCTGTCTACCCTTGCACACATCACCTGGAAGGCTGGGGTCTGCTCAAAGCAAGCATTTCCGTGAGGGTGGACCCCAGCTCTGTTGTGAATGCTGTCCCCCTTCACGTCTACCCCTGGGGTCAGTGGAACCAGACCTCACTAGACCGGATATGCTGAGGGATGGAGGGGGGAGGGGTGGGTCCATGCACTAGCCCAGGAGAGGTGCGGGGCAGGCTGGGTTGGAGTGTATCCCTGCCCCTGAGCCCCTCTCTGCCACCCTCCACCCCCCCACTGATACTGCCCAAGCTGGAAGGGGCATTCAGGGAGCAGCCTGGCAGGACAGCCCGGCGGGTGGCTTTGTTAAGAAAACAACCGAGAACCCTGGGAAGGGTGGCTGAACGTTACCTGAATCAGACACATCTGAATCAGTGGGAAGCAGAGAAGAAATGAGAAAAGAAAATGACATAAGAAGGTAGCCAAACAGGTAAACTCCTGGTCATTTTGTTTTTCTCTCAAAATGATGACTTTCATTTTCTTTTCCAATTGAGAAAAAAATAACGTTTGCTCATCACAGAGAACACAGAATCTTTCTGCCCCGGCTCAAACATTCCCAAGTCCACTATTCCTCAAAGAGGGAAGCAGACGTCTGTCGTCCCCATCTCCTTTGGGCACCACTTGCAACGTGCACTCCGTCCTCTCTCATGAGCAATGCCTGCCGTCCCTTTCTCCGGCTAGTTCGGCTAGCACAGTTGTGATCTGGGCAAGTAGCTCTATGGCTTTCTGTCCTCCTTATGAAATGCTCTGCCCCATCGCTGCTGTCTTTCCTGTGTCCACGTTCCTTTTCAGGTGTGGCCTGAGGGCCACAGAGAAGGGTGTATGTCATTCTAGAAAGCAGAAGCAGCTTATAAAATGGGCAGAGAGAGGCTGATGTTGGCTGAGCCACTGTCCACCACCCAACTTCCTGTCTTTGGACTAAGTTTAGTTGTGACCATTGTCACCATAGAACGGCATATTTTCCTTTAGACGCTGGTAAATCTGTGACCACTTGAGGAAGACTCCCTGGGTAGAGAAACTGAACATACTCAGTGATGCTGTGCACTGGCTGTCCTGCATTTACCTTGGCTACGCCTCTGTCCTGCACTGTGGCCCCCGGGAGGCAGACTGCAGGACCCTGTAAGTGGATTTGCTCCCTCTCTATGGATTTGGACAATGGGAAACCCCAGCAGGAGACTGGAGGGGCTCAGGAAGGAGAGCGAGCGTGGAGTATTCATCCACCTGGAGCCCTCCCTGTGAGGTTGCCTCAGACTGGCCCTTGTCTGTCAACTAAAGGTCACTGTTTCTTTCAGAGTGACTTCCTGTCCTTCCACATTTTGGTAACCACTCCCTCCCTGTTCTTTGGGCTCTCCTCCTCCTGACCCCAGGTTGCCAGGCTACCTCATTCACTCTCCTCTACCCCAACCTTGTCTAATGAATGGTCCCTTTGTGATTAAATCTTCCATCTTTGTGTGTGACATCTTTTTCTTGGTGAGAGCCTCCAGACTACCACATGGTCATAATATAATACATTACATTTCTCCTTTTTAAGAAGGTAAACTAATACAGTATGGCAAAATCGTATGGGGCAAAAGTGGTACAAATATACTAAAAGCTCCCTATGTATTAATCATGGTCACTACCGTTTCATTTATCTGTATTCAAGTTTGTTTTTCCAACTCTGGGAGAACCCAGGAGCAGCCAGAACAACTGTGCTTCAGATTACTTTCCTTTTCAAAGTTGACTCTGTATGACTTCACTCACCTTTGAGTCTAGAGGTTGGGGCGTGACCAGAGCCCCCAACCAAAATGCTCTATACAACCAGTTAGCGATGCTTCCACTGGGCAACTTGAAGATACATTGGGTATGTTAACGCCAAGGACAAATCTACTGACTGAGCCCAAGGGGAAAACTAAACTGCCAAAATTGTTTTATTCAGCTTTCTAACCTTAAAGCTACTTGTTTATGTAGAATCATTCTTAGACCTGGCCATATTTTAAAGGCCCTCGCTCCCCAGTGAGTGAAGGGTCTGCCAGGCAAGGGAACTACTCCTTCTCCTTCTGGGCCACATTCTGAATTCCCAGACCCCAGAATTCCCTGCCCAGATGGACTTGAGTCCATTCACAGAGCCTACGTAGCCCCCTTCCTCCATCGACCTTCCTGAGGGCAGATGGTGCTGCAAGAGTGAGCACCTCTAGGGGCAAAGAGCGGCTACCTGGATGTTGGGCAAGAATGTTCATGTACATACCTGTGAGAGCCCTCAAGATGCAGGACAGAGCCAGAGTGGAAAGAAAAGACTGGTAGGGGCTGGGGACCAGCTATGTTCTGGAGTGTTCTTGAGGAACTGACAATGTTGAATTTGAACCTGCACCTTCTAGGCTATAATGAAGGCATATTATATTTATCAGTTTGTTGGTCTTCCTTCCTTCCTTCTTTCATGTATTTAATAGTTTTTTTTTTAGTCTGCTTTACAACTTTAAAATTTTTACACATGATATGTGGGCTTGTATTTACAATCTTGCTTTGGGCTCTGCAAATATTAGGGATGGGACTATGTTTATATATAATTATTTTTCTTGAAATATACAGAAGAATATTTAAGTCAGACTTCCTGGTCCCGTAAAAGGACTGGGGAAATTTAAATGCTCTACAATGACTCAAATCTGTTCCCACATATAACAACTGATGGCAGCAGATCAGAAGCTGACTTCCATGGGGCAGTCAGTGCTCTAACGTGATGTGTGTACATTGTTGGGGGGAGTTCAGCAGGTGTCCCATCTGTTGAGAATGGTAAGTCTCAAAACATTCGTCCCAGTCCCAGAGTTTGAAAACCATATATAATTCATTCTTGATAACCATTTAGCCTGCTCAGAGAAATGCTCCTTTTAGAAGGTACAAATGGAAAACGATTTCTGTAGGTGCAATGAGTGGCTTGATGAGCACACCATTCTTCAAACACACTTTCAGAGTGCTATGAGTTATAAAGCACTGGGACTTGGAGCTGGAGGTCGGCCTCAGTCTGAGGTATGGCAAGCCTACTTCTCAGTTGAAAAGAGAACTAGTGGCAACAGCTCATTGTGATCCTATACAGGAGAAGTTATTAAA
The DNA here is from genome assembly GCF_054177405.1 of Leptonychotes weddellii. Classification (NCBI taxonomy): domain Eukaryota; kingdom Metazoa; phylum Chordata; class Mammalia; order Carnivora; family Phocidae; genus Leptonychotes; species Leptonychotes weddellii. Next base: position 139,733,061 of record NC_138369.1, on the reverse strand, counting down.
CCCAGAATTCAGAGCCCGTGTTCATGATGACCAGCTTACCGTTTAGGGTAAGCAAAGACAATGCTTTCTTGGTACATTTATCAGTGTGTTTAGTGTAGAGTGACAGGTGACTCACCGATCTTGAAACGACCCATGTAGTAGATCTGGGTGCTGAGGGCCAGGGACGCCAGGACATGGATCGCAGAGAAGATGACCCAGAACCACACGTCATTTTTTCCAAACACCTAGGAGTAAAGATGGAAGTTATCTTCATCTGGGGTGCGCCCCACAGAACTCACGAAAATCATTCTGTCTCTCGTGTATGCATCTGGAGTCAAAACCCCAGCTGTGCATGCATTGTGGTGTCCCCTCACTTCTGTGAGCTCACCAGAATCTTACTGCACGAAAAAGAACGGCCGCCTGGCCAAATGACAGCGGGAGAGGGAAGAGACGGGGGAGGCACCGAACAGCAACAGTGAAGGGGCAACAGGTCTAGAGCTGGGGGCAAACGCTCCTCAAACAACTGCACCCAACCCACACGTGTCCCTGCACATTCCGCGAGTGGCGTCTACTCAGTCTGTCTCTCCAATCAGCTTGTACATCCCTGCGCCGATCTCACGTGAGTCAGGTCCCAGCTTGACCGAGACACTCTGCAGCACGCGCTCTACAGGTGCCTCTTCCATTATTAGAGATAACTAGCTCATTAAGTCAATAAAATGCCACAAAGTGACCCACAGTGGCTGCCTATCAGGAACCGAGGACTGTGATTCATTCAGACCTGTTCCCCTGAGGTCCAGCAGACAAACAAGGGAAAACCTCCCCAGGGGGCGCGCTTGGAAAACGGGTCTGAAGGCTGTGGGGGGGCGGGGGACACGAACCACTCCGAGGACAGTGAGCGTGATGACGGCCGCGAAGGAGGCGTAGGCGGCGTAGGCACTGGCATTGATGTCCGGGTGACGGGTCTGGTAGAGCTTCAGCATGCAGAGGCCGGCGATCATGTACATGAAGGAGGTGTCTGAGGGCACATGGGAGGAGCCCAAACAGTCAGGATCCAGCAGGCGACAGAGTTTCTCTTGAGCTTGGGAAGCCCCTGCCTTCAGGCCCTGGAGTATTTGCTGCCCTCAGACTATGTGGAGACCTCCAACATGACAGCCTCCATGGGCACGTTCTCTAGCCAGACCCTATACACTCCACTTCTAAACCCCTCCGATGCTGCTCCTAGTTCACCAAAGCCAGGTATCTGATCACATGATAAATAATTGACTGTCCCCACTTGCAGGGAAATTTGTGTTTAAATGTGTTCAGCAGCTATAACAGGAGTCCATACTGATAACGATTAGGGCGCTGGGACAATACAAAGAATCCTAGGTGGGTGTCGAAGGTCCTTATCAGCGTCCCGAAATAGAACCACATTGATTGCTGCTCATACATAGCTTTACAGCCGAGGGATGGAAGACAGCTAGAAATTAAATGGGGCGTAGCTGCATGAGAGCTGCATGGAAATGCAAATTAAAACAACAAGGCAAAGTCCATATTACTCAAGAATGTAGCAAAACATTTAAATGTCGGACAATAACACGTTCGTGATGATGTAGGGAAATGGGAACTCTCAGGCAGCTGGTGGGAGTAGAAATTAATACTCTGTAGAAACTGGGATGTTTTTGGCAAAATGGAAGATGCATGACCCAGGTGACTCCAAAATTCTAGGTCTAGGTGTCCCAGGGAACCTCTCCCACGTGTTCCCTGTGGCCCCATCTGCAACAGCAACGTGCCAGCGACAACTGCATGGTGTTCCACGGGGGAACTGATAAATGTAGAGTACATATTTTTATTACAGAAGATGACAGTCCTTAAAAATGAGTGAACCGGATGTCCTTGATTCAATATTGATAAATCTTGAAAACATATTGTTGGATGAAAAAAGAAGTTACAGAACATAGTGTGATAAGTAAATATTAATTTACTACAGACGTAGTAAAATTATAAAAACAAACAGGACTGATAAATATCGAATTAGTCATAGCTGTTGCCTCTGGGGAAGGAGGGAGGGGAATAAGTTTGGAAAGCAGTTCAAAGAACCTCAACTTTATCACAGCATCTTAGTTCCTAAAAGGTCGATTTAAGGCAAATATTTTTAAATGCTGGCATTTGTTCTGAGTGGTGACTGATACTGTTCTCTGTAGTTTTTTTCTACTAAAAATGTTTCTAATTAAAAAAAATTAAATGTGACAGAGAATTTCTGTGGTGTTCTGGGTTCACAGACAGAGGCTGGAACACAAACATGAAAACGGCTGTTTTTAAAATTCGTATCCTTGTGTGTGGGGGTCACGGTTAATTGCCTACTACTAGCAACAGCTCTTCCCTTCCTCCTTCCCGACAGCATATCAGTACTAACTCAAATATCTTAGCCCCATTTTCAATTCAGAAATGCATGCCTTTCCAGCCTATTTGTTTCAGCAAAGCTACTCCAACCCCTGGTTCCATGGATGGGTCTCACTGGTTTAAGATAATGCCCCTCCTTTGCCACCGTGATTGCTGTACCAACCCAGGCTCGAGCTAACCAGCACCTAGGGAAAAATTCTGGAATGGGCTCGTGACATTTAAACTACCTAGGTGTGGAAGAACATTCTCTGAGGGTTTTTGGCAAAGAAGTTTCCTCGCTCTTAAATAAAGGCTCCTGGAAACCAGCTTGCTGCATCCACCAAACATCATGAAGTAGAGACAGGAAGCCAGGACCTGCTGTAGCTATTCTTGCCATCATGAGTTTCCTAAAAGCCTGAGGATAAAATCAGCCTACAGGCCGAGCCCAATCCAAGGGATCAAGAGAACCGGAGCCAGAGCGGCCTGAGGAATCAATCGCAAGCCTTTCCCACCTTTGGATTTTCAGAAGGTGAGCTGATAATTGTCCTTATTGTTTAATCCAGTTGAACTGGGCTTTCTATTATTTTCAACCCAAAGCAGTCTAATTGCTAAGTTAGGCCAAATTATACCAAGGGAACTTTCCAGATGTCTGTTGGTGGATTCTATCTGCCCTGCTGCCTAATGCTTAGCCCATTGCCCACCTGCAGATCTAACCATGGGATCATCATTCAATGTTGAGCCTTTTCTAGTCTGAAAGGTGGTCAGAGAGAAAAGACGGTACAACATGTGGAAACCATGCCCAGTGAGGAGATGCCCTCAAATCACTTTAGCTCACATAAAATATCATTTAATTCTTGCATGCATTTGGGGAGGGCCCCAGGACAAGACTCCTATAACTCAAATCTGTGTGTTGATGGAAATTCTAATTACCGAATTGGAAGTTGGAGTAATTAGGGCAGACATGGTAACAAGCACTGAGCACTCCTTCCATGATCAATGCGATGCCCATTGCATAGAAAACACCAAAGTGTTTAGGAATCCCATACTCCTGAAAGAGGACAAAGCGTGGTCAGTGGAAAGACACCAATTGGTGATATAGCCATAGAATCTGGAAACCCAAGCTTTTCACATAACCCACCACCACACGATCCAGCCAGATGTCCCTCCCCTTTGCAGATACTGTGTGGAACATGACCCTTCCTAGCTCCCACATCTGATTTACCCACCCTCTCCTCACCATGGCAAAACTGTCCTTGGCTTCCAGGGCTCTGTGATGGAGAATGTCCCGGTGCAAGACTATCAGCAGGAAGAGGAAGCCCAGGAGCACGTAGCCCAGGTTACTGAAAATGTTGTTGAAGGCACTAAGAGATGAGAGGGAAACCATGAGAGAGCCCAGGCGATCCCAGAGATTTGGAGAATGAATGAATGAATGCATGAATGAATACATGAATGAGTGAGTACTCTCAGCATTCCGTGTTTTCCGCCCAGCCCTATCATCAGATTTCACGACTGGCAAATCATGAGAGATCATCTTTAACCTCACTCCTTTATTTTAGGATGCCTAGCCTGTGATGTGTCCGTTTCCGCTCTGGGATGCCTGATTGGCTTCCCTAACCCTCACCCAAGCCTCTCTTATCCTGATGGCACTGATATGGGATGAATCCTGGCAAACAGCTGCTCCCAGGATGGGCAGCTTGGCCAAGAGTTTCAGCTACACCGTGAGAGGGAACTCTCATAGCCGGACCCATGCTATGTGTGTCAACATTCAGCTCTGTAACCGTGAAGGGTCAGCTGGTCATAGCCAGCTGCTTTATTTCAGGAAACGGAGGCTACTTTACTTCTGGGACAAGAAGCCCGGCTCCAACCACCAGGCAAATGCTCTTTCCACTTCACCATGTTCTGGTGGGCAGAGCATGGCCTTGGAGGCAGCAGGCCCGGGTTCGAGTCCTGACAGCATTAACCGTCGAGGGACCTCCCACAATAAGTCCTTACCTTTCTAAGCCTTAGCATCTTTATCTGAAAATGGGAGTAATAATAATCCTATCTATTTTATGAGGTTGTTCAATGGACTAACACAGGAGCCCCTCGTATGACGCTCACGGATGAGTGTCATCACAGCTGGGACCTGCTCTTTTCAAAAACATCCCTGCCCTCTTCTCAGCTGGTTATTCTTAGGAATACAGGAATGAGAGGAGCACATCTGGTCTCAAAACTTCTAGATTTCATCCTTCTTTACCCTTGACTGGGGTAGTTTTCCATGGTTGTTTTTAGTATTTTTAAAAACTGACATCGCATCACCCAGAAAGGAACCTGTAAATGCCTCACAGGCAACCAGAGGACGGGGCTCACCTCAGGACGCCCAGGGGGTGGGCACAGAGGAAGTTGTAGTAGCATATGTCCTGATTGCCCGTGGTGTTTGCCACCTGCAAAATCAAGAGTGAGAAGAGGAGCTGCATGTTTCCCCATCTGCTGAGCCCAGCCTGAAATCACAAAAGGCAGGCACTGCGCACAGTGATTTGCCACATAACCAGTGTTCCTTCTCAGCTGAGGACAGGTCATCATCTGCCCCCTTTACATAGCACAGGCTTATTAGGACTGTCACGATATGTTCTATTTTCGAGATGCATGTGGAAGGGTATGGAGCTGTCCCATGCTGTGCGTGGAAGTGCTAACCACGGGGCAAGTCAACATGAGGAGGTGTGTGTTCAGTTTTCTATATTTATCACCATCTCTATCATTGAGAACCTTCCCAGCTCTATCTTCTGACAGGGCCCTGAGGTACTCAAAGAATATTGAGATTACAAGCAGTGGTGCCCAAACCTCATAAAAGTCCTTCTCCTCATCCCATAGTAAGTATGGAATTGGCTAAATATTATTAGACCATTGCTTTTCAAACTTGGCTATACATTAGAATCACTGGGGTTTAATCAATACTGATGCCTGGCTCTACTCTCAGAGACTTGGATCTAATTTGGTATGGGGTACAGCGTGGACACCAGGATTTAAAAGCTTCCCAGGTGATTTTGATGCACAGCAGTTTGAGAGGCACTGCCTTAGAAACACCGTCAGCCTCATCCTTTTTATTTATTTATTTTTTATTTTAAAGATTTTTAATTTATTTTTTGACAGAGAGACAGAGAGAGACAGAGAGAGAGGGAACACAAGCAGGGAGAGTGGGAGAGGAGAAGCAGGCTTCCTGCGGAGCGGGGAGCCCGATGCGGGACTCGATCCCAGGACCCTGGGATCATGACCTGAGCCGAAGGCAGATGCTTAACGACTGAGCCATCGAGGTGCCCCCAGCCTCATCCTTTTTTTTTTTTTTGAAAGATTTTATTTATTTATTTGACAGAGAGAGACACAGTGAGAGAGGGAACACAAGCAGGGGGAGTGGGAGAGGGAGAAGCAGGCTTCCCGCGGAGCAGAGAGCCCGATATGGGACTCGATCCCAGGACCCTGGGACCATGACCTGAGCCGAAGGCAGTTGCTTAACAACTGAGCCACCCAGGCGCCCCAGCCTCATCCTTTTTAAGTAGGCTTTCTGTATGTAATAAATGCTAGAGATGGTCCTTAAGTGATCTGGACCCCAAGGTTCTATGAAGGAGTAATGAGGATTCTCAAGATGCTTTAATTATTATCTTTATTTATTTATTTTTTTTACTTTTAGTTCTTATTTTATATTTTTTTTAAATTTGAGTATCTTATTGGTTTTGTAAAGCTGTTTTTAGTTTTATAAAAAATATTTACCCTCAACGAGAGGGCACAGGCTAAATTACACACCAGGTTTCTTTGTTTTGGTCTGGAACTTTATTTACTCCATCCATTACCCCTTGATAATCAGAAGTTCAGCCTGGTAAATGGCAGATATAGTTGATAGATATTATGACTGAATGAGCATAAGGCAATACCTTCAAATTGGGTGACAAAATAATATAAGAGGTCCCAAGCCCTTCTGTGATAAAACAGTTGGGAACTGGATATAAAGGTCCATCAAAGATGAAGCAATGGACAAGTCCAATTGGAACTGAAGGGGGAAATTCATACTTGGACTGAGCTCAAGTGATATATACTTTTCTCTGTAAGTCATAGCAAAGATCTCTCCCTGCAGTATGAAAGCTGGGATTCTGGGCTTCTGGGTAATACTTACTATCTGGTAGGTGATGACCAGCTGGATCACAGGCAGTGCATAAAACACAGCAATGGTGACGATGTTCCTAAGCAGGCAGAAAGAACAGGAAATAGTTTTCCAAATTACCAATGGAATCTTTGCTCAATTTTTAAAAAAAGAATCCTTCCACCCCATAACTCCCTAGTTAACTTGTAAAAGTAATTAGAAACTGATTAATAGAGTTCCTGTCTCTCCAGAGTTCCACAACTACAATCATTGGTAAAACTATAAATAACACTTGCTTCTGCTTTACCCAAATTATGGATGAGGATGTTGTCTGATTGAAAGTGATCAGAGTGTAAGTAATGGGAGATGGATCGCATGAAGGGATGTGGCTCTCTTAGATACCTCTTAGTTCCAAAATGATGGTCCCACTATGAAATTCCCCACTGTCCCTTGCTTCCCTTGACCGTCTGTACCCAAGTAAAAGGGCGTCCTTCCAGAGAAAAGAATGGAAGAGCTATCACAGCATCAGCTTGGGGTTTCTGGGGGTGGTGCAGGGTGCAGGGTGGGGGGTGGGGGGGTGTCTCTTGCCAGGCGGCTCAGCCTCTCGGGTTGGAGAGAGGATGCATCTGGAGGTGCTTGACCACCACAGGGCAATTTATCACTGGCTGGGGTACCATCTCCTCTCAGGGTGGTTTCCAGCTACTCTGAGATGCTGTAGACCTCTAGTCCCCGAAATCACTGGCTCTTCTAAGATCCAGGCTGGGTGAGAAGACAGAATACATATTAAGAACATAAAGGCTCCAGTTTAGTGTGTCTCATGGGAGGTAGTGACAGGTTATTGTTATGTTGTCTTTCTGGAAATGGATTTGGTGTGCTCCCTAGACATGTGGGAGTCTACCATCATTCTCGTTTTTACTTTGTATATATTTAGTTTAGGGCTGGTTGCCTTTTATAGTTTATTTTTGTTTTTCTTATGGAATGTGGCATGAATTCTCGGAACATCTACACCGTTGCCTCATTATACAGAAGCTGGTGCCATAAGTGATTGTGGCTTTTACTAAGAAAACTTTCATTTTATTCAAGGGAACTGTGGTCCTAGCAATCATCTACTCACCAAAAATAAATCTTATATTTTTTGCTGATAATTCTCCGGTCCTTCCGGGACAGATCTGACAGGAAAAGGAACACCTAGGATACCAAATAAAAAGAGAATGCAAAACTGTACTTGGCTTTTTTGGCAGAAGATACAAAGGAGAGCTTTACAAAATTTCAATCCAATACCTCGCTAGGGATTAAAAACATTTAATAAAACTTTTCTTTCAATTTTTTTTTTTCACAATACCTCAGTAAAAATCCTAGTATTTTCTCTGAAATAGTAAGAATCGGCTGATGCGGAAAAACTACTGGGAGTCTCAAATGCTTCATATATCTCAGGAACTGGTTTTCAGTTTTCAGAGATGTCCAGTGTGTGGTTCTCGAATGACAGGATTGAAACTGGGCAATCTACTTTCATCTCTCTTACTGGCTACAACACAATAAAATAAATATATGCCAGAAAGAAATGAGTTTTATTCCTGAAGGATGTTATGTGCAGAACCAGGAGTTTTCCCAGGTATACCCCTCAGTGAATCTTTTCTTCCATTTGCTGGATCCCTTCCTCCTTTATGGTCCTCAGTCAGCCACTTCAGACCCTGAGTGGTGGTGTCGTTGTTGCTGTTGTTGTTGTTTAAAGTTTTATTTATGTAAGTAATCTCTACACCCAACATGGGGCTTGAACTTACAACTCAGAGATCAAGAGTAGCATGTTCTTCTGGCTGAGCCAGCCAGGCTCCCCCAGACCCCGAGGACCTGGAATAAAATGCTCTGTTCTCCTAAATGCTCTCACTTTCTTCCTCCAGAAAGAAATGCTAATTAGCAGAGTATTGTTTATAGTCTGTACTTATGTTTTATCTCAAAAGCCCTCAGGGAAGTTTGGTTTTCCCTTGAAAGGAAAAAATAAAGGAAACTGAGGCTTGCTGAAGGTGTATTTGACTGTTGAACTTTCTGCCCTTGCCCAGAGTTTGGCCAAGCAGAGATACCTTGGTCCGGATGATGTTCTTATCACTCTCAATGTCTGGCAAGGTGTCGAAGTCACTCTCCTCCACGGAGCTGTCTGTGTCTGACTGGAACGTCTGCCCACTATTGGGGGAGGACATCTGCCTGCCAGGACTGGAACTTGACCCCTCTGAAACAGAGAAAACTCAGCTGCCTTCCAGAGCTAGGATGGACCCATGCAGCCCATTCCTCTCTGCAAAAAAGCACAGTGCTGACTCATTCTTGCAGATGTGCTGGTAAAAATGAACTCCTTACCCACAATACATGTGCTTTCTCTCAATTCCTCCTCAGTGGACTTCTAATTGTCTATCTCTAGGGCCAAATACACATTAAGAACATAAAGGCATCTGCTCTGATAAAGTATCTGGATGCAAAAAATAAGATTATGCTTATATGTCATGTTTCATATTTTAAAATATGAACATAAATATATAAACATATACATGCACAGTTTTGTATAGCATCTACCACATATCCGTGTAAGCACACACATATCCAGCAGCTAGACATTGCTCGTGGAGAAAGTATTTGTACACCGAAATCCCCCACATGCCGTATCTATGATTATATAATGAGAACAACACTCTCTGGGAGAAGAGTCCTTGTGTTCTCGTGAACGTTTCCCCGAGCAGATGGGAATTTGCGCAGCTTGATGAGCACATGAGCTGAGCCTACCTTCCGCTTTATTTCTTCTGTTCAGAGTGTTAAAAAAAACCCCAAAAAACCCACCACAACAAAACCCTGTTCTTACGGAGCCAGAAATAAGTAGCCTGCATGAAACCCACATGCTTCTCAACGTTACAGCACCACCCGAGCAGGAATAAGGACTCCCCGCCCCTCTGCCCTGACATTTTAAGCGCACCATTCGTAGACCCACAGGAACTGTCTCCTTCAGGCCACGCAATGAACACTGGGGCGTTGCCATGTGAATGACTAGGGTCAGCTATGAAGTTATAGCCAGAACGAATGACTGATACAGGCTACAGCCACATTCACCTGCAGCAGAGCCTTAGTCTTCTGATCGCCCTTACTCCACCAAAACCTGAGAATGAAACAGCTCGTCAGTTGACGTCAGGCTCCCTGACGTTGACTCTGACACACTGTTCATGCCCCAAACTCAGGCCGGGTATGAAAACATCCCCACGGGATGTTTCCCACAGTAGGGAATTCGGCTCACGTGTGGCCGGCACAGAAGAACAAAACTGGAGAGAGTTAGAGCTGGAAGGAGCCTTCCAGATCACCCAACCGATTCATGTCATCAAGAAAAGACAGTCTCGCATGATGACTGCCTTGCCCACTCTTGGTCAGTAGTGGCTGGAGGGCCCTTTGTATCCTATTCTCTGGAGAATTAGGAAATCCTTCAGTGAATGGACTCATTGTAGGAAATACCTATTGCCCCGTAATTGTTTCCTTCAGGGGTGCCGGCAGCAATGGGATGTGACACCGCCGTGTTTCCAGAGCCTGTTGGAAAGAAACACAAAAAGGCCAACGCTTTACGTCCAGCTGCCGGAACAAAACAACACAACTCTAAGTAGCTTGAATCATAAGGCCACAGCATTTTAAATTTTTTTTTTTTTTTTTTTTTAAGATTTTATTTATTTGCAAGAGAGACAGAGAGCATGAGAGGGAGGAGGGTCAGGGGGAGAAGCAGACCCCCCGCCGAGCAGGGAGCCCGACGCGGGACTCGATCCAGGGACTCCAGGATCATGACCTGAGCCGAAGGCAGTCGCTTAACCGACTGAGCCACCCAGGCGCCCAAGGCCACAGCATTTTAAACTCGACTTTCTTTCTACCCTAATAATACAAGACTCACCAAACTTGACCTGGGGGCCAAATCTAGCCTGCCACTTGTTTTTGTACGGCCCTTGAAGTCAGAATGGTTTTAAAATTTTTAAATGGTTGTGCTCGCTTCGGTAGCACATATACTAAAATAAACGGTTGGGGAAAGAAATCAAAAGAAGATTTCATGACAGGTAAAAATTACATGAAATTCCAATTTCAGTATTCATATATAAATTTCTATCAAAACACAGCCACAGTCTTTGGGTTCTTCTATGGCTGCCTTTGGCTATGGCGGAAGAGTTGAGAAGTTGCGACAGAGACGTCTAACATATTTGCTCTTTGGCACCTTACAGAGAAAAAAATCTTCTGGTTCCTGCCTGAAGGGATTGCAGAATCGCAAGAACAAAGGGGCAGAGGTCCTAAAATCACTTGGAGGAAGGCCGCCACTGAATGGAAACATAGAAATAAACTTCTCTGATGAAAGCACTGTAATTTGGAGGTGTTTAAAATAGCATTTAGCAGTACCCTGACTATCGGCCGGATGAGCCCAGATAGGCAGGACATTACTGCACTCCTCGGAGCGATGAATGATGACAACTGAGCTAAGGATATGGAAGAATATGAGATATTTTGAGAGAGATTTCTGGATCTGTTGCCAAATGCCTCTTGGCAGGGAGAGAAAAACTGAATAAGATAATGTTCCTCAAACATTTTCATTGAGGTAGTCCTTGTGGCAGCACAGGGAGCGAACTCATTCCTGAGTCTGGTGGTGTCATCTGGAGCCAGGCCAGCACAAATATCAGAGAAAAATATCTCCGGACCATCTCCTTGGTTATCAGACAAGATGCTCCTCACTGAGTTTATCCACCTCTGAGGATTAGGCAGAGCTGAACAAGGAGAGGAGAAACCACAAACAAGCAGCTTATCTAGGCCATTTCTCTGACTGACTTAATGCTGCAATGTTTCCAGGAGCCACACTCCGTCTGTGGAGATGCAGGAGAATATTTCTTCACTGCCTCCTGAGCTTTGTCAAGGATCTGGGATCTGGGATATTGTCAGGCTGGTGGGAATTTCAGTACTGGATCTTTCTTCTGAGGTGAGGTTGCTTGTACTACATTACAGGCAAAAAAAAAGTCTGTGAGTTAACCGGTCAGTCTCACACTGTTGCAGGGAAATATATTTTCAGGGAAGACACATAACTGAGGATATTCTATAATAGCCTCACTGTAAATATATTTCCATTTCTTCACAGAAAATACACCTCGCTATAGCTTACATTCGTGCTCCAGTACGTAACACGTGGAATGGAACCAAAAGCCTCCAACAGTTCATCATTTGTCACAGCCAACTCTCTTCATCCAGCTCTTAAACTTCCTCCCACTGGTGAGTAGTAAAAACATTAAAAACAAGCCAATCTGTAGGCTTTATCATGGTTTTTACTCTTGGTGTGTCCATTCCTTTTCTTCATGAAGAAAAAGAATTAAATCCTGAGTTCAAAATATTTAGCCAGATGATGAAAGATGGCCTTAGAGACGCAATTTCCTTCCTCCTTTGGGTAGCGTAGCCAAGAGTGGGCCCAGCTGGACGGCAAGGCCTTTGGCTAACACGGTGTTCCTGGTGGGCAAGGCTGTTCCCAGGCCTTCAGAATGCGGACTCCCTGGCACTGTCCCCAGGCCTGGGGATTCCTTGATCTAGTTCTTTTTTTTTTAAAAGATTTTATTTATTTATTTTGACAGAGAGAGACACAGCGAGAGAGGGAACACAAGCAGGCGGAGTGGGAGAGGGAGAAGCAGGCTTCCCGCGGAGCAGGGAGCCCGATGCAGGGCTCGATCCCAGGACTCTGGGATCGCGACCTGAGCCGAAGGCAGCCGCTTAACGACTGAGCCACCCAGGCGCCCTGATCTAGTTCTTATCACTTCAAGAACACAGATGTTCCTTGGCCGTTCTTGGGCTCACCCATAAATATGTAACATGGTGTCAACGCCCTCTGAGCTTTTCATCCAACTTCAAGGCAAAGAAGCAGGTTATTCGCAGACTCTTAAGTAGGCGATATTACATTTTCTTTGTGCGCAATAGCAGCGTCATGTGGAGCTGTTGTGTACAGTTTGGCTCCTTGACCTAGGACAGATTTGGCCATAGTCACAGCACAGAGCTTTGGTTGCTGCTTCTGCTACTGCGACTACTGACTCTAACGAGTCCCACGTGCTATTCCTGCCACCGCTGGTGCTGCCGCCGTGACTCGTGCTCCCGTTGTTGTTACTACGACGATGACGGCTCCTACGGCTCCTACGGCTCCTACGGCTCTAGTACGACTCCTACTACTACCGGCTAGTGTTTACTGAAAACTTACTGTATGTCAGACACCTTTTAAGTTCTTTACAGGAATTTACTCTTCTAATTTTTCAACAGCCCTATGAGGTGGGTACTACGATCACCATTTTAAAATAACAAAAGGGAGGCATTTGAGAAATCAAATGATTTGCCCAGAGTCCCTCAGATCGTGGGTGGAGAGGGGTTCATTGTACTGGTTTCAGTTATAACTTTTCTTCTTCTTTTTGGGGGGGAGAGAGAGAGTGTGAGTGTGAGCAGGGGGAGGGTCAGAGGGAGAGGGGCAGGGAGAGTCTTAAGCAGGCTCCACGCCCAGCATGGAGCTCAACTTGGGGCTCGGTCTCATGACCCTGAGATCGTGACGTGAGCCAAAACCAAAAGTCATGTGCTTAACCGACTGAGCCACCCAGGCGCCCAAAACGTGTCTTCTTTTTTTAAAAGGATTTTATTTATTTATTTGAGGGAGGGAGAGAGAGCGAGAGAGAGCATGAACACGGGGCACGGGGGGGGGCAGAGGCAGAGGGAGAAGCAGACTCCCCGCTGAGCAGGGAGCCCGATGCGGGGCTCAATCCCAGGACCCTGGGATCATGACCTGAGCTGAAGGGGCAGACGCTTAACTGACTGAGCCACCCAGGTGCCCCCAAAACTTATCTTCTTAACTGAAATATAATACAGGGATTTTCCTTCAAAATATGAATGTCTGGCAGAAAGGGTGTTACTTTCATGGAGTGCCCAAGAATATCTTTCAAAAGAGACAAGGAGGTTGAGACTTCTTTGCATCTCCGCTATAGTAAGCTGATACTTTAAAGAAGTATCTAAGCACAACATTTGTTTTTAGGTTGTCTACTGCTGTTTGTCGATGATTCTCTATTGGGTCATGCTAATATCTTCGTTCTGTCTAGTTCACTGCGGGGAGTCTCACAGAAACCATGGTGATGGGCTCATCCCAGGTGATGCAGCCTTTTACATTTCCCTCAGTGTCTTTCACATTTTTCTCTTTTCACGCTTAAGCTCCCTCTTTTTAAAAAATTTCTACTCAAGTATAACTAACATACAGTGTTATACTAGTTCCAGGTGTACAACATGATTCAACAATTCTGTACATTACTCAGTGCTCATTGTAAGTGTACTCTTACTCCCCATCACCTATTTCACCCATCACCCCACCACCTCCCCTCGGGCAACCACGAGTTTATTTTCTGTATTTAAAAGCCTTTTTTTTTTAATCTCTTTTTCTTTGTTCGTCTGCTTTGTTCCTTAAATTCCACATATGAGTGAAATCATATGGTATTTGTCTTTCTCTGACTGACTTATTTCACTTAGCAGTATACCCTCTAGATCCATCCATGTTGTTGCAAATGGCAGGATTTCATTCTTTTTTATGGCTGAGTAGTATTTTTTTTAAAGACTTATTTACCTATTTGAGAGAGAGAGAGAGAGTGTAAAGGGGGAGGGACAGAGGGAAAGAGAAAGAGAGAATCCTGAGGCACAGGATGTGGGGCTCCATCTCACCACCCTGAGATCATGACCTGAGCCGAAACCAGAGTCAGCCGCTTAAAGGACTGAGCCACCCAGGCACCCCTAAGTAATATTCTATCACACACACACACACACACACACACACACACATGCACAGCCCCCACATCTTCTTTATTCATTCATCTACCTATAGACACTTGGGCGGCTTCCATAATTTGGTTATTATAAATAATGCTGCAAGAAACATAGGGGTACATATATCTTTTTGAATTAGTGTTTTCATTTTTGGGGGATAAATACCCAGTAGAAATTACTGGATTATATGGTAATTCTATTTTTTAATTTTTTGAGGAATCTCCATACTGTTTTCCACAACAGCTGCACTAGTTTGCATTCCCACCAGCAGTGCATGAGGGTTCTTTTTTCTCCATATCCTTGTTGGACACTTGTTATATCTTGCTTTTTTGATTTTAGCCATTCTGACAGGTATGACAGGTATCTTATTGTGGTTTTGATTTGCATTTCCCTGATGATGATTGATGTTGAGCATCTTTTCAGGTGTCTGTTGGCCATCCGGATGTCTTCTTTGGAAAAATGTCTGTTCATGTCTTCTGCCTATTTTTAAATTGGATTATTTGTGTGTGTTTTTTTGGTGTTGGGTTATATAGGTTCTTTATATACTTCAGATAAAATTCCTTATTGGATAAATCATTTGTAAATATCTTCTTCCATTCAGTAAGTTGTCTTTTTGTTCTGTTGATGGTTTCATTTGATGTGCAGAAACTTTTTATTTTGGTGTAGCCCCATTAGTTTATTTTTGCTTTTGTTTCCCTTGATCAAAGAGACATATCTAATGTTGCTAAGGCTGATGTCAAAGAGATCACAGCTTATGTTTTCTTCTAGAAGTTTTATGGTTTTAGGTCTCACATTTAGGTCTTTAATCTATTTCGAATTTATTTTTGTGTATGGTGTAAGAAGACAGTGGTTCAGTTTCATTCTTTTGCATGAATGTCCAGTTTTTCTAGCACCATTTGTTGAAGAGACTGTCTTTTTCCTTCCCATTGTATATTCTTGCCTCTTTTGCTGTAGATTAATTGACCATAAAAGTGTGGGCTTATTTTTGGGTCCTCTATCCTGTCCCATTGATCTACGTGTCTATTTTTGTGCTAGTACCATACTCTTTTGATCACTACAGTTTTGTAGTATATCTTGAAATCTGCAATTGTGATACCTCCAGTTTTGTTCATCTTTTTCAAGACTGCTTTGGCTATTTGGGATCTCTTGTGGTTCCATACAAATTTTAGGATTATTTATTCTAGTTCTGTGAAAAATGCTGTATTTTGATAGGGATCCAATCTGTAGATTTAAGCTCCCTCTTTTTAACCATTAACCTATGTCCTTTTATAAAGTTGTAATTAAAAAAATATTAGATGTGTAAATAGTAAGTGCAGAATGACACTAAAATCATAAAACCCAGAATTTTTGCCATTTTGGTGTTACTGAGAAGCCCTCTGCTATGAGAAGTAGAAGTGTGCACAGGAAAATGCTTGAGTTTGGTTATGGTAGGAGGTTGAAATGGTTTGTGGGAAGCAATGTTTTCATGGGAGTAAACAAAGGAGAAAAAAACACAAAAGCTAAAATCAAAGCAAGTGAGCAAACAAAAACAATCACTGTTTTGTTAGGTGAAACTTCATTAAAAAGCAAAAGCCAGCTGTGTGGGTCTGTTCAGACTTGGATGTGTTACTGACTTCGATACTCAGCTCTGGCTCATCTGCAACACCAGTGGTTCTATGATGGACAAGAACATCAGGATTTTCATGGGCAATACAAAACACAAAGATGTTTTAACTTTGTGGACTTCTATAGGCACAGTTTAAATATGAGATTGGCCAACACGGGATAACAGTATTCTATTAATTTTTCTAACGTCTAAGGCCTTCACTGACTGCAAAAAACCAAAGCGTCATCTCCCAAACTTCAAATATACTTGATGCTCCCAGAAGGGGAGTTATATTTATATTTAACTCTATGGTATTTAGAAATAATTAAACACAAAATATCAGTTTATAGGAAAGACCAAGATGTTCTGGGTGGAAAGAAGTAAACATATAAAGTTGTGAATGAGCTCATCTTAATGAAGAAACTTGTTCTGGCATCTTTTTTTCAGAGCATGAACCCTTTGCCATCTGTTTACTAACACTGAATAAGATATGCTTGCATGCTGGCTTTTTATGTTAAGTGCTCAGTGTGAGGAGGAAAACTTCATTTTGAGCATGTTTAGATCTTTCAGGGACTTCATATTTATAATCGTCCTGCCTTCTTCTGTCTCTGGACTCAGGAGGTTGGAAGCTGAAGAGGGAGTCAGAAATGATGCGAACTCACTGCCCAGAAATTTCAGTTTTATGCCAATAGGCTACCTATCCCCAAAGTTTCAAAAGTTGAGGAGAGAGTTCCAGTCCAAGACGGCAACGTGAGAAGACACTGAACTCACCTCCTCCACGGACACACCAAATCTACACCTATTTATAGAGCAATTCCTCCTGAAGAACTGAGGGCTGACTGAGCAGCTTCTGCACAACTAAAGATAGAAGAGCAAGAAAAATAAAGACGTGCTAACGAAGGGCCCTGTAGGAACTGCTGTGGGAGGGATAGTTCTGAGGGACCGTGAGCAGCTTTGTCTGCCTTGGGGCACAGACAAAAGCCATGGTTTAAAAGGGCAACTAGAATAGAAAAGATCCAGCCTTAGAACTCCACCAATGGTGGGAGAGCTACTGGAACTCTCTCTGCTGGGAAGAGCAGGCAAGGGCCTTGGTTCACCGTTCCCCTCCACCTGGATAGTGTACAGGGGAGCAGGTCCCTGGTCCTCCGGGCGTCAGAGCTGGCCTGCCTCCTCAGTGCATGTTAGTTTTAGAGCTTCTCTCTTCAGAAAGATAAATAAACTTTAAATATAAACAGGGACACCTGGGTGGCTCAGTTGGTTAAGCATCTGCCTTTGGCTCAGGTCATGGTCCCAGGGTCCTGGGATCGAGTCCTGCATCGGGCTCTCTGCTCCGCGGGGAGTCTGCTTCTCCCTCTCTCTCTGCCACTCCCCCTGCTTGTGCTTCTCTCTCTGACAAGTAAATAAATAAAATCTTAAAAAAAATTATATATATACTTATATATATGTATAAACAATATATGTGAAGCTTTTCTATTCTATTAAAATTTGCCACCAATGTTAAGCTTATCTATTAAAGACAATGTTTGTGAGGGGGAAAAAAAAAAAAGACAGGCATCCCAAGTCCCCAATGACAAGCTGGGTAAAATCTCCTCTGTTTTGGCATTCCTTTTAACCTATCAATACTCCATGACCACACTTCCAGATTTCAGCATGGAGAGGAAGAAATTCAAGTCATGCTCACCTGGTCACTTTCTCATTACCCCCACCCCCTTGCTATCTTCCTCCCACCATCCTACTGGGCTGAGTGAAGTGGGCTTCTTCTCTTTTGCAAGAGTTTTCCTTGCCTCATCTTGTTGTGGTAGCATTTGACCTCTCCCTTTCAGATGTCTAGGTCCACATTGATTTGAGTGGGACACCATGCCAAGTCTAATGGGATCCTCCTTCCCTTTCAGACACTGCTTCTAGCATTTTCTGTGGCTACCAGCCCCCAGGGCATGCCCTGTAGCTCTGAGCTCCACTGATCTTCCTGTAGCCGCCATAGTTACGGGGATCCTGGCCCTTGGGAGAGAAAGGCATTTCTGTATCCTTGCTCCTTGGCAAAGGTTCCTCCCCTGAAATGTCTCACCTTAGCTTTCAGCTAAATAGTGTCCCTCACTTGCTTCTGTCTCTTGGTCCAGGCTGGTTTCTCAATGCTCCCTTTGATGTGCTTAAAAGAGTTGCTAACTGGTTCTTTCCTAGGGGAGAGTGTGTCTTCTCTGTTCTTGTCTTCAGCATCTAGGTCTTGTTTCACTTGTTGTCATATACCATCTTTCTGATACAGCCTGTCTGCATAACAAAGGCTCCTGATTCTCCCTATTTCAAAGCCTTTGTGGTGAAAAATCCTATTCCCTACTTCCTAACTAAGCTGGGATTTCGTTCAGGTATCCTCACCTGGCAGTCTGTGTGTTTAAGTCAGATAATCTCAGTTGGGGGGTAGAGGTGGGGGGAGCATTTTGCCCCCAAGAGGACATTTGGCAATGTCTGGAGACATTTTTAGTTGTCACGAGGATGGAGTGTACTAGTGGTTTCTAGTAGGTAGAGGTGAAGAATGCAGTTAAACATCCTACAGTGCACAGGACAGCCCCTAACAACAAAGAATTATCTGGCCTGTAATGTCAATAATGTGGAAGTAAAGCAGAGTCAAGGGAATGGCGGGGAAAAGGACCAGGGCCACCAGACTCAGTTAACCCTAAAGCCCACCCTTCTGCTCAACTTGCAAGGAGAGGAGCCCCTTTACTGTTTAAGCATGTTTTGAGATCTATTTTGTTGTTATTTGCAACCATGTGAATCCTAACTGATGCATCTTTACTCTTTCTTCCTGCCTCCCCACCTTCTTCCCTCCCTTCTCCCCCTCTCTCTGTCTTTCTTTCTCCCTCACTTCCTCTTTCTCTCTTCCTTCCTTCCTTTCCTCTTTCTTTCTTTCTCTCTTTCTTTTTTCTTCCTTCTTTTCTTTCTTTCTTTCTTTCTTTCTTTCTTTCTTTCTTCTCATTCATTCATTTCTGCTTGCCACCTGAAGAGTGCCTATAGCTCTTAATTTTCAGAGCCTTCTTGATCTTGGACAATGATCTGGCTAAAGTCTCAGCTCTGTCCACCTACACTTCACTGTTCAGGAAACTCTTCGGAACACAGAAATCCCTTGAATTATCATTACAATAATAAAATGTCTTCACTCATACAATAAAAATAACAGACCACCCTTTCACAGAGCACCAATGGGATCCAACTAATCAGGCTTTCTAAGTTCAACTGAGACCTAAAATAAGAGCAAAACTTGGAGAGCACTAGAAGAAAAAGGATGAGATCCAGAGAGAAGACAAATTCATTTTATGAATACAAGGGAAAGTAGGACTTCGGATTTTAAAGACCCTAGAGCAGGTGTCCTTTCACAGTCTTTCATACTGCTAGTTGAATGTTATCAAAACCAATTGCCCGGGTGGCTGGAAAAATAAACATGCTGGCGTTGAGGAAGACAAAAAAATCAAAGGATGGCAGGAGAAGCAGCCCTCCAGCAGAGTGAGAAATGCTCCTGCTGGGTGGGCAGGGGATCAGTTTGTGTCTTTCTAATATTCTATGGGCTCATTTAAGTACAGAAAACACAGAACTAAACATCTGCTGCATGTGACTTAAAAATCAAGTCTCATTTCACCGTTCCTTTTCCAAATAAGCACTATATGCCAAAGAACTTATGAACACTATCTCACACTGATTTAGACTTTTCAAAAATGAGGACATTTACAAAAGGTATAAACTTCAGTTATAAGATAAATAACTCCTGGGGATATAAGGTGCCGCCTGGTGACTATAGTTAGTGCTACTGTACTGTATATATGAAAGTTCCTAAGAGAGTAGATCTTAAAAGGTCTCATCACAAGAAAAAAAAATTATAACTGTGTGTGGTGATGGGTGTTAACTAGACTTATCATGGTGATCGTTTTGCAATATATACAAATATCAAATCATTTGGTTGTACACCTGAAACTTATACAGTGTTACTTGTCAATTATTTCTCAGTTAAAAAAATGAGGACATTTAAATTTTTTCAAGTTTTGATAAAAAGATCAGCTAATCGAATTCCTTTGTTCAAATTATCAGACTGGAGGAAAGGGCATATTACTATGGTTGAATAATCAGTTACTCTGGATTTCCCGAAGTTATTATACTCTTTATTACACTGATTATTCTCAAATATTTCAGGTTTTTAGCTACTTGAACAAAAAAACCTCTATCTCAATTTGGGAAAAGTGAACTTTGTATTAGAGTTGACACAATAAATTCTTATTGTTCACAAGTCAGTTTGGGGATAACAATTTACATCCTAGAAAAGATTAAACTTTAAAAAAAAGATGAATGGCTGATAAATGGGCTATGGGTAACTGCAAGGGATACTCTGAGCAAAGGTTCTTAGTATGAGCTCCATATCTCAGTAATTACCAACTATGAAAACTGGTTCTCACTAGCTCTGCTTTCTCTAGAAAGACTGCTGATTAGATTACTCTGTGGGATAGGTACCAAGGGAGGGTTTGGAAATTATGAAAGGCAGAGAGACAAAAGGAGTACAAATGGGATGTTGACAAATACTCAATATCATTTGAATTTGAGACCAGGGGTTTTTCTTACCATCACTGGAACCAGAGCTTCCATCGATGGATTTTCTTTTAAACCTATAAACAAGCACACACACATGATTCTAAGACAGTGAAAACCTCAGCATTTTACATTTATTCCCCATAGACTTTGTTGCAGATTTGTCTGCTAGGATCTCTTAAAAATGAGCCTTTGCATGTGGAGAAACTGGACCTCCGATACGTTGCTGGCAGGACTGTAGAATGGTGTAGTCACTTTGGAAAACTTCGGCAGTTCCTCAGAAAGTTAAACATAGGCTTTCTGTGTGGCGCAATTCCACTCCCAGGCATGTATCTACATACATAAATTCATTAGTCTATTTTCAGATTATTTTATTTTCAGATAATTCACACATCATAAAATTCACCCTTTAATGTGCATATTTCAATGAATTTTAGTATGTCCACAAAACTGTGCAACAATCACTATTATCTAATTCCAGAACATTTTCATCACCCCCCCCCAAATTAAAAACCTATTAGCAGTCACTCCCTAATACCCACTTCTGTACATTTCTGACAACCACAAATCTACTTTCTGTCTCTATAAATTTGCCTATTCTGGAAATTTCATATAACTCATACTATCTGTGGTCTTTTTTGACTGGCTTCATTCATTAAGCATAATGCTTTCAAGGTTCATCTATGTGGTAGCATGAATCAAAACATCAGTCTTTTATGATTGAATAATATTCCTTTGGATGGATACACCATGTTTAATTTATTTGTTTACATTTGATGGACATTTGGTTGTTTCCATGTTTTGGCTATCATGAATAACACTGCTATGAACATTTGTGTACAAGTTTTTGTGTGGATACATGTATTAAATTCTCTTGGGTATACCTACGTATGGAAGTGTTGGGTATGAGGTAACACTATGTATTTTTTTTTCAAACTTTTCCACAGTAGCATTATATCAGGAACTATTTTATATTCCTACTAGCATTGTATAAGGTTTCAATTTCTGCATGTCTTTCCCAACTCTTGTTGTTTTCCATTAAAAATTACAGTCAACCTAGTGGATAAGAAATGATATCTAATTGTTTTCTTGATTTGCATTTCCCTGATGGCTAATGATGTTGAACATGTTTTCATATGCTTATTGGCCACTTGTATATCTTCTTTGGATAAATAGCTATTCAAACCCTTTGCCCATTTTGTTTACTTTTCTTTGTATCATTGGCTTATAAGAATTCTTTATATAGTGTGGATACTAGACTCTTAACGGATATATGAGTTGCAAACATTTTCTCCAGTTTTGTGTGTTGTATTTTCACTTCCTTGATAGGCCCTTTAAAAGTACAAAAGTTTTGGGGTGCCTGGGTGGCACAATTGGTTAAGCACCTGACTCCTGGTTTCAGTTCAGGTCGTGATCTCAGGATTGAGAGATGGAGCCCCGTGTTGGGTTCTGTGCTCAGTGGGGAGTCTGCTTGAGATTCTCTCTCCTTCTGCCCTTCTCTCTCCTGTTCTCTCTCTCTAAAATAAAATAAATAAATCTTAAAAAAAAAAAAAGCACAGGGGCCTCTGGGTGGCTCAGTTGGTTAAGTGACTGCCTTCGGCTCAGGTCATGATCCCAGGGTCCTGGGATCAAGCCCCGCATCAGGCTCCCTGCTTCTCCCTCTGCTGCTCCTCCTGCTTGTGCTCTCTCTCTCAAATAAATAAATAAAATCTTTAAAAACATTTTTTAAAAAGCACAAAAGTTTTAATTTTGATGAAGTATAATTTATCTATTTTTTTTTTCTTTTGTTACCTGTGCTTCTGGTATCCCATCTAAGAAACTATTGCCTAATCCAAGGTCACAAAAGATTTACACCTCTGTTTTCTTCTAAAGTTTTATTGATTTAGCTCTTATATTTGGAACTTTGTTCTGAGTTAATTTATTTTTTTTTAAAGATTTTATTTATTTATTTGACAAAGAGAGACAGCGAGAGCAGGAACACAAGCAGGGGGAGTGGGAGAGAGAAAAGCAGGCTTCCTGCTGAGCAGGGAGCCCGATGTGGGACTCAATCCCAGAACCCTGGGATCATGACCTGAGCTGAAGGCAGACGCTTAACGACTGAGCCACCCAGGCGCCCTGAGTTAATTTTTTTAAAAAGATTTTATTTTTTAAGTAATCTCTATACCCAATGTGGGCCTTGAACTCATGACCCAGAGATCAAGAGTCACGTGCTCTTCTGATTGAGCCAGTCAGGCACCCCTTGTTCAAACTTTGTTCTTTTTCAGGTTGATACCCAGTTGTCTCAACAACATTTGTTGAAAAGGATATTCTTTTTCCATTGAATTGTCTTGGTACCTTTGTCAAAAATAGGATCATAAATGTAAGGGTTTATTTCTGAACTCTCAATTCTGTTCCATCGATTTATATGTCTTTCCACATGTCAGTGCCAGAGTTTTGATTATATAGCTTTGTAGTAAGTTTTGATAGGAAGTGTAAGACCTCCAGTTTTGTTCTTTTTTTTTTTTTTTTAATGACTATTTTACCTATTCTGGGTCCCTTGCATTTCCCTAGGAATTTTAGGATCAGTTTGTCAGTTTCTGTAAGAAGGTCAGCTGAGACTTTGATAGGGATTGTTTTGGATCTACTGTAGATCAATTTGGGGAGTATAACCATGTGTTTTAGTTTCTGTTGCTGCTATAACAAATTATCACAAACTTAGTGGCTTAGAATAATACAAATTTATTATCTTATAGTTCTGAATGTCAGAATTCCAAACTGTGTCTTATGTGGCTAAAATCAAGGTAGCAGACAGGGCTGTATTCCTTCTAGGGGCTCCTGGTTATCCTGGTATCCTGGGGATTACCCTTTTCCTTGCTTTGTCTAGCTCCTAAAGGCTGCCTCCACTCCTTACTCGTGGCCCCTTCCTCTACCTTCAAAGTGCACTGCTCCAGCCTTTGCTTCCATCATCACATCTCCTCCTTCTGCCCTTGACCCACTGCTTCCCTCTTACAAGGACCCTTGTGATTAGATTATACCCACATGGATAACCCAGAACAATCTCCATAATTTTATCACATCCGTAAAAATCTTTTTGCCATGTAAAGTAACATGTTCACAGGTTCTGGATATTAGGATGTGGTCATCTTTTGGGGGCCATTATTTTACTACACCATCTTAATAATATTCAGTCTTCCAAACCATGAACGTGGGATATCATTCCATTTATTTAGGTCCTCTTTAATTTCTTTTAAGGATGTTTTGTCATTTTCAGTGTACAAATCTTATATTTAATTTGTTAAATTTATTCTTAAGTATTTTATTATTTTTAAAAATATATATTTTTTTATTTTAGAGAGAGAGAGCGAGCAGGGTGGAGAGGGGAGAGGGAGAGAGAGAATCCTCAAGCAGACTCCCTGCTGAGCGAGGACCCACCCCCCTCCATGTGGGGCTGGATCCCAGGACCCTGAGATCATGATCTCAGCCAAAACCAAGAATCAGACACTCATCTGACTGAGTCACCCAGGCGCCCCAAGTATTTTATTATTTTTGATACTATTGAAAATGGAAATGTTTTCTTAATTTTATGCTTGGATTGTTCATTTCTAGTGTACAGAAATACAACTGGTTTTTGTATATCAATCTCATATTCTATAATCTCGATGAACTCAGTTTCTTTTTGGAGGTGATGAAAATTAAATAGTGGTGATGGTTGTTGCAAAGTGAATATACTAAAAACCATTGAACTGTATACTTTAAAAGGGCGAATTTTATGATCTGTGAATTATGTCTCAGTGAAGCTATTACTAAAAAAGCCAGGTATATCATTTGGAAATGTCTGTCAAACATTGAAATGTGAATTACTGTCCTATGTCAAATGAGCCTCTCTTTTGGTTGTGAGGTTGGAGTCAGGGAGGAGGAAAGTTAGGGGCTAGACATGCTTGTGCTTTGGTACATGCTCTTAACTTTCAGACAGCTACTCTAGAAGTTGCACACTCCTGATCCTGGTATGTTTGGTGGAAGAACTTCTCTTCATAGCTCTTTTTTTCCTAGACACAGCAAACTCATCCCTGCCTCAGGGCCTTTGCTATTGTTCTCTGTCTGGGCCACTGTCTCCCCACATCCTCACATGGCTGGCTCCTTCTTGCTATTAAAGTCTTGCTTCTGAGAGATCTTCCTTGCTGAACAAATCAAATCTAAAGTAGCTTCCCCAATCCAACCATTCTCTATCACACTACAGTGTTTTGTTTTTTTTTCTGCCACTAGCTGAAATTATTTGCTTTGTTAATTGCTTGCTTGCTTATGTGTTTCTCCTCTGTACAATATAAACTCTATTAGAGCAGGGATCTAGACTGTCTTGTTCGCCACTGCATCCCTAAACTCTGGGACAGAGCCTGGCACATAGGAAATGATAACTAAATATTTGTTGAATGAACAAAGCATATTATTAAGGAGAGCAGTTACAATTTGGCCCAACTGTTCTAGCTGGCAAATGAGGCTTTGGCAAAGTCTCTTTTTAAAAAAAAAAGTTTAAAATTTTAATTCCAGTATAGTTAACACAGTGTTATATTAATTTCAGGTGTACAATATAATGATTCAACAATTCTATACCTTACCCAGTGCTCATGATGGTGAGTGTGCTCTTTAATCCCCTTCACCTGTTTCACCCATTCCCCCCACCCACCTTCCTTCTGGTAACCCTGTTTGTTCTCTATGGTTAAGAGTCTGTTTCTTGGTTTGTCTGTCTTTCTTTCTCCCCCCTCCCTTTGCTCATTTGTTTTGTTTCTTAGATTCTACACTTGAGTGAAGTCATATGGTCTTTGTCTTTCTCTGACTGACTTATTTCATTTAGCATAATACTCTTTAATTAATGCTATTGCACTTTTTGGGTAAATACCCGTAGTGCAATTACTGGATCATAGGGTAGTTCTATTTTTAACTTTTTGAGGAATCTCCATACTGTTTTTCACAGTGGCTGCACCAGGTTGCATTCCCGCCAACAGTGCATGAGGGTTCTTTTTCTCCACATCCTCGCCAACACTTGTTGAAGTCCCTTTTTAAAACAATCCTAGTGATATTAACTGGCAAGCAATTTTATGGACTCATAAAAGATGATGTGTTTGTACTAACGGGCTTTAACCTACATTTGCTGTAGGTTTTGGAGCTGACAAAATTCTTCAGTAGAGGAGTTAAATGATTTAGAAAACTAGGCTGAGGCAGGCAGTATCCCATGAGCAAAGGAGAAAATAGTAAATGAGAACTATGCCAGATTGATTACAAAATGGCTACATGTCCTCTTGTATTCAGCTCCTTAAATCGAAAGTTGGGGTCTGTATCTTCACCTCTTGAATCTAGGCTGGCCTCATGACTTGTTCTGACTAATAGAAAGGAGAAGTGATATCATGCCACTGCTGAACCTACGTCTTAAGGGGGCCTAGCACTCTTCTGCCATCTCTCTTGGAGATACAATAAGCCAGGGCCAGCCTGCGGGAATTTGAGAGACCAAGTGCTGCTGAGGCTGGTCTAGAAGAGCCAGCTCCTAGCTGACCTGCCGGGTGATTGTACTCTATGACCACACCCAACTGAGATCTCTGAGCCCAGTCTGGATTAGCAGCAGCATCTGGCTGACCCAGAGATTTGTAAGTAAACTTAAATATTTATTGCTGTATGCTATTGGAGTTTTTATGGTTGATTTTTATGTAGCATTATCATGGCCATAGATAACCAATACAAGAATCAAGGGAAGGATGAATACTCTCAGGATTGTGCAGTTTGAACTCAATGTCTGGCAAGGTGGTTGGGAGAAATGAATAAGAGAACATATATCCAGACGTGGACGGAACTGGAGAGTGTTATGCTGAGCGAAATAAGTCAATCAGAGAAAGACATGTATCATATGACCTCACTGATACGAGGAATTCTTAATCTCAGGAAACAAACTGAGGGTTACTGGAATGGTAGGGGGTGGGAGGGATGGGGTGGCTGGGTGATAGACATTGGGGAGGGCATGT
>NC_138369.1:139641118-139706157 GCF_054177405.1 Leptonychotes weddellii | reverse complement strand
ATTGTGTTGTAAGGCAGGCTCTACTCTCATGTATGCATGTATCTATATGTGCAAACCACATAGCCTAGAATTATGTAACTATTGAACACATTAACAAAAAGAGAAGGTTTCAGCAAAATTCAGAAGATGTCTATCTCTTATATAACCCTGAATAACAATGAAACCTACCGTGCCTTGGGAAAGCCAACCGATAAAACCACGGCTTTGGATCACTTTGGCTCTCTTAAACTGGAACGGCTGGATTCATGGGAGGGCCGTTGCTTCAGTCTCTGAGTTTGTAACGTTAAAAACCAAAGTCCATTTTATAAATTCAGTGATCGTACTTGGCAAAGGGCTACAGGCCCACTGATCCATTTTAAATTAAAATACATGCAGCATAAGGTGTCAGGTTTCCACTGGAAGCCTGCTGGTTCAGAAACAAAATTAACAATGGAGCGAAATCACAGGAATGTAGAGGGTTTCTATTTCCTAAAAAACATTCACAGACTCAAAAAATCGCCAAGTCAAAAAGTCCTCCAAAGCTGCCTCTCAGACTGATCTATGCTGGTCCAATAGATCAGGCAGAATCCACCACTCCTGTCAGTGGCTGAACCATCTTCCGACGTGGGGACGGGACCCAGCTCTCCCCTCCTAGAAGAGAGTGGTTTCATCTCACCAAACAGGCTGAGGAACTAGCCTGCATTGAACTGGGGAATCAGAATTCTCCACTGGAAATACAATGATAGTAGTGGTAAATGTTTTTAAATGTGTCCTGAAATAAAACCAAAAAAGAACATGACTTAGTTTGAAACACTGATATACTGACCAATTTTCTTCTATCCTAAGCTGTCTGCTGGGCTTTTATATATATATTATTTATATTTAATGTGAATTTGCACGTTTGCCACTCAGCAGCATTTAAAAAAAAATGGGATTTAACCTAATTGAATCATGAGTTCCCAGAAAACTTCCCTGAAGCGGCAAGTTCTCCACCATCACAATTTGGCTTCAGCCTCTTTCCAAACCACAGATCTGAATATGATTAAGACAATGTACAAAAACAAAACCTGACCTGCCCAGCACAAACTTAGTTAAAGGCTGGATTTTCATTATCTTCCCCCAAATCTGTAGCTTACCAGATCGTGAGAACATCGGTGGCACATTGATAACCAGGGAACCAACCTACCAGACTTCTGAACTTAAGTAGGCAGCAAATTAGCATTATCTCCCTAATTTCTCACAGAAAGAAGAAGAGGTCAAGGGGCTGTTGACATTGACCAACAAACTGTATTCTAGTGTTCCCTGCATTTCAGTGTCATGGGTAAGGGATAAAGAAATGAGGAAGGTCCTGGAAAATAATTGGCCACTTTACATTCCAATATTCCTTTGCAACTGTGTGAAAACACTTTCAAATATCAAACTTCATTTGTCCCTCATGTGAACCCTGTGAGGTAGGGTAGATACCGTTCCAACAAATTAACTATGATGCAGAGACGTTAAACCGCTTGCCCAAAGTCACGCAGCCAGGGAACAGGAGCCAGATACAAAATACTGCCATTTCCTTTTCTTTTTCTAAAGAATGACAGTAAAACAGCTTTTAGATTTTACCGATTCAAGAAATTGACCAAGAGAAAACCAACGTCAGTTCAGACTTCTGCAGACAGTTTTTTCTTAACCTTTTTTTAGGCACGTATAAACTATATTACATAACACACATGCACACGCACATGCACCAATGTAACCAGCACCCACCCTGAGATACGTTTCCCACATCCTTTTGCCTGATCCAAGTCAAATCCCTGCCCCAGAGATAACCACTGTTCTGGCTTTTCTCTGTATAGACAAATTTTGCATGTTCTTGAACTTCATATACATGGAATTATGCAGTATATGCTCCTTCTCGCCTGGCTTCTGTCATTCAATATGATATCTGTGAAATTCATTCATGTGTATCAACACCTTCTTTTTGTGAATATATGACATTTCTTTTTTTTTTTTTTAAGATTTTATTTATTTATTTGACAGAGAGAGATAGTGAGAGCGGGAACACAAGCAGGGGGAGTGGGAGAGGGAGAAGCAGGCTTCCCGCTGAGCAGGGAGCCCGATGCGGGGCTCGATCCCAGGACCCTGGGATCATGACTTGAGCCGAAGGCAGACACTTAACGACTGAGCCACCCAGGTGCCCAATATATGACATTTCATTTATCCATTCTCCTACTGTTGGATCTTTGGGTTATTTCCAGTTTTTGGCGACTGTAGAAAAAGCTTCTGTGAACATTTGTATACATGTCTTTTGTGAACTTATACAAACATTTCTTCCAGGCTATATACAGAGTGCACTATGGAATTGCTGAGTCATAGGGTAGGTAAGTCTTTAGTTGTTTTTTTTCCTTGTTTATTTATTTATTTATTTATTTTTAGTAATCTCTACACCCAACCTGGGACTCCAACTTACCACCCTGAGATCAAGAGTCCCACGCTCTACACAACTGAACCAGCCAGGCACCCCTGGTAAATCTTTAGTTTTAAAGGATACTGCCAACAATTTTCCAAGGTGGTTATACCAATATATACCCTCATTGGCACCACATGAGAATTCCAGTTATTCCATATCTTTGCCAACACTTGCATTTGTCAGCTCTTTCGATTTTAGTTCTTCTGTTTGAGAGTAATGGTATCTCAATGTATTTTATTTCACATTTCTCCGATGACTACTGATGTTGAGCACCTTTTCATAAACTTTTTGGCCATTTATGTGAATGATTCTTTCAAGTTCTTTGCCTACTTCTAAAATTAGCTTATGAGTCTTTTTATTTTTGATATATATAATCTTTGCCAGTATGTGATTTGCTGAAAAGAAATTTTCACTTTTAATGAAGTCTCATCTAACAATTTTGTTATGCATGTGGCCAGACCATATTTCCTATGGTTTCTTCTAGAACATTAGTTCTCAAATTTTGTGGTCTCAGGACCTATGTACACTCCCAAAGATTATTGAGGACCCCAAACAGATTTTGTTTATGAGTTATAGCCATCAATATTTACCATGTGAGAAATAAAAATGGGAAATTTACAAATATTTATTAAGTCATTTAAAGATAACAATAAGCTCATTATATAACACAAAGAACATATTTTATGGAAAATAACTGTATCTTCCAAAACAAAAAAATAATTGTGAGAAGAGTGGCAGTGTTCTACCTTTTTGTAAATCCATTTAATGTCTGGCTTACTGGAAGATAGTTGGATTCTCGTATCAGTTTATGCCTTCATTCTGCTGAAGTATGTGTTTTGCTTGAAGTACATGAAGAAAATCTAGCCTTACAGAAATATATAGTTGGAAAAGGGAGCAGCTTTTCCAGATAAATGTAGATATTATTCTTTAATACTCCACCAAAGCTCAACAAATTGTAGTTTCCCAAAGATTAATTGCAATGTGGAATTTGAAACTATCATCAGTGAACTTTTCATGTTTTGTAACATTAAAATGCATTGGTCTAGCTTGCAGTTTGAATGGATCCTTTAACAGCATGCATGGAAAATCTCAGTTCACTGAATTGTACAAATCTTCCAAACATTTGCACATTTAACTATATAATCATTAATAAAATATATATACTATTCATTGATACCACCAGTGATTTCATCAGAAAGGTTCTAATGGAAGACTTTCAAGCTCACAGTACTGTGATATAGTGATGAGCTCATTTCATTCATTTTTGAGAAAACGTCTACCAAATACCCAAGTCTGAATAACCATAGATTTCAGTAATTATTTCAGCTAAAACTAGCATTCCATGAAGAAAGCCACTATTTCATTCCATAATCCAAACACTAGTGCTTTTTCCTACAACCACCACCATACTTTGGTTTTCAGCAGGTGTGCATGATGTTTGCTTTCCATGTGCTCACAGAATACTAAATATTAATGCAATGTTTAAAAAGAATATTAAAAGGAATTGTACTCAAGAGTCAAGACTTAACAAAATTATTAATCTGTATTGCTTAATCAAGGACATTCTAAAGTGAAACTGGCTTTTTTTTTTTTTTACTGTGAGTTTTTGATGATTGAAAGTACAATGACTGAAGGAGTGCCTGGGTGGCTCAGTTGGTTAAGTATCTGCCTTTGGCTCAGGTCATGATCCTGGGGTCCTGGGATCGAGCCCCATATTGGGCTCCCTGCTCAGTGGGGAGCCTGCTTCTCCCTCTTCCTCTGCACCTCCCCACTGCTCATGCTCTCTCTCAAATAAATAAAATCTTTAAAAAAAAAAGTACAATGACTCAATATAATCCCTATCAAAATACCAACAGTATTTTTCACAGAACCAGAACAAATAATACTAGTATTTGTATGGAACAGCAAAAGACCTTGAACAGCCAAAACAGTCTTGAAAAAGAAGAACAAAGCTGAAGGTATCATAATTCCAGATTTCAAGATATACTACAAAGCTGTAGTGATCAAAACAGTATGGTCCTGACACAAAAATAGACACGTAGATCAATGGAACAGGATAGAGAACCCAGAAATAAACCCACACTTATATGGTCAATTAATAAATGACAAAGGAGGCAAGAATATATGAAGGGGAAGAGACAGTCTCTTCAATCAAAGGTGCCAGAAAAACTAGACAACTACATGCAAAAGAATGAAACTGAACCACTTTCCAACACCATATACAAAATAAACTCGAAATGGATTAAAGACCTAAATGTGAGACCTGAAACCATAAAAATCCTAGAAGAGAAGACAGTCATTTCCCTGACATCGGCCATAGCAACATTTTTCTAGATATGTCTCCGAAGGCAAGGAAAACAAAAGCAAAAATAAACTGTTTGGACCACATCAAAATTAAAAGCTTTTTCATACCGAAGGAAACCATCAACAAAACAAAAAGGCAACCTAGTGAATGGGAGAAAATATAAGCAAATGACATATCCAATAAAGGGTTAATATCTAAAATACATAAAGAACTTATACAACTCAACACCATAAAACCAATCTGATTAAAAAATAAGCAGAGGACCCGAGTAGACATTTTTCCAAAGAAGACATCCAGATGGCCAAAAGACACATGAAAAGATGATCAACATCACTAATCATCAGGTTAATGCAAAGCAAAACCACAATGAGATATCCCCTTACACCTGCCAGATTCAAAAAGACAAGAAATAACAAGTGTGGATGAGGTTGTGGAGAAAAAGAAATGCTTGCACACTGTTGGTGGGAATGTAAATTGGTGCAGCCGGTGTGGAAAACAGTATGGAGGTTCCTCAAAAAATTAAAAATAGAAATACCATATGATCTGATAGTTCCACAACTGGGTATTTACCCAAAGAAAATGAAAACACTAATTCAAAAAGATATTTGCACCCTTATGTTTATTGCAGCATTATTTACAATAGCCAATATATAGAAGCAATCCAAGTGTCCATTAACAGATGAATGGATAAGGAAGGTATGACTGATACACACACACGCACACACACATGCACACAACCTGGAATTCTACACAGCCATAAAAAAGATGAAGCCGTGACATTTGTGACAACATGGATGGACCTAGAGGGTATTATGCTAAGTGAAGTAAGTCAGACAGAGAAAGACAATAAAAAAAAGCAGAATCAGATGTATAACTACAGGGAACAAACTGATGGTTGCAGAGAAGAGGCAGGTGGGGGAGGGGCAAAATGGGTGAAGGGGAGTGAGAGATACAGGCTTCCAGTTATGGAATGAATAAACCATGGAGACAAGAGGTAAAACATAGGGAATATAGTCAGTGGTACTGTAATAGCATTGTATGGTGACAGATGGTAGCTACACTTGTGGCAAGCATAGAGTAATGTAAAAAGAAATTGAATCACTATGTTGTACACCTGAAACTAATGTAACATCGTGTGTCAACTATACTCAAATAAAAAAAATTTTAAAGGAATACAATGACTATTTTTTTTAAAGATTTTATCTGAGAGAGAGAGAAAGAGCACGGGCAGGGGGAGCAGCAGAGGGAGAGGGAGAAGCAGACTCCCGGCTGAGCAGGGAGCCGGACGTGGGGCTCGATCCCAGGACCCCGGGATCATGACCTGAGCCGAAGGCAGACGCTTAACCGACTGAGCCACCCAGGTGCCCCAGGAAGGCAATGACTATTAGCACAGTAGCGGTACCACTGCCTTGATTTGTGCTGAAGCACCAACAGTTTCACACGCCTATGTTTTTGCACCATTGGTGCGAATGTCAATACGGTTATGGCGTGTCACACCTTAGTACTATCATAAAAATAACTTTGACCTCACAGATTCCCTAAAAGGGGCTCAGAGAGCCCCGGGGTTCTGGTGACTACATTTTAAGAACCACCACTCTAGAAGCTGTAGTGTTCTACCTTTTACATTTAGGTCTGTGACCCAACTCAAATTAATTTTTGCATATACTCTGAAATAAGGAGGCCCAGGATTTTTCCCCCTCCATACTGATATCCAGTTGCTACAGTCCCATTTATTGAAAATACCACCTTTCACTCACTGAAATGCAACTGGCATCTTCGTCATCAATCAAGTGACTATAATGTGTAATCTGTTTCTGAGATTTCTTTTCCTTCCCATTGGTCTACTATCTTTCCTTGTGCCAATATCATACTGTTTTAAGTACTGGAGCTTTATAGTAAGCTTTCCATTTTTATTGAGATATAATTGACCTATTACATGAGTTTCTGGTGTACAACAAAATGATTTGATATTTGTATCCTTTATCCCGCCAGCAACATTGTACAGTTTTGGGTGAGTAATTTTATTCTTTGGTAACACACTGGCTGGCAACATCAATAAAATGTTGAATAGATTGGTAAATAATGATCATCTTTGTCTTGTTCTTAACTTCAGGGGAAATCACTAAGTATAATATGAGCTGTAGTCTTGTGTTTTGGTGTTTTGTTCGGCTTGTAGATATATTTTATCACTTAAAATGTTCCCTTCTCTTCCTATTTTGTTTAGAGTTTTTACCATGAATGGATGCTGAATTTTATCAACTGTTTGAGTTACCATGTCTTTTTTTTTTCCCCTTTATTCTGAGACAGTGAGTGCCTTAATTGATTTTAAAATGTTAACGTTGTATTCCTGAAATAAGCCCCGTTTGGCCATGACACACAATTCTTTCCTTGTATCGCTAGATGCAGTTTGCTGACATCTTCTTTAGAATATTCACATCTATAAGAATATTGGCCTATTCTTTTGCTATAAGTTGTGACGGGTTTGGTATCAAGGTTATGTAAACTTCCTAAAACAAGTTTGTAAGTGATTCCTCTTTCTCTATTTCATGACTTTGGGTAGATCAGTGTTATTTCTTCCTTTAATATTCAGAGGAATTTTTCACTAAAATCACTTGGGCTTGAAGTTTTCTTTGTGGAAAGACCTTTAAAAGAACAGCTTTATTGAGATATGGGAATCAATGATCTCTAAAAGCCTCATTTTACTCATTTTAATATTAGAATGTAGTTTATTCATTCATAAAACAAAAACTTCAGGTGTGAGATAAACAACTGAGTATCTACTATTCAGTTCAATGGAACATACCAGTGCTTTTCCCTCCTTAATACAATCCCCCTCCCTCCTTTCCTAAGAAGCACCCATTATCCTGAACTTTGGGTTTATCATTTCCTTAATTTATAATTTTTATCACATCTATAGGTATCCCTAAACAATAAATTGTTTGATTTATAGGAATTTAAACTTATATCACTTTATGCTGTTCAAGCTCCCCTGCAACTTGTTTCCCCCCCTCAAACTTCATGCTTGTAAAATGTAACCAATTTGGGGGTGCCTGGGTGGCTTAGTCGGTTAAGCTTCTGAGTCTTGATTTTGGCTCAGGTCCTGATCTCAGGGTCATGATTTCAGGGTCATGAGATCGAGCCCTGCATTGGGCTCTGCACTCAGCACGAGTCTGCTTGTCCCTCCCCCTCTGCTCCTTCCCCTCCTCCCTTCCTCCCCCTGCTCCCAAGTGCTCTCTCTCAATAAAATCTTCAAAAAAACCCATGTAACCAAGTTGATGTGGGTAGCTGTAATAAAAGACCCATTTCTTGTTCCAAAGTTCTGTGCTTCAGTTTCCTCCACTATAAATACGTGAGGAGTTTAGCTGAATCATCTCTCAATACTCTTCCAGATTTGAAATTCTAATTTTACTTTTTACAATAGGTACAGAGGTGTATAGTTTGCTTGAACAATATGGCACTGGTCATAATTATAAATTATTTGAGATTGACTCTTTGATCAGGAACACACTCCCCATGGGAACTGTGTCATGGTATTATTTTCAGACATTTTGGCAAAATTGGAAGATTACTTGAATAGAAAACTCTGGTATGCAAGAGAAGTCGTTTTAATACCAGGTTTGAGGCGGCACCTGCAATGATCAGAAAAGACAGAATTCCCAATGCAAAAATGCAAAGTTTATTTTCTTAAATAAAATACTATATTCATATCTATACAAATAATTATTACAACCATTAAAATGTTACATTTACCAATAAAAATTTCAAAACTTTAAACAAGAGCATGGTTCAGAATATTCACACCCTAATACAATGCATTTGTAAAAAGATGTCAAAATAAACAGGACCTATTCTTATTTACAACTGTAGGACAATCCTGATCGTATTATACATATCTGCTCTGGATTCCATTACAAAACAAATTAGTTCCCATTAGAATTATAAACCAGGTGATTTACAGCAATAGGACACAGTACACAGCAGACATTGCTGGCATGGGAATAGATACAAATATTACACTATTGAAAGACTACAGTTAAGTTTTTTTCTGGCGACTGCCCTACAGTAAGCCTCTCACCCAGTGTATCTATAAATAATTTGTGAAGGTAATTATGTTCTCAGATTTTTCCCACCTATTTTTACCAAAATGAATATATATATATATATATATGTATATATATGGCCTGCTGAACATGGAAGCAAATCTTTTCTTCACAGTAACACACCTGCAGCATTTTAAGCAACACTGTCTGGTCCCTTTCTTCTTGGAAGATCAACAGTTCAAATCCCTTAAAGGTTACCAATATAGTCAAGTCCAGTGCCTCGATGACCCCACAGATGAAAATGGTTTTAAGATGTAAGGGATGGGGATAAAGAGATCCAGAGAAGTGAAGGAGTGAGATGGAGAAAACTCTGTAAGTTCCTATAGCATAGTATGGTGTAGAGCTGTACACACAACTGAGCCAAAAAAAACCAAAAAACAAAAAAAAAAAATGCAAAAAACCCACAACTTATGATCATTTTTAAAAGTGTTAAATTACAAGTTCTCTGTCTCATGAGATCTCTGGTGACAGATGATGCAGATTATCATCCCAAATAACACCAATTTGAGTATTATAGCCAATACTTTCAACTGAAGTTGGCTCGGGTTTCGGAAGCATCTGAAAACATGCCTGCACCCAAGCCCTACAGTTGATAGGGTTTGTGCAAATATGGAAATGATATTGAATGACCACCACCTACAAGCTCAGAGTTTAAAAGGAGTTTTGCTTCTAAATAGTACGTTTTTTACAAGATCGGCATCGAAGATGGCTCAGAGAATGATAAGGCAACAGTGAGAAACATCAGCTGTTCTTGTCTTCTAGGTGTTTGATTACATGGCACGTACCCTTCTGGCTGGTCCTTTGCTATATAACAGAGGAGTGGGTAAATAGTATGTTCCAAGGGCTGGTCTTCAGACCAGAGGCACAGTTTCAAATAAAGTGCAGTACCAGAATAGAGGCATTTGGGCAGAACTAGAAGCTCTGTGTCCAAGAAGGTCCTCATGCTGGACTGCCTCAATCTAAACTTGGTGTCCCCCACAGACTCTGGTAAAAACACTGTCAGTCTCACACAGGAAATGTAGAATGCAGAGAGAATATGGTTAAGTCAAAAAAAAAAAAAAAAGAACCCTTTTCTGTTGGGAGCATTTAGCCAAAAAGGTACTTCAAGAAGAAACGAATTTCTGGCCTTTAATTTGCATATAGGTATTATAAAATCATCACTCACAGATTAACTTCACACTAGTTTATTTGGCTATTATTATTGCCCTCTGGATGTGCACAGCCATAGGTAATTATCTCCAGGCAAAGGGAGAATTTATACAGACAACAGAATTACAATTTCCAGATCCCTAAGATATCAATCCAAAGCCATCTGATCTTGGTAACACCTCTGCGCTTTCTAAAACTCCCCCATGGGAAGAAAGCAAGTTCATCAAAACAAGGAACAGAACTGCATGGCACATTCAATATTTTAAATTAATTCTGAACTAACTTTGTTTCAAGAAATTCTTGTTGCCCCTCGATAGAACAGGAGATGCAGTTGTTCCCAAAGCCAGGAATCGGGAATCACTGATTTAGGAGCACGACTCACTATCACACAATGATCCAAGAGATGGATGGGCCCAATGAACCTTTCAAACCTTCACGTTTCAAGAGGAGTAATCATCCTAAGGAAATGAGCAGGCTCCCTGCCACCTGTTTCACACAGAGCAGACTGAAGAAAAGAGGAGCCTAGATACCTACAGATCAGACGAAGGACAAAGCTGAGAAGATGTTGAGTAGTAAGTCTTTACCCTTTCTCAAATTTTTAAAACTTCACTCCCATTAAAATGTGTTTCCACATTTTCTTGAGTATAAATTTTAGCCTCTCCATGACATGTATAATGTTAGAAGGCAAGAGCAAAATAAATGAATTTTCTTTAAAGTGTTTAAATAATTTTGTATTTTAAGAAGGCTGATTAGGAACACAAAACCAAAAAAAAGGCTGATTTTTAAAAGTTGATCTTTATTGCAGTTCACCCTGATATGTAACTGGAAATTGCTGCAAAAGAATATTCCCTCCTCATTATTCTCTTTCCACAGTTCTAATAGGTTAAATTTTATAAAGCATGATCACTGTGGAATATCACACCTTACTTAGAAAAAAGGTGCCATCCCTGGTTCCTCCAAAAGGTCTTACAATATAAATAAAAATAAATTTCCTGAAATGGCATAAAATATCCCCAATCGGTATACACCAAAAAAACCAATGACATCAAACTTGATTTCTTTTATCCATGATTGATACATTAAAAATGTATACATGATGAGAAATCTGAAATTTTTCACCTCATTAGAAATTACCATGCTAAATGTTTACAGGAATCAACCACTTTCTCTGATTCTATGCGATCAACAACACTAAAAGAGGGATAGAAATAATTTAATTAGTGACTCTCATTTGCAATTCATTCATTTGTATATATGGGTTTGTGTATTTCCAGAAATTACAAAATTATTTGTGGAAATGGTCTTACATTCTATAGTCCAATATTAGCAACCCAAGAATAACATTAAATTTACTATAACCAAATTGACTGTTTCCTGCCACACCGTTGCCAAAAATTGTATCGATTGGTACATATTAAATAATAAATTTCCTCCCCAAAATCATGTAGCTCTGATTATCAAATACTTAATATACTGCTGGTAAATTTCATACACTCGTGCTTTTAAATCAAGTAAGGTTACTGTACTCTGAACACTTTCAGAATTGAGTCCATATATACAATGATCATTACATATATACACACGTCTGTAAGATAATTAGAGCTACATGTAAGCAGGAGCCAAATTATTTGCAGATGGTCACATCTTTCTTCAGATGGTCAAATAAGCTTTCCTTAAGAGTAGAGGCTCATTTGGGATCAAAGTAAGATGTGCTTGGAATGAAAGCTCTGAAAAACGTAAATGCTATCTCTGAACAGGGCTGAGCAGAATAAGAAAATCAGTGCAACAGAGAAACAGCGGAAAGTACCAGGCTTTGAGGCCTTTCTATTGCAATGGTCAAATTGATCTTCTCCTTAGCCTGTTATCGTAGTTCTAATTATATCGAACAGTGCCCAGTTCTCCAGAACTCAACGGCCGCCGCGCTGTGCGTGCGTGCATTTGTATGTGTATGTGAAAGACAGAGAGAGCGACAGGGAGAGGGAGGGAGGAAGAAGAGCCAAACATACCGAACACTATCCTTCTTGAAATTGGCAGGTTGGACCTTTCAAGTACAGAGAAAAACCTGAATGTTATAACTTAAAACTCAGTTAAGGTAATTAAAAAACAAGCCATGAATCTCACTTTCTTCCCAATTAAAAGTGTTAACCTACTGTGTTTATCTGTTGTCTTACTGAAGTAACTCCTATTCTTCGCCATGACCATTTTGAAGGAGAAAATATAGAAGCTTTTCTTGTTTACAATTTTTTTTTTTTTTTTTGCCCCCAGGAGGCTGCTTCGGTGGGCAGCAGGAAGAGGGAGGAAGGTTTGGTAAATACAGTTCAAGAGGCACACATGACCCTTTTACTGAGTCTTCACAAGAGGTATTCGCCAGAGTTCACTACTCTGACCCAGCCTGAGGAGGCATTTTCAAGGAGGAAAAAAATAAGATAAAATGCTGGTCCTTGGGTTCACTTTATTAACAGAGCAGACGGAACCATTTATATGTATCTCTCCCACTCCATCCCCTATTTGGCAGAATATAACAACAGCAAATAACAGGTTTGAGAATATGAGTATATATGGTTGTTTTCATAGGTATTAAGTTTTCAAAATTCAATATATTAGCACGTGTGTGTATGTGTGTGTGTACATAATTAACTTCGAAGGGGCTTTTAAAAACCCTGACATCAAGTTTTCCAATACTTCAGCGGGTCTCAGGTCACAATTTCCATTTCCAGATGGCAGGCCAATTTTTAAAGGACCAGTTTATACTTTAAAATCTATGTCTGTGTACACACACACACACACACACATGCGCACACACACATACACACATGGACATATACAAAGACAATTTTCTGAAGCACCATTTCACATCCACCATCAGGAGAAATCATGAACAAATTCATCTTCTCATTATAATTCTACTATGAAGGGTAATAATGTAACATACAATGCCATATTTTAAATATAAATATCAGTAAGTGAAAATACTGACAGAGCTTAAGACTCTGCTCAGAAATATTTAAAAAGTAAGGCTCAAATAATTGTGTAGATTCCAAACACACTATTTACTAAGCAGCCCCTAATGATTAAACAAATATAACAGAAATTATTTCAGGATCAAATGAACAAAATGAAGAGAGAATACTAAAACAAAATTCAATTGATGAAACAACAATCTTTAACTGAACACAAGCAAAACTCTGCAATACAACCGCTTTTATCCCTAAGACCTGATGCAAAATGCAAGCACAAAATGGAGAACGTCTATGTACTTTGCTTTTTAGACTGCTATTTTTAAGGCTAAGTAAGGAAGACCTTTGCATTCTAGGATCTTGGCACAATTAAAAGATAAAATGGCTCTCTAATGTGAAGAACAAGACATTAAGTTCAGATAATTGAAGAATTGTTATAATTAAGAAAGAAGCCTCTACCTAAACCAAACCTTGGGAATGAAGGCTGATTAAACAACTCATTTATTTGCTAACTGCTTGACTTTAACCATGGACATTCATTCCATATTAACTCAACACCTGCCATGGGTAAGAAACTGTTCTAGATGCTGACATTGGCCAAGCATTTGGTGCTGAGCCACTACATTGTATCGAAGTATCTGGATTTTTGGAGAGCAATTCAACTATCTCAAGTATCTACTTTACAAATGATCAACAATCAAGTTTAAAATCTAGGTTCTTTCCTACTACTACCCAGCACATGCCAAAACGATCTCCCCCAACTTCCAGCTGACTAGCATTTATGGAATATAAGATTACAAATCAAACTTGAAAATCTAGCTCCACTCAGAAAATTTAAAAAGCACACTGTGCAGTTAAAAATGAAAGATAATTTGTTTTTGACAACCCATGATTCGCATCATCTCTGACGTGACTTCCCTACATTCAGAAGGTAACTGGAAATTGATTATACAAACACAGACACACACACACACACGATCTCCTGCTCCATGTGCATTGTGTGCATGCACACACAAACACATTTGTAGTCTCAGCCGATACATGTACATTTAGTCTATCAGTATTTAAACAGCTGAACTGCAGTCATGACCTAAAATATGGCTTATGTTGTGGGCAGGTCTGTTTGAGGACTGCTTGGAAGAGTCGGAGGCAGAGGAGTTTGCTATCGTAAGCAAAGGTGACATTGCCGAGCCATCAGGAAGAGCTGTAGCTATTTCTGGAAACAAAGATGTCATGTTAAAGTTGGACAAATGAGAGTTGGTCATGTGCATTGGCGGCATATCAGGGAGCAGAGGAAAACTTGGTTGAGCAAAACCGACAGGTCTGGGAGGAGACAGAATTGATCCAAATCGGTTATTTAGGCTTCCACTGTTTACTTTCTCAGTGCTAGGATTTGAGAACATCTGATTGGAAAAATAGGGGATGGAAATATCATTGGACAGTGTAGGATGAGCAGGAGAGTACGGGGGATAGAAGGAGGGTAGAGTATTTTGGGGGTCTACAGGGATGAGGGCTGGCGTTCGAGTGGCACTAGGCTGAGTAACCTGTGGAATGAAAGAAGTATTAGCATTTATCGGTGGATTCATGCCACCCTCGGGAATAAAAGGAAAACCGAAATTTTGTGATAGTGTATGCTGGTCAGGCGCTGAATTATCGTTAGGTACCTGTGGGCTATCGGGCATGAAACGAACAATACTTCCTCTCTTGTCTGTAGGAGGCTGCTGGCGTCCAAGAATCATACTACCACTAGTAGACAGAGGAAGATGGGGAAGACTTGGGTCAAAGACATTACTGTGTCTTTGGTTTCCAGAACGATTCCTCTCAGGCTGACGAATTTTGGAACCACTGCTGTCTTGCAAGGGATGCCTCGATCGCTGGGGAACTGAAGAA
Organism: Leptonychotes weddellii; assembly: GCF_054177405.1. Taxonomy (NCBI): domain Eukaryota; kingdom Metazoa; phylum Chordata; class Mammalia; order Carnivora; family Phocidae; genus Leptonychotes; species Leptonychotes weddellii. The sequence goes on along the minus strand of NC_138369.1, from coordinate 139,691,322 downwards.
TTAGTGGGACGTACAGGAGGCCCTTGCTCAGCATTTCCGTGAGACACGGACGGATGGGGCAGAGCTGGCCTTGCAACACCATGCATGTTGGTTGTGGCTGGAGGGTTCATGTGGCCCTTGGTCCCATGACTGTCAGTTATCCTCATGGGATTGGACTTCTGTACAGAAACATTGGGACTTGTGTTTCGACCTTGAATATCTCCTGAAGAAGAAGAACTTGAGAAAGGAATATTCAAGGTGCTGTTCCTGCTGTTAATTGCACTCAGGGACATGTCACAGCTTTCCCTGTTCTGACTCTCACTCTCTCTTCTAATATGGACACTTTCATGAGTTGGGGGACAATTATATTCAATTGCAGAGGACGGACCACACTGTGTGTTCCTCTGATGTTCTGAGAGTGATCTCTGGCTTCCAAGGACCTGATCACCAAGGTGAGGGGCAAGTAAGCTCTGCATGAAACTCTGGTGGCATGTATTTTCACTGTCCCTCGGTGGGATGGCATTTCCTGTTGGGATACTCTGAACTGGTGGATAAGGTAATCTCTTTTGGCGGTCGACTGGTGGTGCACCGGGGTTTTGACTAATTCGAAAAGCCTGGGACTGCATGCTCCTCAGTGATGATACAGGGTTTCCTATTTCATTATTTCTTGACGATTGTACTTCGAAATTACTCGGGGGCTGCTGACTGGCTCCACTTGGTTTAAATGTCTGACAGTCAGAAAGGCGGATATCCGAGGCAATGGGATGGTCCACGCGACCCTGCATATTGTGAATGGCTAAACTCTTATTCCTGGGAACATCAAGATAGCTTCTCATTTCAAGCTGATCCGAAACTCTGGAACCCTGAATCGATATGCCCATTCTCTGCTCTGAATTAGAAGATGTCTTTCCAATGAGGGCCTCAGCAGAGTAACTTGAAACTCTATTTCTCTCCGGCCTGTGTGGAGTACACGTCATGTCTGAAGGTCTAGTCACAATACTTGGCTGGGACACCATTTGCTGCTCTATGCCTCTCGATGTCAAAAGCCTCTGCATCGGATTGTGCCCAGATACGTGTTCCGAAGAAACCCCTGAACCTTGCTGCCTGCTTCCAACATCCGGCTGCTGGTGCATCATATCTTGATTGAGATGGTTCTGGGGATGGTTATGGTGGTTCCGGCTAGTTGAAGGGTTTTCACAGCTCTTCTCTGGCTGGGAACTTCCGAAGTGTTGCTGCATCTGCTGCTGCATCTGCTGATGGTGGGGATGTGGCTGCCCGCTCTTGGGGCGGGATTGCTCAGTTCCGTGGTGCTTTGGTTGCAAGGAAAGCTGCGAGGCCTGAGTGCCCTGCACAAGACTCCTCTTTTTCTGCATCTGAACTTCCTGCTGTAGAGTCCTCTGCTGGTGGACATTATGAGGCTGAGAGAGGACAGAGCTCTCGACGTGAGGTACGTGATGCTGCAGCTGATATAAATGATGCCTCTCTCGTAACTGCCCCACTTGGTGTTGCTGCTTTAAGTAGAGGTGGTTACTATGCAGGTGGGCTACCCCCTGGGCTGGGACATGCTGTTGCAGGGCCTGGAGATGTTGACTGGCCTGCGTTGGCTGCTGCTCGGCCACCGAGTTCTGAGAAGTGCACTGGACTTCCGTCGGCCTCAGTGCGGGGGCCACAAAATTGTTACTAGCTGGGAATAATCGCGTAAGGCCATCTCCATGGGCTGGGTTGCTGAGAGGCACCACAGAGCTCGCAGAGTCGGGAGGGAGCTGACTGACCATCATCTGAGCCTGATCAGAAATGCCGTCCGGAGTTCGGCTCATCAGGGACATAGCCTCAAGCCTCAGGGCTGGCGGACAGTGCTTTTGACGTTTAGCTGAAGACAACAGAAGGTCATCTTGGACAGCACGCTTAGAAGAGTCTTTGCGGCTTTCCTGACTTGGCTTTAAGAGCGGCTCTTGGATCTGTGGATTTGGGAGGGTGCCAGTAATGGTATTCAGCTGTTCCTGGGGATAGTCAGTCATCAGAGGCACTCCAGGAGGCTGACTGGTGTAGGAGCTAGATGCCACCGTCAGGTTAACCGTGGCAGGAACAGTCGTTTGCTCTGAAGCTTGGGACATCCCAGCACAGCTGACCAGAGGATGGCTGATGCCGCTCTGGTGGATGAGATTATTCACACTCAAACTGGTGATGCTAGGTGGCTGAGAGGTGGAAACCTGTAAAGAGGCATTCGATGTTTTAATTCCTACAGAGCAACTTGGTTTCCCAAGGGGCCGATCCACCGTGGCTTCAATCGAATCCTGAGAATTAAATTCACTTGGTGTCACTTCTGCCTGTCCTGCGCCACCCTCTTTAGACAGCTGTGCTTTGAAAGGCTGGTCCCCCTCTAAAGGTAGCGCATCGGAAGGCTTCGAAGTAACTTCCCTCATGTCAGCCTGGCTGCCGGCTCTTCCCTTCTCCAGGCTGTCCTGATCAAAAATAGCTCTTGCCGCAAGAGCGACGATGTCCGTTTGCTCTACAAAGGTACAGCTGTCACATGTATTTGTCGTCGTACTGCTGGTGACATCCTCTCTAGCCGTTTCAGGAAGCATGGATGCCACCGAGAAACTACGACTGCTCCCGGAGCTGGTTGACATGGGAGAGTCGGCCTGCCTGCTGACAAGCAAGGAACCACTGATAACCTCCGGATCGGGGACACAGGAGTGATGCGGTCCCGGGTCTCTATCGTCACTGTTCATCAGTAAGAGCTCCTGTTTGGGATGTAAATCGACACCTGAATCAACTATTTTAGAATGTTCCGAAGAAAAGTCAGGATGGTCCACCTGGACTGGAAGAGACAATTTCTGAGGGACTTTCTCTTTAGCGAGACCAGAGAGCAGTGCAGTCAAACCTTGCCCCTTTAAGAGACCTGTCGTTTGCATCGTAGCAGATGAATCCTGCTCCACCCGGCAAGGTTCAGCAATGATCTCTACCTCAGAAACACAGTCGGTACTTGCAGTGCTAGCGGTAGATGACAGACCAGAAACCTGAGAAACCAAAGTGCGGGGATCACTTGGAGATGGAATCAACACGTTGGCCGAAGTGCAGGATTTGGCAGCATCTGACAACGCCAAACTAGTTGGTGGCTTATCCTGAGATGTCTCTCGTTGCAAAATGGGGGCAGAATCTTTGGATTTTGCTGGGGCCATGACAAAATGTTCACTTGCTACAGATTCCTGGGAGGGTGAGCTAGTCTCTTCTGCTGACTTAGATCTGGGTACAGATTCAGGTATCACTGATTCAGAATTCAGAACATCCACAGAATGTGAACCAGAAACACTTACGCTATTTGCCTGGCACACGGCAACAGATGGTAACACAACAGGGAGGCTTTCCAGCAGTCCATCATTACATGATGGCTCTGCGGGGGCTTCAGTGCTGGGGCAGTCTAACTTGCCCACGTCTCTGACTGGATTCAGGGGGCATGCTGACTTGTTAGCTGCTAAGTGTTTCTTGGCACCTGGCTTCTTATTCAACCTTTTTGACTTCACGTTAGGTAAACAAGCTACGGTGTTCATTGAGGGAGTAGTTACTAGATTGTAAGTATTGGGTAGTGTGGCTGAATTATCTGTTGTCATGGGAGATGCTACAGTTGTTGTTAACGAAACACAGTTAACTGGGGTGGTCTGACTATTTGCAGCAGTAGGAGGATTGGCAGGCTGGCTAATAGACAACTGTACACAGCTTTGCCCAGCCATCTGTGATATGCTTTGATTGAGGCTGGCCAAAGCTCCAAACGTATTCAGGGCAACATTGGTATTTGGATCTTCGCTGGTGGTGGGTTGGATAATTTGCATAGGGGTTTGATTTGTAGTTCCTGGTGAGGACATCACAGGCTGCAAAGCAAAGAGCTGTCCATTTAAAGAAATGGTTTGAGGCTGTTGTTGGTTTGACATGGTAACAGAAAAAGTTTGTGTTGAACTAGATGTTGATAAAGATGAAGGTCTCGGTAATATATGGACAAGATGCTTTCCTCCAAAAGTCTGTGGGGTTGAAACATTTTGCACTGAATTATTAGACCCTATTAGAGCACTGGCTCCATTGACCGGGAGTCGAACAGAACCAGGAGGTGGAGCCGAGAGGAGCGGCAAGGGGTTCTGATTAGCTGCCTGTATGATCACTATCTGTTGACCTACTGTTTGGTTGGGAACCTCTGCTCTCATCACCGTTGGGCAAGGGGTAGTGCTGGGGGGCTGAAGAATGATAACATTTTGATTAGCTGGCGCTGCATTCACAGCCGACCCAACGGGCTGAGCCATCTGAATAACCTGCATTGCTGAATTCAAAGGAAGGATATTTTTTGGAGGCTGAGATTTAACGTGTGGTTGGGCAATCAGTGGCTGCATAGGTAAAGACGGGCAAGAAGGCAAGGTTACAACTACTTGCTCAACCGCCTGCCCATCTGCTGGGAAGGAATTACTCAAGTTGATGCCTGTAGCGACGTGTCTACCATGGTTGGTTGTGGTAGGGCTGGGACCAGACTCAGTTACTACCGGAGTCACAGCAGAAGAAGGTGTCTGGCTTAAGGGCTGAATAGTGTTTCCCGCCAGTTGCAAAGTAGTCCACGTGGTCTGTGTGTTTCCAGCGGAGGAAATCCGGGTAAGGCTATTCATGTTTTTTAAATCTGAAGCGCTAATACTTGAAGAAGGCAAAGAACAAGAAAGAGTCCAACTACTGTCCAAAGGGGTTGCAGAGAGAGTGCTTACGGGAGTGGTGGTCTTCCCTCCTCCAGGGGCAGAGGGGGCCACCACTGCGGTAACACATGCCAAGTCTGCACCCTTGCTAATGCTCGCTGGACAAGAATCACCTACAGACCTGGGAGGCTGGGAGCAGACCGTGGTGGTAACTGAAACGACGAAGGTGGTTTGAAAATCATCTCTGAAATCCTGTATGCTCGGGCAGGACTTGCTTCCATGGTGCACGTTCACGGCAGTCGCCGAGGAGGTGGTGGGGATGCTTGTGGTACCGGGGACTGTCTTCTTCACTGATCTGGGGCTCTCTTGCCCATTCTTATTTTCAGGAGATTTTTTATCATTTACACATGTGTGCAAGGACCGATGGTGGCGGGGTTCGGGCCCAACGGGAACAGCGATCAGTGAGCTGCTGGTGGCACCAAGCACACTCGATTCGCTTTCGGAGGTGGAAAGCGTGAGAATGTTCTGAGCAGAAATGGTAGCAGGAAGACAAAGAGGAACAGGCTGGTTGGCAGCCAGGGCAGAAACTGTGGTCTGACGCCACGGCTTGTTTTCAGCAGGGTAAACTCCAGAAATAGACCCAGGAGTCGCCAGATTGCAAGCCCTCTGTACTGGTACCACATTGGCGGTTTGCTTTTGTAGATTATGACCAACATTGAAGGTTATCCCCTGAACAGCTGTTCCCGGGCTCTGTCCACCAGGCTGACTCCCGTTGGAATAAACAATGATATTTTTCTGAACCTGATCACTGGGAATAACAACAGAGACCTTTGAGTTTTTAAGATTTCCTTTCCAGTGGATTGTGGGGTCATCATATAGGCATATGTCATTTGCTTTCAGTAACTCAATATATCGGCCATTTTCTTTTTGAATTTCTTCCAGTTGTTTACGTAGCTTTTTAATTTCTTCAGCTACAATATTAAAAATAGAAATGAAACAATTACCTGTTAATGTCAGTATTTATGGTAACTTAAGAAAAAGCTGTGTGCTAACTACTGAATTATAATTCTAGGATTTCTAAATACCTCAACTGAGACTCTTCAGTTCTTTTCTAAAGCAAATTCCTTCTCCTTTTTACAGTGGTGTATCAAGCCTCTACTGAATCCTTTTTAAAGAATGGAGCACTGGGTGTTATACGAAAACAATGAAGCATGGATCACTACATCAAAAACTCATGATGTACTGTATGCTGACTAACGTAACATAATAAAATTATATTTAAAAAAAAAGAATGTATCATTAAGGGTCAACAACCCAAAGGTCAGAAATTAATCACAATGTAGAAATTTCAAAATTCCCAATTCAAAAATTCCCAATAGGGCAGCTACAAAGGTAAAAGAAGGGAAGACATACTGATATCATGGTAACATGTTAGGAAAATAACACTGAATATCAATATAATAGCATTTAAATGCTGTAACAGCGAACACTACTTGTGGTGGTAATAGTCTCTTTTACAAATGGCTTTAAACTCCCTTCTAGGGGCACCTGGGTGGCTCAGTGGGTTAAGCGTCTGCCTTCAGCTCAGGTCATGATCCCAGGGGCCCGGGATCGAGTCCCACGTCGGGCTCCCTGCTCAGCAGGGAGTCTGCTTCTCTCTCTCCCTCTGCCCCTCCACCTGCTTGTGCTCTCCCTCTCTCTCTGTCAAATAAATAAAATCTTTTAAAAATAAAATAAAATAAATAAACTCCCTTCTATTTTACTCTTTGAAACAACAGAGCCCAAGTAGAATGTGTAAAAGTAAAGCAGTAGAGCACCAAAGAAAACATCAATAACAGAACTTGAATTTTCCTTGGTAGGGCCAAGGCATATACACTACTGTCACACCCCTACTGTTTCGGAAGGGGGAGAACTTCACCCACAGATCCTACAACTGGGGCAGCCTTGGGTGCTGGTATTTATGCTCTGTGACCCTACACATCCCACCTGTCTTGCCACAGTGGTAGATAGTCTCCCCTCGCCCTCCACCAAGGGCGGCTAATCTTCAAAGCCCATGCCCTATGAGGGGGCCTGAAATAAAAAGTTCTGCTATGACAAGGATGAGCTGAGACTAGCAGATTATTCTTCTCAGACATTTAAACTAAGAGACACAGAAGAAAGATGCCAACGTGCCAGGGACATCAGAAAATAATGGACAATTATTATGGACCAAATAAATGATGACGACTGTTCTCACTTACTACACACTTACTACATGACTGGCACTTTTCATTCATCATCTCATTTAATAATAGTAATAATAATGACAATGACCACAGTAACGGGTAACATTTACTATATGCCCTCTTTACTCTAAGTAGTGTACCTGCATTATTTCTTTTAATCCTCATAACAGCCATTAGATGGGAAATACCTATTGTCATCAATATTTTGAGATGTGAGTAACAGTCTCAGAGCAATCGCATAAATTTGTCTAAAAGCAACCACATACATGCTAGGATTATCTTCATTTTAAGATAAGGAAACTGAGACTAGGAGAGGTGAGGTAAATAGCCACGGGTACTGAGTAAGTGAAGAGGAGACTCAACCCAGGTGGGCCTGACTCCCAAGGCCACCACTCAGACCATGGCCCAGCCTGTCATGTGGACAGTGAGTACGTGGGGAAGCTGCTTGGGGAAGAAAAGAGAACAGATGCACCAAAAAGAACCAAAGAAAGGATAGTAGTCAGACTTAAGCAGCCTCAAGCCCTGGCCCATCTGCTCAGCTTTTCCTGAGCCCCAGGCAACTGGTATTTTTCTAACAGGTTCCCTTTTCCCTAAGGTGACTTGACTGCCTCAGCCTCTAGGCTGTGAAACCAAAGGAGCTCTCCTCAGAAAGTCCACACATCATTCTAGCCTTAACATCCCTACTGTGGGGTGCCTCAGAATAGTTACCAAACATATTATGAAACTACCTACCTACCAGCATCACAAAACAAAGCCTGGATTGTAAAAGACAGCTGACTTGGGTGAGGGGGTAAGCTGTCATCTAACTTAAAGTAAGCAAAGAGAATTCAGAACGCTGACCTTCCGGATATACAATAAACGCAGCCCAACACTGCCCCCACCTCAGCAAATTCTACCTTTGTTCCTCGCCTTTTAAGGTGACCTATTGAGCTGTCACAGGAAATTCTTTCTCTGCTCTTGTGAGAGCCATAAATAAAGAACAATTCAAACCGCCTACTCCTCTGAGCTTTATACTTGCCTGGGGTATTTTTCTTTTCAGCTGTTATAAAAAAACTTAACATTTTTTAACAATGTGATTATCTAAAAAAGTAATGAATAATAAAAATCAAATTTCACTAAATGATCAGGCAGTCTGATACACACATTACATGCAATGTAAACAATTATGAACGGAATGTTTTGACCTTTTCAGTTAATTCACAGTTAGGTCTTGGCCCAGGCATATCTTTATTTTATTTTTAAGTTACACTGAGCAGGACTCTCCCCTATATCCTCTAGCTGGAAGATCAAAGTGGAATAAAAGAGATCCAGCATTATTTGTCTCATGAGTTAAGCAAACATGAAGTACACAAAAGAGTCCAAAATCAAAATTCTGTATGCCTGAAAGATTAGAGTTGCTCAAGGAGGAGTGGGGTGGGGGGTGGGTAGGTAAACTAAGATGAATTTATTTTGCAACACTATTCTCTCAGACCCACTGAATGCACAATCTTAATAATGTTTCTGGTCCAAAAAGCCTTCTGTATCCCATGTAAGTTGACCTGTGACACAAAGACCTGAACACTGAAAAAACAATAAAAAGTAAGAATCTTAAAATCTTTACCTTGTTCATTATTTCCTCCATTAAGCAGGAGTTCATCATTTTGCCTTTTCAATTCTGTTATATATTTAAAGGCTTGGTCCAGGATCATATTCTTGCTCTGCCAAAGAGAATTAACCATTTAAAAGTTTCACTGAAGAGTAAGAACTTGCAGAAAGAAACTTAAAGCTTTGGTTTTATCACATATATGTGACATGTATCTTTTCAAAATTAAAACAGGCACCATATTCAAATGCTTCTACTGTTCATTTTTCATTTACTAAGTATTTATTGAGCATCTACTATGTGTCAGGCTCTGTTCTAGGCACTAGGGATATAATAAACAAAACAGACAAAATTCCTGACCTTTAGAAATATACATTATATATATATGTTTGTGTCCCCCTGTAATTCATGTTGAAACCCTGATCCCGCATATGACGGTATTTGCAGGTGGGCCTTTGGGAGGTAATTAGGTCATGAGGGTAGATCCCTCGTGAATGAGATCAGTGCCGCTAGAAGAAAAGACATGAGAGAGGTGATCGCGCTCTCTGTCATGTGAGGACATAACCAGGAAAAGAGCATACACCAGGAACTGATGTATGCTTAGGCTTCACAGGCTCCAGAACTGTGAGAAATAAATTTTCTGTTGTTTAAACCACCCGGGCTATGTTATTTTTCTTATAAGAGCCCAAACTAAGACACTGTACTATAATCTATTTTGCATGGGGAGGTTGGAGAGGGCCCCTCTTGTAAGACAAAGCAAAAACCAGAAGGAAGTACAAGGAAGTATGCCCCGTGGATATCTGGAGGAAGAGGGTCCAGGTATTAGGATCAGCAAGGGCAAAGGCCCTCAAGCAGGGTTGTGTTCACACATTGTAGGAACCGTGGTGAGGTGAGCAGAACTAGAGTAAAGTATATAGGGGAAGAGTGGTAGGAGGAAGAGGCCAGAGAGGGCTTTCAAGGCCATGTAAAGATTTTAGACTTAAATATTATTCTTTACTCTATGAACAACTGTTAAAAATAAAACACAATAAGTGACATTCCTTTTGACTTTAGTTCTCTAGACCTTATTCCAGAAGCAACTGCCATAAAGTTATTTATATATCCTTCCAGAAATATTCTAGGCTGATACGTGGATCTGTTTATCTATCTTTAAAAAAAAAAAAAACAAAAACAGATAGAAGGATACTATAAACAGTATGCTACATTGTTCTTTTTTATTTAAAAATATATCTTGGAGATATTTCCCTATAGAGTTTAGATATCTACGTTATACTTTGTAAAGGCTGAATTTATTTTATTTTTGAGTCCATTACTGACAACTCTTAAGCTGTATAAGAGGCATTTTGTTTTTTTATTTTTCAGCTATTAAAAATGTTGCGGTGAATGTTTAATTTCTATTCCAGTATGTATATTATTAAATATCCCTAGTACTTTATCAGATAGCTCTTTTCAGGTAGGAATCAGTGATTTAGGGCTTTGGTTCACAAAGTTACAATTCTGGGTTTCTTAGACTGAGTCCCAACAGAGACCCAATATAATCTAGGAAACATTTTACAGAGAAAAAATAAATACTGTCCTTTCTTAAAGCAAGAGTTGAGACAAAGGCAGAACCTGATAATACCCATCTACTGCCTCTCTACTGCAGATGGGGCTAAGGACATGTAGCAATAGTGAAGAAAATCTTAATCTACTTGGCTTCTGGGAGCCAAATACTGACTTTCATTGCACATTCTAGGACACCAAGGCAGTGAAATAACTATGGTTTCCTTTCAGAGAAACTTGTAGGAATGACAACCAAGAACAGGAAAGTAAGATATTACTGGGCAAACACCAATATTTCCTGAGAAGCTACTGTACACTGAGATGTGGAGAAAGAAAAACAATCAGAAGACGTAACAGAAGACAAAACATAGTTCCTGCCCTTAAATTTGCTATCATGTTAAGGAAACTCAAAGTGCATTAAAACACACACACACAAATGAAAAAACACACTTATGCAAGACTAAGTACCATCCTGTAGAAGAGAATGAAAAGAAACTGAAGTGTAAGATCTTGCCAAGGGAGATGGTATTGAGAAGCAAGCAAATTGATCTGGCCCTCTGAAAGCTTGGGGAGGTTCAGGACTGGGAAGCTCCAGCTACCACAAAAGGTGGGGTGAGGAATGGGGTTAAATTGAGGGGACTGGTGGAAAGACTCTTCTTATGCAGAAATAAAAATTAACCCCCTCCCCCATACACACACATCCTACTGGATGACTTCCCCTTCCTGCCCCAACTGCAGGAGACAAGTTTATTTTCTGTGAAATTTGAAACAGAGAATTTTGGCCTCAGGAATGGTTGGCACAGAAGTGGACAAGATGAGGCAACTCAGTGAAGACAGGAAGGTAAAGTAAAATTCTGCCTCCTAAAGCATGAGACTCTCCAGCACCCTTTCCCCAATCCAGCTCCCAGAATATGGCAACCAGCCTTATACTCCTCTTCCCAGCCTTCCCATTCGTAGATAGGGGGCTGAAGGATTTTTGTCTGGAAAATAAAAGTTAATACTATTCCCAAAATTAAACAGGCTACCAATATTGATATTTTGTAATGCTACAAAAACAATAACACTAGCTTACACCCTAATCACTCAACAGTTAGGGCACCAAAAGTCAAGCCTATTTAATCGGCTTTTTAATGCCTCATTCTCAAATATGAGAACACAGCTAAGTATCACTAAACATTTAAGGAAAGTCTCCAAAATGAAAGACAAAACATCAAAACAAAGGGGAAAAAAAGAAAATCAGAAGAAACAAAGACAAGAAGAAGAAAATAATTTTAAAACCTATATAACATCCTCAGAGATGACATGATATTGTATTCATGAACCAAACATGTGATACGAAAAAGAACAAAGAGAATAAGAAAAAGACTCTTGAAAATCCATTTATCAAACCTTATGGTACCACTGCCAAAGTCTGTTATTCTCCCTGGGTAAAGAAATTTTAGGTAAAGAAATCCCTAACAAAATTTTATCAAACAGTATCTACTGAAGACAAATAACTACAATTAGATGAAAAGTATGAGAGCTGAAATTAAAAACAGAAGAGTTGGAAAAGACCAATCAGTTGAGACTGAAGAAGGGCAGAAGGTTCCAGAAGTAAAGTCTCAAAGGAAAAAGAGAAAATGGAAATTATGTGGTACACTTGACTATGTAGAAACTCTAAAGAGACTGGTGAAAGTGTGGAAAGAATTAAAGATAGGTATAGAGAGAGGTGCCTAGCTGGCTCAGTCAGTAGAGCATGGGACTCTTAATCTCAGGGTTGTGAGTTCAAGCCCCATGTTGGGTATAGAGCTTACTTAAAAATAAAAAATAAATTTAAAAAATTTTAAATAATAACAAGATAGGTATATAAACAGTTAAGCAAATGAAAAACGAGGCAATTACTAACCCAAAAAACACAAAAGTTACATACAGGACAAAACATAGTATTAGTACTCCTTCCTACCATAAACAATATTTTCAGTCTAAAAACCAAAAAACTGAATATCAATTTAATCAAAAGTTGGGGCGGAATTATATTGGGAGGATTAGACAAGGCAAAGACAAAGGAAAAGAATAATAAGAAGTCAATAGATAAAATCTAAAATAGAAAAATTAAGATATAGTAATATAAGCTTATTATTTCAAAATATAAAGGTGTATTCCAGAAGAAACAGTTGAAAATGGATGCCTTTCAGTTGTTGTATTGGACTTGGGAAACAAGCAGGCCAGAGACTAATATTGTTGTTTTAAGCTTTTTAGTGCTATTTGTTATGTTTATATATTAATTTTCACATATATTAATTTAATTAAAAATTAACCAAAAAAGGCTAACACAAATTATGAAATCCCATTATAATGAAACACTATATTACCATGAAAAATAAAGGTGATCATATGAGGAAAGGTATCCCTAACCAGAAGTCTACTATATACTGATGAATGAAAATGACAAGGCAGGTTATAAAACAGCACTCAGTGTCTATCTATCTATCTATCTATCTAATCATAAAGCAATGTCTGAAGATATGCATAACAACATTTGTAACAGTAGTTATAACTTAGAAGTAGCACGTCAATTTATTTTTCAAACTTTTTTACGCCTTTCATATTGTTTCCATTTTATGTTGTTTTGTTTTCCTCATTATCAGAGGAAACAAAAAGCTATCTTCATGAGGGAAAACTGTCCCCTTTAATAAGCTGAGATTTATGTACCACTGGAGGTTGATAGGGCACGGAGAACAAAACTGAGATATTTGGAAGATTCTAGGTAAGAATTTAAAGACAAAAAATATGATTGACAGAAAATAAAAGAAATGCCTGGTAAATATAATAGCACATAAAAAAAATGTAATCATGGGACTGAATAATTCAAGATCTTAAAGATCTAGAAATTACGTGGTCCATTCGATCATGTAGAACGCTCTACTAGAAGACTGCTATAAGTATGGGGAAAACTAAAGATAGATATATAGAAAATTAAGCAAATGAAAAACAATGAGGCAATTAACTATATACCATAAATGACAGGAAACAAAAATAATCAGTCTGAGCAAAGAAACAACTCAGGGAATTATCTGTTCACAAGTAATGAATGAAAATAGGAGTGGACTTCTTACCTGCTTCAGGGCAGGGGAACATGGGATCAGCTCTCCTATCCTGTTTATTCCGGCATTGATTTTCTTCTTTCTATGCCTCTCCACTAGATAGAGGGGAAAATCCATTTATCAAACCTATGGTACCACTGCCAAAGTCTGTTATTCTCCCTGGGTAAAGAAATTTTAGGTAAAGAAATCCCTAACAAAATTTTATCAAACAGTATCAACTGAAGACAAATAACTACAATTAGATTTCTAAGAATGTCATATTTTAAGTCTAGTATTATAGGAACTGATATAAGTAATACTCTTATTAACATTTTTAAAATGTGATCTATAATAATTAAATTCAAATTATAAACAGAAGTTGCTAATATTACATCACTGTTGAGGCCATTATTATGGTTTCAAGTAATTACTAGAGATTTTAGTGATAACTAAAATTTAAGAACCCACTAACAAGCTAAGATACTAAACAGCTGCCTTTTCATATGGGCAAATGAGACCTACTTAGATTACAGAACCTTAAAATACCTCTTAGGATGTCTAGAAGGCATTTTTCAAATAGAACAGCCGTTAGTTATGACTTAAAATTTCTACAGAGTCTGGTCTATTCACTTTGGCCACATAAGACTTTTCCCATCTAAGAAATTGTGCAACTGACAATATCTCAATCAAATTAACTAAGAAATATTCCAGGCTTACATGCTACAACTTTATAAAGATCATATGTAAGGGTCAAGAGGGTACAAGATGATCTAAATAATTTCAACAAGACACTGTAAGTAGAAACATTAGTCTTGGCTATTTCCTGTCAGGTTTCTGAAACCTTCCTTTCTAACAAGACTCCAGTACTTCTAATAGGATGATCTTTCAGATTGACCACAAGCAGGTCTTGTTTTGTAGAATACAGACTTTTTGCTTCATAGTCTAGCAGGAAAGACTTATTTTCAATGACATCTAATCATTCTCTCAAAATAAATTACTATCAGGACACATTTATGACACCATGTAAGTTGATTCCAATAAAAATAATTAGTTCCTATGGCCAAAAAAAGATCAGATTTAATTAATTTGGCCAAAGAACACAAAGGAATAAAGTATAACTCACATTTCTTCTGAATTCTCTAACAATAGTATTTGTTCTTATCTAAGAGTGATTTTTAAATGGGTGGAGGTGGAAAAAAAAACCCAACAACATTAAGACTCTTTACCCACAGTGATAAAGGGGAATTCAAAGGCAGGAAATTCCCGTTTTGGGGAGCAGCAATATTCCACCAGTGTTTACCACCTCTTTCCATAGACAAAAATTCCCCCAGGGTCCTTTCCTTAAGGAAGGGAAGATATCGTTTATAGAGTAATAGATAATAACTTCTAAAATATTTTGTTTGAGATCTGGACTGTAGCCCCTGAAAAATAAAATGTTATAAAATGTACCAAATTGTAAAAGTACACACAATTCCTTCTATAAATGCTTATCCAACTTTGGCCTAGAAATTTGATATATGTATTTTCTACATTTTTCCTATAATTGAGGACTCCACAACTTCATTTAAGCTATTCACATTTCAAGAACCTTTAAGATCTGCAGCCTGCTGCTCATCTCTTCCCTACTCCTCTAGGTAGCTAGCCCCCTCTGGAATTTCTGCAAAGACACATACTCTTTATTCCATTTGGGAGAGGTAGAGCTGGACTCCCTCAGTGAGTGAAATCACTTAAACCACTAGTTTCAGGGGCATATTAATCCTTAAATTATCTAAATAGACAATAATTTAGAAGATGATAAGCAAACCATTGTCATGAGACTCAAGGGGCGTTTTGTCAATTAAACAATAAAGGAACAAAAAAGTAAGGAACAGAGGTGCCTGGGTGGCTCAGTAAGTTGAGCATCTGCCTTCAGCTCAGGTCATGATCTCGGGGTCTTGGGATTGAGCCCCATACAGGGCTTCCTGCTCAGCAGGGAGTCTGCTCTTCCCTCTACCCCCCCCACTCATGCTCTCTCTCTCTCTCTCTCCCTCTAAGAAATAAATAAAATATTAAAAAAAGTAATAAGGAACACTTTCCTAAAACATAATGAATAATGATGCTATGCTTATAACATAAAAACTTACAATCAACTACAGTATAATTTCATTTTGAATGCAAAAAGTGCTAACAAGTAAAATTGAAATTGTTTCTAACCTGCATTATGTGTCTCCCGGTTTTTCTTCCTGAAACAAAAAGTGCAGATACAAGGAACATGAAAATAATGGGAAAACATTCTTACCACTTTATATTTGGAGAACTATAAAAATAAATTTTATGAATTTGTATTTGTTGTATCAGCAAGAAACCATCTGAAAAAATATTTTCTTAATATACATTATGGTATGAAAACCTAACTGCAGATACATCAGTATAAATTTAGAATCTACAATTTCTAGAAGTAACTACAATTCTCTATTCTTCCATACCCAGAAGTCATTGGCTAGGAAGTAAATCAATCACTGAAAAAACCTTAACTATTTGAAAAATGTAATTAAAGAGCTAGTCAACTCTCAAAGTGATATGCCGAGTAGGTGACTTCTGATGTTTGCCCTGGTGCCCAGCAAGGGGTGCTGTGAACACCAGTGAGGGATACCAGCAACAGAAGAGAGGAAACTTCGAATCCCCAGGGAGAAAAGCACGGCAGTCACCAGCACCCATGCACAGACAATTGGCATTTGAGCCATCTTTTGCATTTGTGTACCTAAAAGCTAATCTCCTAAAACCACTGATTTTCCCATTTATGTACAAACATTAGCATTCTCTAATAGCTATTTGGTAAGGAAAGAGAATGGGGATTTTAATATTAATGAAAGCACCAGGCATGCAATTCTAAGCAGAAACACTGCCCAAAATGCTAGAAATTCAGAAGGAGGCTTATACAAAGAACCAGAAGTAATACTGTACTGATGTGCATATTGTAATGTCACAAAATTATAATGTTACAAAATGTCTATTCAAATTGACTTCAGCCTAAATCAACTTACGATCTACAAAGACTGTTAATACTGTGCGCAAGTAAAAATTTCAGGAGAAAGTAAACATTTAACATAGATTTGGTATTATACAATTTTAATTACTGATTATCATTCTTACTCGTTATGCTGTTAATAAAATAAGAAGGACAGCTAAATTTTAGGCACCGAAATGAAAGTTCCCTGAGGACTACCTATTTAGCAAAGTAGGGACTAATTCTGCTTATCTGCCCAAATTATATATTATTTTTGGACCAGGGCTACATACCTGTGCTGCTTTTTTGTAGGAGTCTCATTCTCTGTCATTTCTGGCATGATTACAGTGATAGGAACCTACAAGGCATAGAAAGACACACCAGAAAGTTTAAAGTTAGTATGTTAGAGACACTGATTAATTAATAGCAATTTGGTTTGAAAACCAAAATCCTAAAAAACAAAAGTGACATCATGAGGAAGCACTGGCTTAGCTGTTGTGGATAGAAAAAGGTATCCTTTCCTTTAAGAAAGGTATAAGAAAACAAGACAAAAAACATTATAACTAGCAGATGGAGAGCATGGTGAATGTCAAATGTGAGGTATAGCCAGAAAGTGCTTGAGAAGACTAGACTAGGGCAAGATCATTATGGGCTTGGAAATCTACAAAGGCTTAAAGGCAGTGTGGATTTGAGCAAGACCTGGAAAGACAGGTAAAACATATTTGACTTGGAAGAGTATGTTCTTTGTTCATGGTACTGTTTGATATGTTCTACAAAATTTAAACTGGACAATGGTCTTCCTCTCTGAACACAGAAAAAACAAAAGTGACAAGCGTACAAACATGTAATATTCCATACACGGAAGCAACCACTCACTCAACTCATTCACTCATTTGCTAGCCCTCTCCCAAACTGCTAGAAGTCATACATTATCTCTCAAGAGTCATTAAAATCTGGATAGGAGCATGAAAATTCTACTTATATTTAAAATATCAAGATACTAAAGAATATACATACTATAAGGAAATATATTCATATGCCAAAAAAAGCCTGAAAGAAAATACATGAAGATACTAGTCATAGTTACGTAAGGCCAGCAATATTATACGTGCTTTCTTTCCCTTCTCTGATTTTCAAAAATTTCATAATGAAAACCTTAATGCTTTTAAGTCTCAGGGACTGACAGCCTTACAAAAGCGGTCCATCCAGTTGGGATACCTGTTCCAGTACACTGGAGGAGGTACAAGTGCAGTTTCCCATTTTCTGAGTGTAGAATCCGAAGTCAGAAAGCATGAGTTTAGGGGCACCTGGGTGGTTAAGTGTCCAACTCTTGATTTTGGCTCAGGCCATGATCTCAGGGTCGTGAGATGAAGCCCACGTGGGCCCAGTGCTAGGCAAGGGGCCTGCTTGGGATTCTCTCTCTCTGCCACTCCCCACCAGTATGGTGCTCCCATGTGCTCTAAGGGGAGGGGAGGAGAGGGGAGGGGGGAAGAGGGGAAGGGGGGAAGGGAGGGAGGGAGGGAAGGAAGGAAGGAAGAATGGAAGGAAGGAAGGAAGGAAGGAAGGAAGGAAGGAAGGAAAGCATGAGTTTAAAATCTGGTTCTGCCATTTCCTAGCCGTGAGGTCCTGGGCAAGCTAGATAGCCTCTTGGAACCTCAGATGTTTCATCTACAAAATGGATCATAATCAAAGCATCTAGACCATTGGGTTAGTTTGAGAAAGGAATGAAAAATGCAGGGGGAACACAGCAGCACGGTGCCTAGCAGCAAAAAGAATTCAACCAATGTTAGCCATGAATAATAATGGCAGTATTTCAAGTTTGGCTCTAGCCCTGGAAAGGGGGAGGAAGGGTCCAGGGAAGTAAGCAGAAGTGAATGCTGACAAGGTAATGACACGAAGTACTGGCCAAAGCAGCCTGCAGAGAAATGTGCACTCAAGACCCATTTCCAGCAGCTGACTCCACCTCCTTCCTAACATCGGTGATGGCACACATCAGCCTCAAAGCAACACGCTCACATGAGATAACCACATAATGACAAGTTGGGACAGGTGAGTCAATAAATAAATCCCTGTCACCTTTCTCACCCAAGGGCTTGCAAAATTTCTTCACTTTTGATGCCTGGCTTCCAACGCCTCCTGTTTCTGATCCAAATCTATCATCTTCTGCCAGAAGATGGTCTATAAGTTATGTTTTCTTCTTACTATACAAGAGAAAAATCAATGAATGTTTACAGTTGCTAGGTTTCCATTAGCAGCATGTAAAACGACTGGCAACCTCTGGCATGTAGGCAGATTTTTAGTGGCATACAGAATGACCCTGAATTCTCCCCACCACTTGAAAGCTAATGAGTGTAGTTGCTTTAAAAAGTCACTCTCCAATGGGTTGGCCATGTCCTCAACCCCCGCCCCCCCCCAAAAATGGTAGCAAGGACTACAGCCATTGGATGGTTCCCAGGAGATTCTCTCCTTTGTCTCTGACATGCTGCTCACTGTCCCTCAAGTTCTTACTCTCCTCCACCTACTCCACCTACACTAAGATCTGCCCTCAATTCTAAAATTATCTTCCCTCAATCTCCTACTTCTCTCTCCTCTCTTGTGATAGTGACTGAGAACTTACTCAAGGGTCCCCCCCAAAGGCAGTGACACTAGAAGAGAGCTTCCAGGCCTGTGCATCATATATGCTCTAAAACATGTCGACCTGGGGGCTTCTTCCCAGACAAAGGAGAAGTCTGGGTAGAGCCCAGGAATCTGTTTTTTTCAACAAGGTACTAGTTAAAAACTACACATTGTCGGCCCATCCCTGACCCACTGAATCAGTCTGAGGGAGGAATTCCAATCTTTAAGGGAGGAGTCTGAAATTTAATGATGTCCCCACGGGATTCTTATCAGGAAAATTTAGAAAGGCAGGCAGGTATCTTTAGTTGGTGGAATTTCAGGCATCTGACTGATAGCCTATTGTAGGAGAGATTATTTAGGATACAGCAAGACAGCTGAACATATAATTTCACCTATAAACCCATAAGGTCAGATTTCTCGTGTATCCATGAGTCAGCATTTGGTCATTAATGTCACAGTTCCCGTTGTTCCTCTGGAGCACTTTTGAAAGTTTGCAGATTCATATTCCAATTAAGATACATGAAATAAAAGTTCCAATCTTCTAAACATTTAGAATCTTAAAGGAAATGATGCTAGAGGCTTATCACATAAGTAAACATATTCATTGCATGGGGGCGGGGGTGAGAGGCAGGGGTTTATCTGAAAGAGGTGTATCATCCAGTTTACCAAATGTCACTATAAATATCCATCTCAAACCACATTTTAACCAATTCAATTACATCTATCAATGCACAGTTTCCATATGCTACTCCTGATATTAAAATTGCATTCCTGGGGCGCCTGGGTGGCTCAGTCGTTAAGCGTCTGCCTTCGGCTCAGGTCATGATCCCAGGGTCCTGGGATCGAGCCCCACATCGGGCTCCCTGCTCGGCGGGAAGCCTGCTTCTCCCTCTCCCACTCTCCCTGCTTGTGTTCCTGCTCTCGCTGTGTCTCTCTCTCTGTCAAATAAATAAATAAAATCTTTAAATAAAAAAAAAATTGCATTCCTCACATTAAGAAAGAACACTTATCAAAATAATAAACTATATAATATTGTCATAAATCCTTGCCCACTGATTCATTAACCTACTCAAAAGGAAATGTTACTTTTACAAATATACCTTTTAAAATATTTAAAGTGCCATGAATTTTTAAGGCAAAATTTCACAATGTTACATTAGTAACCATGAATTACTATTTTTCATGGTAAGAAAGAATTATTTCTGAAATAATCAAGTCAAATCCAATGGTTCTCAAAGTGTGGTTTTGATGGTTTTGAGATCACTTGCATCAAAATCAAAACTTTAAAACTGTTTTTGACTCTCACCGTAAAACTTACATTATAGTAAAATGCACAAATTTTAAGTGTAACATTGAGTTATGACCAATGCACACACCTGTGTGACCCAACCCCTATCACGGTACAGAACATTATTATGACCAGAGAAAGTTCTCATGACCTTTTCTCATCAATACTTTGCCCTACTCCCACAGAGGCAAACAGTGTTCTCATTTTTTTCACCACTGAACTTTATAATGCATTAACTGAGAACTCTGTTATGTCAAGCTTTCACTCAGCATAATGTTTCTGAAATTCATCCAGTAGTTTATTCCTTTTTACTGCTGAGTACACTGTATAACTGTGTGGGAGTTTATAGCTCAGTTTATTTTTCTGTTGATGAACAAACACCTGGCCTGTTCCTGTGTTTTGGCTACTATGAATAAAGCTGCTATCCATGAACATTCTTCTGTAACATTTTTCATGGATATAGTCTTTCTTTCTGTTGAGGAAATTATCTAGGAGTGGAAATGCTTATTATACACCCTGCAGTTCTACTAAGTATCTACCCGAGAGAAATAAAAAAGTATATCCACAAACAAGACTTCTATGAGAACATCTGTCATACTTTCCCCAGAGTGACAGTACCATTTTGCACTTCACCCAAAATGTAAGAATTCTGGTTGTCCATATCCTTCCAACGTTGGCTTTTGTCTACCTATTCATTTCAACCATTCTAGTGGTTATACAGTGAAATCTCATTATAGTTTAATTTTCATTTCCTGGATGACTGATAATATTGAGTACTTTTTATGTACATGTTAAAACCATTTGTAGATCTTATTTTGTCTGCTCATCTCTTTTTGCCAGTCTTTTAATTGGGCTGTTTATCCTTTTATTATTGACTTAATAGAAAAATCCTCATAGGGGCACCTGGGTGACTCAGTCGGTTAAGTGTCTGCCTTCGGCTCAGGTCATGATCCCAGAGTTCTGGGATCGAGCCCCATGTCAGGCTCCCTGCTCGGTAGGAGCCTGCTTCTCCCTCTCCTCCTCGTTTGTGCTATCTCTGTCACTATCTGTCTCTCTCTCTCAAATAAATAAAATCTTAAAAAAAAAAAAAAGAAAAATCTTCATATATTCTGACTTCTTGTATCTTCTGGATACCTGTCTTCTGTCTGAAATATATTTTGCAAATATTTTCTTCCATTTTGTGATCTACCTATGCATTCTCTTAATTGTATCTTTTGGTGAGCAAAAGCTCTTGATGAAGTAAAACTTATCAATTTTTAATTTTTTTTTTAAAGATTTTATTTATTTATTTGAGAGAGAGAGAATGAGAAAGAGAGCACATGAGAGGGGGAGGGTCCGAGCAGGGAGCCCGATGCGGGACTCGATCCCGGGACTCCAGGATCATGACCTGAGCCGAAGGCAGTCGCTTAACCAACTGAGCCGCCCAGGTGCCCTATCAATTTTTAATTTATGATGATTCCTTTTATGGCCTGTCCAAGAAACCTTTACTCATCCCCAAGATATTCTCCTACAATTGCTTCTACAAGGTTTATGATACTGTCACATTTAGATCAATGATCCATATTATGTAAGGCAGGAGGTAGGGGTTAAAGTTCATTTTTTCTTCCATATGGATAGTTAGTTGTTCCAACATCGTTTGTTGAAAAGATTTCCTTTCCTCAGTGGTACCTTTGTTAAAAATCAAACGTCCATATTAGTGCAGTTCCATTTCTAGGCTCTCTGTTCTTTTGCTCTCTCTTCTGAGCTATCCTTTTGTTACTACCACACAGTACTGACTAAGCATATGTTTAAAATATAGATTCCTATGCCTCACCCCAGACCTACTGAATCGGAATCTTAGGAAGGACAAGCCCAGAAATATGATGTTCTAGCAAGCTTCCTAGTTGATTTTTCTGCACCGTAAAGTTTGAGAAGTGCATTATTTTAATACTGTTCCTCTAAAACTGATACAAATCAATGAGCTTACAAACCAATGAGTCCACATGTGAAGAACAGTGAACCTAGAACTAGGAAAATGAGCTCTCATTCTAGATGTGCTACTCAAAAGCTAGGTATCATTTTATTTATCACAACTTAGGGCCCAAGTTTCTTCACATGTAAAAGAAGAGGGTAGGACTAGACCCAATCATTCAGGTGTGGATTGAGTGCCCACACTGCCTAGGAATTACAGATATAAAGATGAAAAAGGCAAGTCTTGGGTGCCTGGGTGGCTCAGTTGGTTAAGCGACTGCCTTCAGCTCAGGTCATGATCCTGGAGTCCTGGGATCGAATCCCGCATCGGGCTTCCTGCTCGGCAGGGAGTCTGCTTCTCCCTCTGACCCTCCTCCCTCTCCTGCTGTCTGTCTCTCATTCCCTCTCTCAAATAAATAAATAAAATCTTTAAAAAAAAAAAAAAAAAGAAAAAGGCAAGTCTTCCCTCAAGAAGAACACTGTCTATATCAAGGCTATCCGAAAGAACTTTGTGCAGTGGAAATATTCTATATCTGTGCTGTCCATATGGTTGCTGTTCGTCACATGTGGGTATTTAATGCTTGAAATGTGGCTAGTGAGACCATGGAATTAACTTTTAATTTTATAAATTTTAAGTAATTTAAATTAAATAGTTACAGGGCGCCTGGGTGGCTCAGTCGTTGTGCGTCTTCCTTCGGCTCAGGTCATGATCCCAGGGTTCTGGGATCGAGCCCCGCATTGGGCTCCCTGCTCCACGGGAAGCCTGCTTCTCCCTCTCCCACTCCCCCTGCTTGTGTTCCCTCTCTCGCTGTGTCTCTCTCTGTCAAATAAATAAATAAATAAATAAATAAAATCTTAAAAAAAAAATTGAATAGTTACATGTGGCTAGTGGTTACCATATTGGGCAGCACAGGGAATTTTAAAAATAATTTAAAAGATGAATTTTAAAAATTGGTTAATGAATGTCAACTTCCTACTTTTGATATTGTCCTACAGCTGTATGTCACTACTAGGGAAAAGTACATCAGTAGTACATGGATTCAGCAGTACATGGTATTTTTGTAACTTTGTTTGAGTCTATAACTATTTTAAAATAAAAAGTTTTAAAAAGTGAATTTAAAAAATTGGTAAATGCTACATACATAAAAACGTCTTGTGAGTCTGAGAACTGCACCAAGAATACACAAAATAGGAGAGGAAGGGAAGGTGCAGAAGGTGCAGAGAGAAAGAAAACTTGGACTAGACTGTGAAGGAATTTTCTGTATCTAGTAAGTATGTTTAGCTTTTATCTCAAGATCAGTGGTTGTCAGATCAGCGCTGGTCTGAAACAAAGTTACCCTCGTC
The DNA here is from genome assembly GCF_054177405.1 of Leptonychotes weddellii. Lineage (NCBI taxonomy): Eukaryota > Metazoa > Chordata > Mammalia > Carnivora > Phocidae > Leptonychotes > Leptonychotes weddellii. Next base: position 139,668,081 of record NC_138369.1, on the reverse strand, counting down.
TACAGTAAAATGAAAAAAAGTACAATGAAGTAAGGATTTTTTTTCTTTTTTATTGATCTGTAACTTACATACAATAAGTCATCAATTTAAGTTCACTGCTCAATGAATTTATATATGTGAATACACCCATGTAACTACAACTAAGATGAAGATATGGAACATTATTGCAAAAGGCTCTCTTGAGGTCCCTGCCACTTAATCCCTTGAAATTTCTTTCAAAAACATATATTCAAAGAAGACTATATATTTCCAAAGAAGACAAACAAATGACGAACAAGTACATAAAACGGTGTTCAACATCATTAATCATCAGGGAAATGCAAATCAAAACCATAATGAGATCTCCCTCATACCTGTTAGAATAGCTGTTACCAAAAAGGCAAAAAGTAACAAGTGTTGGTAAAGATATGGAGAAAAGGGAATCCTTGTACACAGTAGATGAGAATGTAAATTGGCACAGCCATTATGGAAAACAGTATGGAGGTGCCTCAAAAATTAAAGACAGAAGTACCATATGATCCATCAATCCCACTTCTGGATACTTATCCAAAGGAAATGAAAACACTATCTGTAATCCCATGTTCGCTGCAGCATTATTCACAACAGCCAAGACATGGAAACAACCTAAGTGTCCATCGATGGACGAATGGGTAAAGAAAATGTGACACACACACATATATATATACACAATGAAATATATATATTTACATATATACATATACACATGTATATATTTTATACACACATATATGTACATAATGGAATATTATTCAGCCTTTAAAAAAGAAGGAAATCCTGATATTTGTGACATGAATCATCCTGGAGGACATTATGTTAAGTGAAATAAGCCAGATACAGAAAGACAAATACTGCATAATCACACTTATATGTGGAAATTAAAAAAGTTGAACTCATGATAATAGAGGGTAGAATGGTAGTTGCCAATGGCTAGGAGACAGGGGAAATGGGGGAGGCTGATCAAGGGTACAGACATTCAGTTTTAAGATGAGTAAGTTCTGGAGACTTCATGTACAGTATGATGACTGTAGTTAATAATAATTTATTGTATACCTACAATCTGCTAAAAGAGAAGATCTTAAAATCTTTTGTTCTTACCACAAAAGCTAACTATGTGAGTGGATGGATATGTTGATTAGCTTGGCTGTGCTAATAATTTCACAATGTATATATATATCAAAACATCTTATTATATACCTTAAATATATATAATATTTATTCATCGTCATACCTCAATAAAGCTGGAAAAAATATATGTTTATATTCAAAAGTGTGCTATTACCTCACACATTGCTGGCAGGAATGTAAAATGGTACAGTCCCTTTGGAAAACAGTTTGGCAGTTCCTCAAAGAGTTAAAACACAGAGTCACTCTATGATCCAGCAATGCCACCTAAGTATATACCCAAAAGAACTAAAAACACATGTTCACACAAAAACTTGTACATGGATGTTTGTCGCAGCAATACTCATAATAGCCAGTGAGTCGAAACAAGCCAAATGTCCATGTGAATGATGAATGGATAAGTAAAATGGGCTTCTCCACACAAGGGAATATTATTCAGCAATACAAATATATGAAGTACTAATACCTGCTATAGCATGGGTAACACTTGAAAACATTATGTTAACTGAAAGAAGCTGATACAAAAGGTCACATATTGGATATAAGTCCACTTATATGAAATGTCCAGAAGCAAATCCACAGAGACAGAAAGTAGATTAGTGGTTGCCAGGAGTGGGGAGAGGGAATGAAGTGTGATGGCTAGTGGATATGAGTTTCTTTGGGGGATGATGTTCTTGAATTAGACTGTGGAGATGATCACACAACTTTGTAAATAAGCTTAAAAGCACTGAATTTATACACTTTAGAAGGGTGAGTTTTGTGACATATGAATTACAACTTAATAAAAAATATAAATAAAAAATGAAGGGGAAAGCAAAAAAGTATGCTACAAATATAAAATGACATCTCCAGATTTAATCAATGCTCTGTTGGCAAACACTTTTTTTTTTAAGATTTTTATTTATTTATATGAGAGAGAGAGAGCACATGAGAGCGGGGAGGGTCAGAAGGAGAAGCAGACTCCCCGTCGAGCAGGGAGCCCGATGCGGGACTCGATCCAGGGACTCCATTTTTAAAAATTATTTTGAGACAAGTAATTATATAACTATTTGTATATATTATATAACTATTTTATACACATAGCCACATTTAATATTCACTAATTCATAAAGTAAGTGGCATTAAAATAATTAGTAATTTGTCCACAGTCACACAGTTAATAAGTGGTGAGGCAAGATTCTAACTTAATACTATCTGACGCCAGAGCCCAAGTCCTTAACTATTTTCATAGTGCTTCTCTATGTCCCCCATCCCTTGCAGCAAAACAAAAAAAAAGAAAGAAAGAACACTATATAGTACATTTTAGCAAAACCACATCTTCAACTATTACATTCCTTCTGTTTCAATTTATATCTTATTGTCCTGGACATATGTAGGTGGTAATATCTAGCCCAGAAAACTTATTTTCTCATAAGGCCCCTGCTCAAGAGAAAATAAAAACATCAATCAGAAGCCCTATGTAAATAAAAAGCAACTTGATTTATAGTTTTCTCATAAAACAAAATATTCAAATAATCTGCTTTAGACAGGTGTTAAATGTTTGAAGTAGAATTCTACTGTCAGGCACTGTTTAGAAAGACTGAAAAGAAAAAGGCGGGCTCACAATTTTAAAAATTACCACAAAGCTACAGTAACCAAGATAGTGTGGTACTGGCATAAAGAAAGACACACAGATCAATGGAATTAAACTAAGAGCCCAGAAATAAACCCTTACATTTGTGGCCAACTGGTTTTCAACAAGGATGCCAAAACCATTCAATGGGGGAAAGAATAGCCTTTCAAATGATGGTGGGGCAATGGGATATTCATTTGCAGGAGAATGAAGTTGACCCCTATCTCATAACACATACAGAAATTAACTCAGAAAGAAGTGTATCATAGCTCAACATAATAGCTAACACTTTAAAACTCTTAGATATGAAACCAAAAGCACAAGTGACAAAAGAAAAATATATTCTATGTCAAAATTAAAAATGTTTGTGCTCAGAGGACACCAACAAGAAAGTGAAAAAATGGGGTGCCTGGGTGGCTCAGTTGGTTAAGCATCTGCCTTCGGCTCAGGCCCTGATCCCAGGGTCCTGGGATCAAGTCCCACATCGGGCTCCCTGCTCTGCAGGGAGGCTGCTTCTCCCTTTTCCTCTGCCACTCCCCCTGCTTGTACTCTCTCTCGCTCGCTCTCTGTCAAATAAATAAAATATTTTAAATAAATAAATAAACAAACCATGTGAGATATGACCTCATATCTGCTAGGATGGCTAAAATAAAAAAGACAGTCAATAACAAGTGTTGGTGAGGATGTGGAGAAATTGGAGCTCTCATATATAGCTGGTGGGATTAAAAAATGGTACCACCACAATGGAACAATTTGGCAGTTGCTCAAAATGTTACACATAGAGTTACCACATGACCAAGCATTTCTACTCCTAGATATACCCAAGATAACTGAAAACAACGGTTCACACACAAAAACTTATATGTGAATGTTCATAGCAGAAATATTCGTGATATCCAAAAAAGGAAACAACCCAAATGTATATCAACTGATGAAGGGATAAATAAACTGTAGTATATTCACACAACAGAATATAACTCAGCAACAAAAAGGAATGAAGTACTGATACAGCATGGATGAACTCTGAAAACATTATGCAATGTGAAAGATGCCAATCACAGAGGACTGCATGTTGTATGATTCCCATCTTTAAATTCTGGAACATGAAAATTTAGAGAGACTGAAAGTAAATTAGTGGTTGCCAGGGGCTGAGGAAGATGAAGAATTTCTGCTAATGGGCGGTAGGGGGAGGTGGTTTGTTCTTTCGGAGATGATATGTTCTAAAATTAGATTATGGTGATGGTTGCACAACTCTGCAAATATATAAAAACCACTGAATTTCACTTTAAATTTTAAGGTATATGAATTGTATCTCAATCACCCTGTTTAAAAAAAAAAAAGAGGGGTGCCTGGGTGGCTCTGTTGTTAAGCGTCTGCCTTCGGCTCAGGTAATGATCCCAGGGTCCTGGGATCAAGCCCTGCATGGGGCTCCCTGCTCAGTGGGAAGCCTGCTTCTCCCTCTCCCACTCCCCCCGGCTTGTGTTCCCTCTCTCGCTGTGTCTCTCTCATCAACTAAATAAATAAAATCTTTAAAAAATAAATAAATAAATAATAAAAAAGTTTAAAAAAAGAAAACTTTTGATGGAAGTCTCTTTGGGTAATTTGAAATTCTCTACCCATTCATCTTTTTCATCAGTTTATATATCTGTTTGTTTTCAGCATAAAATTCTTTTCCTAATACAGAGAAAATGTGAAGCTACCAAAAATAAGTACTAGCATTTATTTTTTTAAAAAACTAGATCTAACTGTTCAGGGGCAAATTGTGTTTTCTTTCCACCAAGAAGCAAATTAGTGGTAAAGATTAATTTAATTGTGTCTTTAGATACAATGAAGAGAAAAACCTAACTTATCAATCAAATTTTCAAATTAGAAGTAAAATGTCTTAGTTGAGGGATGCCTGGGTGGCTCAGTCGGTTAAGCGTGTGCCTTCGGCTCAGGTCATGATCCCAGTGTCCTGGGATCGAGCCCCGCATCATTGGGCTCCCTGCTCTGCGGGAAGCCTGCTTCTCCCTCTCCCTCTACCTACCACTCCCCCTGCTCATGCGCACTCTGTGTGTGTCTCTCTCTCTCTAATAAATAAATAAATAAAATCTTTTTAAAAATAAATAAAAATAAAATGTTTTAGTTGAAAACATTTTATGGCACCCTGCTTAAACATAATTTGCCTATGGTTTGTGGAAAATCTTTTCAACCCTATACTTTAATTCCATTTTGCTGCTACTTAACGTATTCCTAAATATTTTACAATTATTTAAAATGTTTTATGGAATGGCTATATAGGCAGTTTTTAAATGTGTTCTATTTCTTTATCTGAGATCTCCAGTAAATCCTTAACTGTCTCCAATCAAAATGATTTAACCCACTGAACTACATAGAGTGTGATCCACGGAAATGATAACTAAGCTTAAATCCCTGGTCTGGGTCATAGCCATTTATATCCCTAGTATAATTATAATAAATGCAATTTTATACTCCATAACTGTTTAACAGTTCTTAACAGTTTCTCCTTATAAATAATATATACCTAGAAAACAAAGCCAGACATAAAGAAAAAAATGAAACTACTCTCAATCACATCACTTGACCAGAATCCACAAGAATCACTGTTGACATTCTTACAGATTTCTTAGGATTTTTTTTCTGCATTCACCTGATTTTTTACAAATGTTAGATCATAAGCAATTTTGTATTCTGCATTTTACTTAAGGTGAGCATTTCTGTCATTAAATATACAAAATCATGATTATCGCTTTTATGTTTGACATCATGGATGCATATGCTCTAATTTCTATCATCTTATTTAATGCTTTAGGCATCTTTGCTCTCTGTATTTTGCTATATATTTTTGCATTTATCATCTTCAGCATATTTTAGGTTAACAATCCTCTACCTGGAATGTCCTATTACCTGGTCTACCTGGTCCGACTCATTAAATCATGAAATCTGGCACATCTGTATTATATAGTTCAGGGATAGCACCGGGGTGCTTTTCATAGCCCCAAGAATCCTTCCTCTATGTGTTTGGTTTCAGCAGCTGCTTTCCATCTTGGTGGGCAGTTGGGGACTTATTTATGAATGTGCTATGTTGTCTTCTGCTTTGTGTTACTGCTATCAGAAGTCCTAACTTCTTTTGCCATTACGGAAATCTTACATCCTTTAACATCTGTTGACTCCTTCCTGTCAATCACATCACCAACATGCTTGGTGCTATCAGTCAGGGTGGTTCCTAAATGCCAACCCGGAGATACTACAATATATATAAGAAAAGGAAATTAATGAAGTCCTGCCACGGAGCTTTCACTGTGAAGTTGAGTCAAACTGTACCTCAAGAACAAGAAATAAGCCAAAGGTTTTAAATGTTTATTTACAAACTATACAAGTAACCAATCTATATAAAAATTATTTTCAAAGAGTACAGAAATATATAAAGTTAAACAGAAAAGTTACTCAGCTCTACAATCATGCTTTCCAGGAATACCCACTGTAAACAGTTTGGAATTTGTCAGACCCTTTTCTTGCTCTTGTCCATACAAACTACAAACACTCCTAGCTAAAAAATTATAACTAAATTCCATGCATTAAATTTTTAAAAATTCAGGGCGCCTGGGTGGCTCAGTCAGTGGAGCATCCAACTCTTGATTCTGGCTCAGGTCATGATCTCGGGGTTGTGGGATAGAGCCCCATGTCAATCTCCACACTCAGTGGGGAAGTCTGCTTGAGATTCTTTCTCTCACTCTCCCTCAGCCCCTCCCCCACTTCTAAATAAATAAATAAATCTTTAAAAATTTCGATTGCAAAAGGAATCCTTGCTCTCTGTAAAAATTTTAAACAGCACAGATGTATATGAAGTATCAATGCCCCTCTGCTTTTAACAGTCTGGTGATATCAATTCCAGACGTTTTTCCCTATATAAGCCCAAGCAATTACTTATGTACATATTAGTAACTGTTACACTTAAAGGACAGGACACATAAAATGCAAATACTATAAAATATCTTCCATTGCCAGTTCAAATCTCTGTGGGGTGATCCTGCTCCTTGGATAAAATTTAGGGTGGATCCCATGACTTTCCTGATCACAGTTTTATAATAAAAATCCTCTAGTCATTTTTAGTCACAGTCACTGAGAATATATCAGTATGGTTCTTTTGATGCAGGTAATGCCTCTCTCCCTACTGTCTCTTACATTCTCTCCCCCATCGCCAACTTCTGCCTCTGTCCTTAAGGCTCCAGTCTCTCCTTGGGTGCCTGGGTGGCTCAGTTGGTTAAGCGACTGCCTTCAGCTCAGGTCATGATCCTGGAGTCCCAGGATCGAGTCCCGCATCCGGCTCCCTGCTCAGCAGGGAGTCTGCTTCTCCCTCTGACCTTCCCCCCCTCTCATGCTCTCTCTCTCTCATTCTCTCTCAAATAAAGAAATAAAATTAAAAAAAAAAAAAAGGCTCCAGTCTCTTCCTTCTGAGGTAGCCCTGCCCCTGATGGAAGGCCTGTGGCAGAGTGCCCAGACCAGCTCCTCATAACATACTGTGGACCCATGTCTGGTACCCCTCTGATGCAACAACAACTAGAAATTTACCATACAAGTCATATTCATGTATGTGCAAAAGGACATTTATTCAAGGATATTCTTTACAAAATTGTTTCAAGTAGCAAAGGACAAGGAAACACTCCAAAGGCTCATCAAAAACATGATTTTTTTTTTTTTTAAGGAGAATGATTGGGGCACTTAGGTGACATAGTCGGTTAGGAGGCTGACTCTTGGTTTCGGCTCAGATCGTAATGTCAGGGTTTTGAGATCAAGCCCTGTGTTGGACTCCATGCTCAGCAGGGAGTCTGTTTGGGACTCACAGTCTCTCTCTCCCTCTGCCCCTTCCCCGCCAAAATAAATAAATAGGGATGCCTGGGTGGCTCGGCTGATTGAGCGTCCAACTCTTGGTTTCAGCTCAGGTCATGATCTCAGGGTCATGTGACTGAGTCCCTGCGCTGGGGCTCCGTGCTCAGCAAAGAGTCTGCTTGAGATTTCTCTTCCTCTTGCCCCTCCCCCACCACAAGCTCTTTCTCTCAAATAAATACATAAAATCTTTTAAAAAATAATAATAAATTGGGGCGCCTGGGTGGCTCAGTCGGTTAAGCGTCTGCCTTTGGCTCGGGTCATGATCCCAGGGTTCTGGGATCGAACCCTCATTGGGCTCCCTGCTCAGCAGGGAGTCTGCTTCTCCCTCTCCTTCTGCCTCTTCGCCCTTCTCGTGCTTTCTCTCTCTCTCTCTCAAATAAATAAATAAAATCTTTAAAAATAATAATAATGATAATAAATCTTGAAAAAAATGAATGATTAAATGTCACAGTATTATTTTGAATTATCTGAAAATTGCCCATATTTGACCTTTTCTGACATTAGAAACTACAATTTCAGATGGTTCAGACTAAAATAGACTGAATCATAATATCTAAATATTCAATCTAAATATATGTATATGTGTATACATATATGTATAATATAAATGTATGTATATAGGTATAATATATACATATGTGTGTATATATATATGTGTATATATATATATAATTAAAAATGGGCTGTATTGTGTCTCCCCCAAATTCATATGTTTAAGTCCTAAACCCCAGTCTCTGGAATGTAACTTTATTTGGAGATAGGGTATTTAAAGAGGTAATAAAGTTAAAATGGGTCATTAGGGTGGGCCCTAATCTAGTATGACTGGTGTCAAGAAAAGGAAATTAAGGGGTACCTGGGTGGCTCAGTCATTAAGCATCTGCCTTCGGCCCAGGTCATGATCCCAGGGTCCTGGGATCGAGCCCCACGTCAGGCTCCCTGCTCAGTGGGAAGTCTGCTTCTCCCTCTCCCTCTGCCTCTACTCGTACTCTCTCACTCACACTCTCTCTCAAATAAATAAAATCTTAAAAAAAAAAAAAAGAAAGAAAAGGAGATCAAAACACAGACCACAGACATGGGACATGGGAACTACCAAGTGAGGATACTGCAAGAAGGCAACCATCTACAAGCCAAGATGAGAGGCCTCAGAAGAAACCAAACCTGCTGACCCCTTGATCTTGGACTTCTAGCCTCCAGAGCTATAAGAAAATAAATATTTCTTGTTTAAGCCACCCAGTCTGTGCTATTTTATGGCAGTCCTAGCAAACTACATTTTATATATAATATATATAAATATACATATAGTGTATATACACACACACATATACATATGTATGTATATATTTCTTAATTTAAAAACTTATACATAATACCTATCCTTTGGGATGGGGAGAAGAATATATATGTATATGTTAACAACTGCACAGAATTTCTCTGGAAGGATCACCTCTGAAGAGTGGAATGAGGGAAAGGGCATAAGAAAGACTTACTGTATACCCTCATATAGAATTTTAACCTTTTGCCACATGTATGCATTTTCTCTTCTACAGTATGAATTAACTTTTCAGTCTTTCTAATATATGCATTTAAGACTATAATATTTGCTCAAGGTACAATTTTATCAATAGCCCATAGATTTTAATATACAATATTTTCAATAGTCATTAATTTCTAATAGTATGTAGCTTCAGCTAAATTCTAAATTATTTTTTAAAATATTATACTGGGAAAAAAAAAGTAAATATTACCCCTAACTCCCTTTTTTGTGGAGAGAAAAATTAAAGTCCCCACTACTACCTATTTCATTTTACTCTCTCCCAGTTGGGAATCAATCTGATTATCAATTTTCTTCATCCTTCTTCAGATCATCTATATATATGTATTATCATATTATCACATGCACATAAACTTTTTATAAAAATGGAATCATGCTACATATGTCACTCTGAAACACGCTTTATTTTTACTAAGAAATATAGACATCTTTCTAGGTAAGTACAAATCAATTTCCCTTATTCTTTCTAATACCTACATAGTGTTATGCAGCACAAAGCCATAATTTATTTAGCTGTTCCCCATTGACCAATACTCATTTTTTCCCTCTTCCCCTCTTATTTTTGCTACTAAAAACAATCCTGACAAAAGGACTGCAATCAGTATCTATTGCTTAACTTGCATCTCCTTGATGACTAGTGAGGCTGAATACCCTTTCACATACTATGAATCATTTATATTTCTTTTTCTGTGATTTGCTTTTTATTATCTTGACTTTTGCTTCCTTGTAATTTCAACTCTTACATCCTCTCCAACCTGAGTTGAGATAAAAAGTTTTCCAAGTAGTTTTCTTTCTTTTTTGGCTCCCCTTTTGTTAATTTATATATGTGAACTATTTCCTTGTATTATGATTGGCAACAAATAGTATCTAATTTTTAGGGGTGCCTGGCTGGTCAGGTGGTGAAGCTTGTGCCTCTTGATCTCCAGGTCGTGAGTTTGAGCCCCACACTGGGTGTAGAGATTACTTAAATAAATAAACTTAAAAAAAAAAGAATTTGAGGTTTTCCTTGTAGCCCTCTTACATGATATATTTTTGTTAAGTGTTATATGAGTATTTGAGAAGAGTGTGTATTATTAGCTCCTTAGGCATAAAGTCATAGTAAATATTTTTAAAAGTTAATGTTTGCTCTTTGAAATAAACTTTGATAACAAATTACTGTGTATTTTCTTCTACTCAACATTTGCCCAGGGTATGCCTATGTGTATTTTATTTTTAAACTGTCTGCATTATTTTGTTTTATATTTGTCTGAAGTAACCAAATTTGGTTCTACACAATCTAAGAGCCTTTTTTAAAAAAAGAAGAAAAAAAGAGAGAATTTATTCCAGTCATATTTATTGTAAATATTGTTCCATATGCTCATATTCTGTTCTCTCTCTCCTCCCACCCCCCTTTTATACTTTTCCTTGCCTGATTTTTTATTTTCCTCAATACCTGTTTTCCTTTTTTATCTGTTTGATTTATGAATTTCCCTAACAATTTTAAGAAACATACTATAGTGCACACTTGCTCTTTTCTCCTCTCTACTTCATGAAATTCCCCAATTTTCACTTAGGTATGTACCTCTAACTCAGCCCTTGTGCTTCACTGGTAGTCACTGGCATGTCTTGGCAAGTGACTTTTTGCTGGGCAGAGTGACTAGTCTCAGACTGGTCCAAACATAACAAACCTCAGGACTTTTCTTTGATGGTGTGGGTAGCTATGCTCTTTCCCTTTCCAATTTTTTGGAAAATTTCTCTTTAAGAGAAAGCATATAATTTCAAATACAGACATCTTGCGAAAGAAAGAAGCCAGTTCGGAGATGAAAGTGTACACAAAGAAAAGCAAAGCTGAGAGGACAAAACTGAGAGAAAAGGAATTGCTTATCAATAACCTAAAGTATCTTAATATTAAAATTTAAATCTATTTTCCTCCTATTAAAAACAGTATCTATGGTCTCCTCCCCTCCCACCACAAAAGTTTTAACAGTTCTATATGTTACCCACCAACTGCCCACCGACCATCTCCCATGCCAAGCACTTACTGCAACCATGTAGAATTTTAGCTTTAGAGTGGTTCTCCTCCTAGATCTATTTTGCATGTCCAACAGTTCATAATTCTCTTCTTTGTCCTTTTGTACCTTATTTAAGAACTCCTTGGTTTAATTATCTAGTTCATTAATTTAGTCATCTAGTAAAACCATGCTGCTATTCGACCTGCTATTGAAGTTTTTATTTCAGAAAACATGTTTCCAAATTTCCAAAAACTTTCTTATTCTCATTTCTTTTTCATAGCACCCATTGCTATTTTACGGAAATTACATGCTCTCAAATATTTTAGCATTATTTTGGACAAAAATGTTATCTTTTGTCCATTACAATTCGTTTTCTCAAAGATCAACTCTTTTTGTTCAGCTTCTTTTGTTCACTCTTTCATCCTATTGGTTTTACCTTAAATATTTAGTGAGGATCAGTTAACTGAATTGGCAGATAAAGTTGGTTTCCCTAACACAATGATTCTTAATTCTGGATGCATTAGAGAAATCATCTTTTTAAAGAAAGCTCCTACTTGATTTTAATGTGCATCCACCACTAAGAACTAATACTTTAATACATGTAAAAATCATTCTTCTCCCTGCCATGAATGTGCATGCTGATTATAAGAGTTCTGGCTGTCAAAAGTATCACACACTGACGGAGAAGTTGAACGACTAGATGGGTGCCTTCCGAAGGAAGGAGCTCCACATTCACAGTGACAACCAGAAGTTCTCTAAAGTATAACCCTGATTCTCTCCCTGACCCTAAAGCCCATGATGGAAACACCCTCAATTTATATAAATATGTTCTAATAGCTTAGCTCTGCAAGTTAACACTGTAATTAGGTATCCGAATTGGTCCCGCTACGGTTGTTCTGAAGTCTGCTAATTAATTACCTTTGACCACTGCTATGGTCTAAATGTTTGTGTTCCCCCAAAATTCATATGCTGAAATCCTAACCCCCAAGGTATTAGGAGGTAGGGCCTTTGGGAAATGTTTAGATCATGAGGGCAAAGTCCTCGTGAATGGGATTAGTGCCCTTATGAAAGAGGGCCCAAAGAGCTTGCTTGCCCCTTCCACCCCGTGAGGGGTACAGCATGAAGTAGGTAGTCTGCAACCTGGAAGAAGGCCTTCACCAGAATCCAACCATGCTGGCACCATGATTTGGATGTCCAGCCTCCAGAACTGTGAGAAATAAGTATCTGTTGTTTACAAGCCACCCAGTCTATGATATTTTGTTATAGCAGCCTGAACGGACTAAGACATCCAACCTCTATCCACTTCTCCTTTTCAAAGTCTCTGAGCTTTGGGATTTTCCAGAATTGCAGTGGGAAAACTCACTTTCCTACTGTTTCACCTTTAAGTCTATATTGGATTGCAGATTTCCCCACACTGTATGGTTTTGCCATCAACTTGATCCCATATGCTTTGCATTTTTCATAAATTCCTCCATCTTTTGATCTTTAGACAACACCCTTCTTCCCAGCTTTTGAACAGTAATAAGGATGTGTCCTTAGTTTCCTATTTTTAATTCTTTTTGTAACTTACCTAGATTTTTTAAAGATTATTTATTTTAGAGGCAGGGAGGGGCAGAGGGAGAAAGAGAGTCTTGAGCAGACTTTGTGCTGAGCAAGAAGCCTGACACAGGGCTCGATCTCATGAACCTGAGATCATGACCTGAGCAAAAACCAAGAGTCGTCGCTCAACTGACCGTGCCACCCAGGCACCCCTAGATTTTCTCATTATACAAATAAAACGTCCCTATATTAAATGAGTCAGATCATACTAAAAGATTTAAGTTATACAAGATGTAGTCTCTCACACCAGCTTTCCTCCTGAAATTTCCTGTTAACATGACACAAGTAATTACGGCTGTATTACTAATTTTCCCTTTCCATACTCTATTCTTTGGAAGTAGGTACTAAGTCTAGCCCACTCAACGAGAGGGGAACTAATCTCCATCTATATCTCTTAGAGAAGGAAGTATCTATATATATTTTTTACAATTATTCTGCAAAGGAGATTTGTCTCTTCTCCCCCAATTTATTTATTCAATCATTTATTTATATCAGTATGGACTCAAGGAAATATTTATTTTATCCTTCGGGTCAAAATAGAATGCTACAGTTATTTCATTGTTGAAATTGTTCAAGCTTTGGCCATTGGACCCTCTTTCGGGCTGGCTCCTATGTCCTTTTCACATGATCCCACCTCTCTCCCACCCCCATTTTTTTTAGTGCTTCCTTACTTTTTGGCACTATTTCATGCTCTGGGCTCATCTTGTGATATATATCCTATTGGTTCTGTTTCTCTGGAGAACCTTAATACAGTAGTTAATCAATAAGTATGCTGGTGAAGGAGTGAATAACTGGGGTAGGGTGCAGGAATTTTTTAAGACCCCAAAAGTAATTCTGAGGCATAACCACCATAATCACTAATACCTCATATACCCGCTACCTCAAATTAATGAATGGATGGTATAGGTGAATGGGAATAGCTCTTGATAGCAGACCTAGAATCAAATCTTTTTTTTTTAAGATTTTATTTATTTATTTAGACAGAGAGAGAGAGAGAGAGCAAGAGAGGGAACACAAGCAGGGGGAGTGGGAGAGGGAGAAGCAGACTTCCCACGGAGCAGGGAGCCTGATGTGGGGCTTGATCCCAGGACCGTGGGATCATGACCTGAGCCGAAGGAAGACACTTAACGACTGAGACACCCAGGCGCCCCCCTAGAATCAAATCTTAAAGCTGGCATTCACTAGCTATTTGGTTTTAAAGTAAGTATTCCTTGGGGTGCCTGGATGGCTCATTCCATGGAGTGTGCAACTCTTGATCTCAGAGTTGTAGGCTCAAGACCCACGGTGGGTATAGAGATTAGTTTAAAAAAAATAAATTTTGGGGGCGCCTGGGTGGCTCAGATGGTTAAACGTCTGCCTTTGGCTCAGTTCATGATCCCAGGGTCCTGGGATAGAGCCCCACATCAGGCTCCTGACTCAGCAAGGAGCCTGCTTCTCCCTCTCCCTCTGCCTCTCTCCCTGCTCATGCTTTCTCTCTCTCTCTCTGTATCTCTGTGTCTCAAATGAATAAATAAAATCTTAAAAAAATACTTTTTTTTTAAAGTTCCTCCATAAAATAAATAAATAAAATAAGTATTTCTTCAAGTCTTGGCATCTTCACATTTAAGACTGAGAAACTATTACCACCCTCTGGGAGGACTGTTATGAGTTTACATGATAATCCATTTAATGGATCAAGCAAAGTGCCTGATACATACCAAGTGCTCAATACACAAGAGTTGCCTTTTTTCCATTTTCCCCCTAATTCACTGGGAGGATGGAGGTCACCTGGTACCAGTTCCTTAACTGTATCCTACATATACCATAACAGACCTCTACCCATGCATCTGTCCTTTCAGCCCACAAGAACTAACTCTTCCATCTATGGAGAAGGACTCTATATTTGATTCCTTTCTCTGTAGCACTTTATTTCCTCCTTAACCATTTCTCTTTTGCTTCCAAAATATGGAGTTTATTAAATTTCACTGCCTTTTCTATCATTCCATTTCTCGCCTACTACTCCTCTGAAACTTCTCATCTTTCCTTCATTGGCCAATCCCTCCTAACCCATGGCAGAGTCTCCTGATTGTTCCCACCAACCAAAATTGCTTTCTTAGAGGTCAAGACTATTGTTCCCCACATAAGAGGTCTTTCTCTGCCTTCCCTCTCCTCTCTGCAGGATTGGAGGCTGCTACTGTCTCCTTTTTCTCCACATTTTCTCTCCTAAATTGTCTTCCTCATCCCCAGTTATGCATCATCTTGCTCTCACATGAATCCTTGTCTCTCACTTTGACTTGCAAGGCTCAGTGCTTTTTGCTTTTCTATTTACTTTCTCTCTACAAAGTTTCAAACTGTTTCTGTGTAAAAGGCATTACCTATTTATAATAAAGCCAACTTTAAACACAGATCTTGATCCAAACCTCTGGTTGGGCAACTTCTCTTCAGAACGTTTCATTTCAAAACCAATTAACAAGTCTTTGCAACATGCTGAATTGCCCTGCCTCTTAAGAGACTTTCTTCTAATTTCTCCATTTTATCAATGACACCAAAAACTTTAACCTGGCTCTAAACCCAAAAGTAATCTGCAAATTTTCTCACCAAATCCTATCAATTCTTTTCACAACGTTCATCTTATCCTGTTTATCCTGTTTATTCCTACCACCTCCTGTTTTACACATGTCTGGCTCTTAACAGTCTTTTTATCTCCCAGTCTTTCCCCTATTCTTCAATGGTTTCATATTCTAATGTCTCAGTAATCTTTTCAAGTCACAGTACTCAGCATGTGCCTCCCCTGCTCTAGAATCTACAGTACTATTTTCCACTATCCACTGGATTGAATCCAAACTCCTGGGTCCTAGCTTTCATGACTCTACCTAACACCACCTTCTTCACGGGCCAGTCTCACTCATCCACTTACTTAATACAACACACACAGGAGCAAGGCTATCAAGCTAATCATGCCATCTACCTTCTCTCCTCTCCAATCCAGACAGGTTCTTCCCTGTGCTCCTTATCAGCTATTTATTTTTTGCTAAATCTATGCTACTTGCCCACCGAAATGACCTTTCCACTTTGCTCTGCTTTTTCAAATACTATTAACCCTTTTTTTTAAGATTTTATTTATTTAGGGGCACCTGAGTGGCTCAGTCAGTTAAACGTCTGCCTTCGGCTCAGGTCATGATCCCAGGGTCCTGGGATCGAGTTCCGCGTTGGGCTCCCTGCTCAGCGGGAAGCCTACTTCTCCCTCTCCCACTCCCCCTGCTTGTGTTCCCTCTCTCGCTCTCTCTCTCTCTCTCTCTGTCAAATAAATAAATAAAATCTTTAAAAGGGAAAGTACAGGAGTATAGATGGAAACTGGAAGAATCCTGGGGTACCTCTTTGTACTACCACTAGCAGCGAAGTTACCAGTAAGCTATTGCTACCCTACACAGGCAAGACCTGTAAGGGCTCAAAGCAATCAGGAATAAAAGTCTGTCTGACTCCAAAGTCCATACTCTTGAACATGCCACTTTCTACTGATATCAATCTACTTGCAGCTCCTTAATCAAGAAATGCTCCCTCTCATTTCCATGCCTTGTACCTGTTAGTTCATATCAACCTTCCAACTGAAAACTTCTAATTATCCTCTTTGAAACTTTCTCTGATTCCTAGAGGTTAGTCCCAAACATCCTGACGTAATACTCCACAATGTCTTAATATGAAATATACTCTACATGCTTACTGGTTTTTCCCACTAGCCTGTAAGGCTTCTAAATGGTAGAAACCACATCTTTTATGTTTGTATCCTCAACAATTAGTACTCAGTATATGGGAGTAATAAATGTCTATTGAAAGAATATCTGGTCTTCCTTTTTTTTTTAAGATTTTATTTATTTGTCAGAGAGAGCAGGCACAAGCAGGGAGAGTGGCAGGTAAAGGGAGAAGCAGGCTCCCCAATGAGCAAGGAGCTCAATGCGGGACTCTATCTCAGGACCCTGGGATCATGACCTGAGCCAAAGGCAGATACTTAACCAACTGAGCCACCCAGGTATCCCAGTATCTGCTCTTTCTTAATTTTCCATAGTATTAACCACTGCATCTTAGATTTGGGGTACTCATATTTAAATTAGCACCTAATGAATACTGTGTTCAGTCCCTTAATTATTTGATATGGTGTTCCCCAATCCTTCCTATAAGTCGAAAAACTTCTTAAGAGCTGAGTTCCCGGGGCCCCTGGGTGGCTTAGTCGTTAAGCATCTGCCTTCGGCTCAGGTCATGATCCCAGGGTCCTGGGATCGAGCCCCGCATCGGGCTCCCTGCTCCACGGGAAGCCTGCTTCTCCCTCTCCCACTCCCCCTGCTTGTGTTTCGTCTCTCGCTGTGTCTCTCTCTGTCAAATAATAAAATCTTAAAAAAAAAAAAAAAGAGCTGAGTTCCCAATGTTTACTATTTCTGTACTCTTTAGCACCTATGAGTATTAGGCACATGGTAAGCACTCAATAAATACTTGATGAATTGAATTTAAAACAGAGTATTAGCACATTAATAGGAGCAATTTATCATGCTCTACCGATCTAATTAAAAGATCTGGCCTTCTGAAGTAGTACAATTGTACTCATATGGAAAATTTAATGAGAAAAAGAAAAATTATCCAATTGGACAGTTAAAAGCTTTTCTCTTAGAGTTCCACAAATATTTTATGGATAACAAGAGTCGACCTTTAGAGCTCAGAGTAAAAGACTCAAGCTATATATCCCCATGCATATTGGAAGTAAGATTACAAGTTTAAGGGGTCTGCCACAACCATAATTACTTAACTTCCACTAACCCTTAACAAATTCATAATAGAAGACATAAAAATATTTAATAGCAAATCAATCAATGTCAAATCAACCTATGCTAAAGGTGTACAGGGCTATCTCTGCATGATATATAACATGGCAGTCATTTACTCATTCAACAAACATTTATTAAGTCCCTATGAATGAGAAGTGCTACGTTAGGTCCTAAAATCACAAAGATAGGAGCGCCTGGCTGGCTCAGTCGGTAGAGCATGCGACTCTTGATCTCAGGGTTGTAAGTTCAAACCCCATGTTGGGTGTAGAGATTACTTAAAAATAAAATCTTTAAAAAAAATAATAAATAAATAAAATTACAAAGATTTAGAGAACACAGTTCCTATGTTGGGGGTTGCAGCTTTGCCATGCTGCAATGGTATCTAAGAATACAATGTGATGGATGTGGAGCCTACTTCAAAAAAAAAAAAAGAGAGGGGTGCCTAGGTGGCTCAGTCGGTTAAGCAACTGCCTTTGGCTCAGGTCATGGTCCCGGGGTCCTGGGATGAGTCCCACATATCGGGCTCCCTGCTCCGCAGGGAGGCTGCTTCTCCCTCTCCCTCTGCCGTTCCCCCTGTTTGTGCACTCTCTTTCTCTCTCTGTGTCAAATAAATAAATAAAATCTTAAAAAAAAAAATAGAATACAACGTGAAACATACCACAGGAGTTGCTCAACATGGAGGTTCTAGGTAGCGTCTGGTGGAAAAGGTGGATAAACACATACCTTTGGCAATGTGATTAGCCTTAACCCAGAAATAAGTACAAGATGTTATGAGGCCACAGAGGATAAAATAATTAACCTACTGAAGAAATCAGGAAAAGATATGGAAAACACTGACATCCATACATACATGGATTCAATGCAAGTCAAGGTGTGAGAAAGCTACAAAAGAAACATCTGAAATAGAATCAAACCTGAAACTAGAGTTGCAAGCAGGGTCAGAAGGATTCCAAAGCAAACCAATCCAACTCATAGCAAACCACTGTAGAAGAGCCAAAAAGTAAAATACGCTTTGCTGTTAAGCTTGAGAGTAATGAAACACATACACAAAAGAAATTAAACCACCACACGGTATAAGTATAAAAGGATTCCTTTAAACAATATATGGCATAAAAGTTCAAAGGGAGCCGATCACTAAGAGTTAGAGAGAGCTATCAGGAAAACCTTCATAAAAGTAGAGCTAGAACTATCATCGGTGGGGAGAGGAGCACAAGGAGGGCTGTCCACATGCTGAGAAAGACCAATGTCATTAACAAAAGCAGAGATCTGAACTACACAGTTGTGGGACCGTGAGGAGGTCCAAGGATTTGGAAGCACTGTGTAAAAACTGCACACACGAATGAAGGCCTGATTTAGCAGAGCCTGGAACACAAGCCTAGTGGCTTGGACACTGTTCTAGGCTCAGTAGTTGTCAACCATGCCTGCTAAATAGAAACACCTGGGGAACTTTAAAAATTATACCTCTGGCAGCTGATTACCTGTTGAAGCTTATCTTCTAACCTGAGTTAAACATTCTGTTTTCTTAGTGTTTCTTTTCCCTTGTTGACAATGCTAAGCTCTGAAAATTAGAAAATAACCCATCAATTTCTCTCCACATGACGGGTCCACTGACTGCACAGTCTGAAACTTAGAATTTTATTTCCATGATGTCCTACAGACAACTAACTTAGAAAATAAATATTTCAATCCTATGCTGCCCTTATATCCCTGCAGTGAAGTGTTTCCACATTAAGGAATGTTCTAGGCTGCATCCATGTTTGGATTTTACAAAATTTCTCTTTTAAATATAGAGAGAGTGTAATACCTACATATACAAGAGTCTTATTACTTAGGCCACAGCAAAATGTGAGATTAAGTATTCATTCTTGTAGTACCAGAGACATTATATACTATTCTTGGTTTCAGATGTGCAATGATTACAAAGTATTTTGATTATTTTGTAACACATACTGTCAGAATACTTCACAAATAAAAGGGAAACAACAAATGTATCCCATACAATAACTCTGTGCTACATTAACCAGTGTTTGTGGGAGAAAAAAATCATCAAGATGTTTAGAGAGTATGACAGCCGGTTGACCCTTCAAAAAGAGCAGGTTGGTTGGTTTGCTCACTTGTTTTTAAAGAAAAAGCAAATATGCTTCAGGGTCCATGTTACTCACCAAAGTGTCTATTCAGGAAATGTGTACTTGGCTTATAGGTAAGCAACTGTCTTCTTTATGCGAAATTAAGTTAGCCACAACTATCTTATTTTTGGTGGTGTTAGGTCACTACATCTACTTAATGGTAAAAATGGTGTGGAGAACATAAGTTGGAAGACCATAGCACACACACAGGTAGGTTTGTGCAGTTTCTTATTTG
The DNA here is from genome assembly GCF_054177405.1 of Leptonychotes weddellii. NCBI lineage: Eukaryota > Metazoa > Chordata > Mammalia > Carnivora > Phocidae > Leptonychotes > Leptonychotes weddellii. The sequence continues at coordinate 139,648,140 of NC_138369.1, read as the reverse complement.
CAGATAAAGTTGATAAACTCGAAAGACCATATCCCAACGGAACCGTGGGGCGGGGAGGGGGCAGTGAGTACAGGAAAATCCAACAATCAAAATGTGAAACATGAAAAAGAAATATGGAGCCATATTTCAAGAGCTGACCATTCGCTTGTACCGATCCTATTTAAAAAGGAAAAGAAAAGCTTCTAAAAAGAAAACGCAAACTTAACTCTGACTATAGGGGTGAGACTTAAAAAGCAAGTCGCATGAGTCTGACCAGTGGGTCCGAGGAAAAATCAGAGAGCAAGGAAAGAAGAGGGGACGAAGGAGACAGGAAAAGGTGAAGGAGTCAGGCAAAGGCCATCCGGTGTGAACCTGGATGCCCGGGTCTTTATGCACGCAGGGCAGCGTGGAGCCTCTCTCGCCCCGTGCGTATCTGGGGGCCGGGCCGCAGCGCGAGTCCCCCACCCCCCTGGCACCAGGGGGCGCGGGGCGCCGGAGGTCGGGGAGAAGAAGGGCAGGCGCAGCGCCCACACTCGCACCCCACCGGGCTCTGCACTCAGGGGTCCCCAGGAAGGAAACACACTCTGAGCAGCCCTAGTCTCCGGGACCGGGAGGGGGTGGGTGGAGCAGAGCCCGGAGCCGCCCCCCGGAGCCGCCCCCGCAGCCCCGGCCCCCGCCCCCCGCCCCGGCTGTCAGCGGCCCCCTCCCGCAGTCACTCACCCGCGGGCTGCGCGGTCTCGGCCGCGGCGGCAGCGGCGGCGGCGACCCCCGCCTGGGTCATGATCCCAAGCGGGTACGGCAGGGGTGTCCGACCGCTCGGGCGAATCTCTCCGTCCGCGGCCGCCGCCTGCTCCTCTGGGGCTGGGGGAGCGCGGGCCCAGGCCCTCCTCTCCCCCCGCCCCCGCCGCCTCTTCTTGCGGCCACCGCCGCCGCTGCGAGCCCGAGCCCTCAAGGCCGGAGACCCGGCGGCAGAGCGGCCTCAACTTTCCCAGCCCCCCTCCCCCCGCCCCTCCCCGCCCCTCCCGCGGCCGCCGCTCGGCACGCGAACAGCCTACCCTGAGTGCGCCGCGCTCCCGCCCCTGCCACTCAGCCCACCAACCCGGCCCCGGGGAGGCTGCCCTGGTAGCCAATCAGAACCCGGACGCCGATGCGCTAGGCTAGAGGGCGGGAGGAGATGGAGGGAAAACCGAAGAGTGAACGGGCCTCGGGCGGCCCAATGAGGAGGGCCGGGGGGCGGAGGTGTGCAAGTTGGGTTGAAGGAACAGGAAATATTCTTAAAGGTAGAGTGATAGGCAGCGAGAAAAGCCAGTAGGTGACTGAGGGAGAGGTGGGCCTGGTTCCTTAAAGGGGACGCCTTGAGAACCTAGAAAAGGAGGTGTTTTTAGAAACTACTTTGTATCTTGTTCTCTGCGCTGCTTGTCACCTCTTTCAACAGTTTGGAAGTGGAAAAACTGAAAAGGAAGAGGGCATGGGAGGCTTGCAGGAACGATTAGAGAGCTCCTCTTAGCTTAGAGGGTAGGAAGGAGAATGATGCCTCCGTCGCAAGAAGTGGGGAAGAAGAGAATCCAGACGTCTCCGACGGCCCTTTCCCTGGAAGATCGTTGCCGACCTGACGATGCTCGAATTTGTAGGATATGGTATCTGTCATCCTTCATTTGCAACAAAGCACAGATTCCTTTGAACTGGAGATGACCGTGTTCAGAAATGTCCTGGGGGCCTCCCAATTGGGGGAAAACAGTATGTGGCATTGGGGGATGGGGTTGGGAACTTCAAGCTTGTGTTCCTAGAGACCTACATCTGAGAGGTGTAGAGCAGCGAGCGAGTAATGGATGGAGACCTGAGGGTCCCCTAACTCCCAAATGGGTTTGGAGCTCTGGAAACGTGGTCATAACTCCCTTTTCCTCTTTTCCCTTCGTATTTCATAACTCTTCCCCCTCCTGAAACAGGTGTCCTCCACCTAGTGGTAGTGAAAGATTTCCAGGCGCTTCCACAACCAGGTTTGGAAATGTCCCAGATATTAGATGTCCATGGGCCAGACCAGGTAACTTCCAGAAGGTGCACACAGGGCATGGCACGATGGGAATTATTTGAGCCTGTGTACAGAAGATGCTGACCTTGTATTGAGAAAAAAGTGTAAAGTTAAACAGTAACTGCATCTTAATGTTTGTACAGCAGTTCATTAAGAGTATAATAAAACGGAAAGCCGTTAACGTTGCGTATAAACTGTGGAACTTTTACACTTTTTTTTCTTTAAAATTTTCATCTATCTCGGCATATATAGTTCTAATTAGCCTCTGAATGGACTTAGCACAACCAAATCATTTGCAGATGAGAAAGACTCTACAATTCAGAACCTAATAGTAATGCTAATAGCACCTCCATGAAATTTTATAGTATTAATATGTCCAGCTGTAGGAAATAATTTCCACTGTGATCAGAATACAAGGTATTCTTGTTAAGACACTATTCTGGTTGGGGCACCTGGGTGACTCAGTCCGTTAAGCGGCTACCTTTGGCTCAGGTCATGATCCCGGGGTCCTGGGATGGAGCCCAGCAACAGGCACCCTGCTCAGCCCGGAGCCTGCTTCTCCCACTCCCTCTGACACCGACCCCCTCCACCACCACAACCCCCCCCCCCCCCCGCCCCGCGCTCGTGCTCTCCCTCTGTCTCTCTCAAATAAATAAATAAAATCTTAAAACTATTCTGGTTAATAAATATCTATCTAGGGTGTGTATGATTTTCTAAACAACTACAGTTTATCGAGTCTAAAGTAAAATAACAGTTTTGATGGTTCAAGAAAACAGAATTTAAGAGTTTTTTTGGACCGGGCGCCTGGGTGGCTCAGTTGGTTAAGCGACTGCCTTCGGCTCAGGTCATGATCCTGGAGTCCCGGGATCGAGTCCCACATCAGGCTCCCTGCTCAGCGGGGAGTCTGCTTCTCCCTCTGACCCTCCCCCCCTCATGCGCTCTCTCTCTCTCATTCTCTCTCTCAAATAAATAAATAAAATCTTTAAAAAAAAAAAGAGTTTCTTTGGACCACTCTTAAAAATAACACATGAACGCCTTCCTAGCACAATTTAGAAGTGTTAAATAAGAAGAGTTTCTGTTTGATAAGATCGAATGTTAGCTTTTTAATTTTATCCTCATTCCTAGCTGAAGCTTAAATCCTAATCATAGATCTTTCTATTGGCTTTGTGCATTCAACATCGGTTTACTGCGCTGGATAGGAGAGGATGACATCAAATAACCGCACCAGTCCAATTTTCGGGCTAGGTGGCATGTGTTTGCTGTACATATACTGGTGATAAAATACGGTGGCCAAGTGAAACTGGTCTCCCTGCCTCCAGGCCAACTCTATTTTTCACACGGTCCGGGTGACTCTGGTTTTCACTCACATACTTAAGACCCTTCAGTGGCTCTGAAAGACTGTTTGTATGAGGTACAAGCCCCTTGCTTGCATCTTCAATTTCATTTCCTAACAACTCTTTTTCTCTATTGCTGGGATGTTTGACTAGGAAAGGTGGACGCTGAGAGCACGCCGGCGGGCGTGGTCTGGGGGGTTGCGGCTCCGCAGGGCTGCTCTCAGCTCTGCCCCTATCCCCTTCGTGTCCCCAGAGGCAGGGGCTGTGCAATGTGCCTCCTTCCTGAGAACCCGAGTGCGGGGCCTGGTGGGGCGCGAATACGAGCTGTGTGCTGTCCTCTTCTCCCCGACTTCTGGGCGCACCGCGCCCTTTGGTGCCCGGTCCGTGGGGTCTCCCTCAGAGACCCGAACGCTGATCTGCGCGCTGGGCGACAGAGGCTCCAAGCTGGCGTTTTCTCTTCGGAAGATTTCAGAAATAAATGGCAGAGAGGCAAGTGAATGGTCAACTCTTGAAATTTACTTCCGTATTTCCCGTGGAAACTGCCCAATTGTTTTCCAGGGTGGTTGATTTTCAACAGCTATGTATGCAGATTCCAGAGAGTCCACATCATCACCAAACCTGGATATTGTCAGTCTTTTTAATTCCAGCCATTATAGTGGGAATGACGTGGTTCCTCGTGATTTTAATTTGCATTTCTCTAATTACTAGTGATGTTGAGAATATTTTTGCCTGTTTATTGTCCAGTTGCATCTAAGATTTTATTTATTTATTTGAGAGAGAGAGAGGGAAAGAGAGCACAAGTGGGGGCAGGAGTAGAGGGAGAGGGAGTGCAGGCTTCCTGCTGAGCAGGGAGCCCAATATGGGGCTCATCCCAGGACCCTGAGATTATGACCCGAGCTGAATGAAAGCAGACGCTTAACGACTGAGCCACCCAGGCGCCCCAAGTGTTCAGATCATTAGCCCACTTTTAAATCAGGATGCTTGTCTTACTGAATTGTGAAAGTTCTTTGTATGTTCTCGATAAAAAGTCCTTTCTCAGATATGTGCTGTGCAAATATCTTCACCCATCTGTGATTTTACAAATCAAAAACAAAATAGCTTTACTGAGGTATGACTGACCAACAAATTGAACATATTTAAAATGTACAAGATGGGGCCCCCGGCTGGCTCAGTCCGTAGAGCATGTAACTCTTGTTCTGGGGTCCATGTTGGGTGTAGAGCTTACATTAAAAATAAATACATAAATACATAAATAAAATGTATAACAGTGGTAAGTTTTGACATATATATACACCTTTGAAACCATCTCCACAATCAAAAATAATATATCCATCCTGTCCTCAAATTTCCTCATGCTCCATATTAATTCCTTCCTCTTGCTCTCATCCTGTTCTTCAGGCAACCATTAAACTGCTTTTTGTTGCTATAATTCGTTTTCATTTTCTAGAATTTTATGTAAATGGAATCATTCAGTGTATACTCTTTTTTGTCCATCTTCTTTCATTCAGCATACCATTTTTTTGAGATTCATCCACTTTGTTGTGTGTATCAATAATTTATTAGGTTTAGTTGCTAAGTAGTATTCAATTGTATGGATATGTTATCTATATTCAGGTTGGAGAAGAGCTGGACTGTTTGTAATTTTTGACTATTACAAATAAAGATGCTAGAACATTTGTGCACAAATCTTTCTAGGGACATTTGCTTTCATTTTCCTTGGTTAATACTTGGGTAAATATCCAGTGGAATGGCTGAGTCATATGGTAAGTGTATCTTTTCTAAAAAACTGACAAACTTAGTCATAAAAAACTGAGATCTTGCTATTTGCAACAACATGGGTGGGCCTAGAGGGTATTATGCTAAGTAAAATAGGTCAGACAGAGAAAGACAAATATCATGATTTCACTCATATGTGGAATCTAAAAAACAAATCAAATGAACAAACAACAACAACAACAAAAACCAGAAACAGACTCGAAAATACAGAGAACAAACTGGTAGTTGCCAGAGGGGGAGGTAGGTGGGTGAATGGGAGAAATAGGTGAAGGGGATTAAAAGGTACAAATTTCCAGTTATAAATAAGTCAAGGGGATGAAAAGTACAGCACAGGGAATATAGTCAATAGTATAGTAATAACTTTATGGTGACAGATGGTGTTACACTTATTATGGTGAGCATTTCTTAATGTATATAAATGTCAAATCACTAAGTTGTTCACCTGAAATTATTGTAATATTGTATGTCACCTATGCTTCAATTAAAAATAATAAATAAATAGGGTGCCTAGGTGGCTCAGTCACCTAAGCATCTGCCTTTGGCTCAGGTCATGATCCCAGGGTCCTGGGATCGAGTCCCACATCAGGCTCCCTGCTCAGTGGAGAGCCTGCCTCTCCTTCTCCCTCTGCTCCTTTCCCCTGCTCATGCTCTCTCTCTCTCTCACAAACAAATAAATAAAATCTTTAAAAAATAATAAATAAATACTGCCAAACTCTTTTTCCAAAGTTGTACCATTTTATCTTCCTACCAGGAGAGTATGAAATTTGAATTGTATCATATCCTTGCCAACACTTAGTATGGTGATACTTTTCAAATTATAGTCATTCTAATAGGTGTGTAGTAGTTATTTCATTGTGACTGTAATTTGCATTTCCCTAGTGACTAACATATTGAGCATCTTTTCATGTACTTATCAGCCATTTGTTATCTTTTGTGAAGTACTGTTCAAATCTTTGGTCCTTTTTACTGTTTTTTGTTGTTGTTGTTGTTATTTATTGAGTTTCAAGAGTTCTTTATATATTCTGGATACATATTCTTTATCAGATATGTGATATGCTGTATAATCCCTTAGTTCCTGGGTTGTCTTTTCATTCTCTTAGCAGTATTTTTCAAATAGTAATTCTTAATTTTTAGTCCAACTTATCAATTACTTCTTCTATGGATCATATTTATGGTGTCATATCTAAGAAATCTTTAACCAATACAAGGTCACACAGATTTTTTTCTCCTATTTTTTTTCTGGAAGTTTTATGGTTTTATGTTTTATCTTTAGATCCAGAGTGTATTTTAAATTAATTGTATACTGTGAAAGTATGGATCAAAATTTAGTTTTTGCATTGGGAAATCCAGTTTTTCCAGCACCAATTATAAAGACCATCATTCCTCTCTTGAGCTGTCTTTCTACCTTGGACAAAAATCTATTGATGTATGCTTGTATTCCTGAACTCTTTTCTGTTCCATTGATCTATTTGTCAATCTTTTTTTTTTTTTTAAGATTTTATTTATTTATATGACAGAGAGCGACAGCGAGAACAGGAACACAAGCAGGGGGAGTGGGAGAGGGAGAAGCAGGCTTCCCGCTGAGCAGGGAGCCCCACGCGGGGCTCGATCCCAGGACCCCGGGATCATGACCTGAGCCGAAGGCAGACGCCTAACGACTGAGCCACCCAGGCGCCCGATCTATTTGTCAATCTTAACACTAATATCACATTATTTGATCACTGAAGCTTTATTAAGTCTTGAAGTCAAGTAGTATAAGTCCTCCAGTTTTCTTGTTCCTTTAAAATTGCTTCAACTGTTCTAGATCCTTGCATTTCCATATAGACTTAAGTTTGCCAAGTTAAAAAAAAAAAAAAGCCTGCTAAAATTTTGATGGGGTGATGTATAATTCAATTTGGGAAGAA
>NC_138369.1:139591328-139641018 GCF_054177405.1 Leptonychotes weddellii | reverse complement strand
TTTTTTTTTTTTTAAGATTTTATTTATTTATTTGAGAGAGAGAATGAGAGACAGAGAGCATGAGAGGGAGGAGGGTCAGAGGGAGAAGCAGACTCCCTGCCGAGCAGGGAGCCCGATGCGGGACTCGATCCCGGGACTCCAGGATCATGACCTGAGCCGAAGGCAGTCGCTTAACCAACTGAGCCACCCAGGCGCCCGTTACCTTTTATTTTTTTAATGTTATCTTTTAAATTCCAATTTCTAATTGTTATAGCTGAAAATACAATTGATATTTGTATCCTGTGACCTTGTTACACTCACTTATTAGTTCTAGTAGTTTTTTAAAAAATGTATTTTATTTATTTATTTGAAAGAGAGAGAGAGCACGAACCGGGGAGAGAGGCAAAGGGAGAGGGAGAAGAGGGCTCCCCCACTGAGCAGGGAGCCTGATGTAGGACTCAGTTCCAGGACCCTGAGATCATGACCTGAGCTAAAGGGAGACGCTTACCTGACTGAGCCACCCTGGCGCCCCTGTTCTAGTACCTTAAAAAAAAAAAAATTATAGCATTTCTACTTCATCATGTCATGTGCACATAAAATCCATTTTCTTTCTTTTTATCCAATTTGCATGCTCATTATTTCTTTTTCTTGTTTTACTGGACTGCTAGAGCTTCCACTGCCGTATTGTAGAAGGGTTAGAACAGTCATCCTGCTTCCTTCCCAGTCAAAGCTATAAAATCCAGTTTTTCACTGGATTAAGTATGATGGTAGGTATAGGCTTAAAGTTTTTATCATGAATGAGTGTTGAATTTTGTCAAATACTTTTTTCTGCATCTTACTGAGATAATCACATTTTTCCTTTAAATTTGTTAATATGATGAATTACACCAATTGATTTTCAATTGTTAAATTAACCTTTTAATCCTGGGACTAATCCTATTTGATCGGGATATAACCTTTTAATAAATTGCTGTATTTGATATGCTTATGTTTTTTTTAAAGGGTTTTTCTGTCTTCATGAGGAATATTAGTCCATAGTTTTCTTGTAATGTTTTACAAGTTTCTTATAATGGTATATTGGTACCAGTAACTGGTATAATGCTGTTCTCATAAAATGAATTAGGCAACATTCTTTCCTCCACCGTTTTCTTGAAAAGTGTATTATTTCCTCCTTAAATATTTGATAGAATTCACAAGACAAACCATCTGGGCCTGAAATTTTCTTTGTGGGAAGAATTTTTTTAAAAAAAGATTTTATTTATTTGACACGCAGAGAAAGAGAGAGAGAGCACACTTGCAGAGGGGAGAGGGAGAGGCAGGCTTCCCGCTGAGATGGGAGCCCAACACTGGGCTCAGTCCCACAACCCTGGGATCATGATCTGAGCTGAAGGCAGACACTTAACCAACTGAGCCACCCGGACACCCCTAGGGGAAAAGATTTTAACTACAATTTCTTTCAGACATATAAAGCTATTCAAGTTACTTATTAAAAAAATATTATATATATATATATATTGGTAGCAGCTTTTTGAGCTATAATTCACATACCATACCATTTACCCACAGTGGCTGAATAATATTCCATTGTATGGATAAGGAACATTTTGTTTATTCATTCACCAGTTAATCGCCACTTGGGTTGCTTCCACTCTTTGGCTAGTATGAATAATACTGCTATAAACATTCATGTACTAGATTTTTGTGTAGACATGTTTTCATTTCTCTTAAGTATATAGTAGGAATGAAATTGCTGAGTCATATGGTAACTGTTTAACCTTTTGCAGAACTGCTAGACTCTATTTCTTCATGAGTGCCCTGAGTGATTTGTCTTTTAAGAATTTTGTCCATTTCATCTAAGTTGTTGAATTTATTGAATAAAGTTGTTTGCAATATCCCTTTATTATCCTTTTATTGTCAGTAAGTTCTCAAGTGATGTGCCCTCTCCTTAATTACTGATGTTGGTAATTTGTTTCTTCCCTGTGTGTGTCTGGGGGGGCAGTTTTGGTCAATATGGCTAGAAGAAAGGTTTATAAATTTTATTTTTTCAAAGAAGTGGCTTTTGGTTTTATTTTTTAAAGATTTATTTTTTAATTTTTTTAATTTTTTTTTTTTAAGATTTTATTTATTTATTTGACAGAGAGAGACACAGTGAGAGAGGGAACACAAGCAGGGGGAGTGGGAGAGGGAGAAGCAGGCTTCCCGGGAAGCAGGGAGCCCGATGTGGGGCTCGATCCCAGGACCCTGGATCATGACCTGAGCTGAAGGCAGACGCTTAACCACTGAGCCACCCAGGCGCCCCTATTTTTTAATTTTTTAAAAGTAAACTTTATGCCCAGTATGAGGCTCGAACTTATGACCCAGACATCAAGGGTCACATGCTCTACCGACTGAGCTAGCCAGGTGCCCCTTATTTTTTTATATTGTTTTTGTTTTCAATTTTATGGGTTTTGCTTTTTATTACGTCCTTCCTTCAGCTCATGTTAGATTTAACTGGCTCTTCTTTTTCTAGTTTCTTAAGGTGGAAGCTTATTTTCTTGAGTCAAGATCTTTAATATTTTAATACATTAATAAGTTAATATTTACTAATATTTAATAATTAATACATTTAATACTATAAATGATCCTTTAGGCACTTCTTTTGTTTAATCTCACAGTTCTAATAAATTGTTTTCATTTTCCTTCTGTTCAAAATTTTTCTAACTTCTCTTGCAATTTTTTAAGAGTTATTCAGAAGCAGGTTATTTAATTTCCAAATATTTGGGGGATTTTCCAGATAGATTTGCTATTGATAATTTAGCTATTGATTTGGTCTGGTGTGGTTAAAGAACATGGTTTGCAAGGTATTAATTCTCTTAAAGGGATTGTGACTTTTATGGCCCAAGATATGGTCCATTTGGGAGAATAATCTTTGTGCACTTGGAAAGAATGTATATTCTGATGTTAATAGGTGAAATATTCTGTACATGTTGATAGGTCATTGGTTAAAAATGTTATTCACATCTTCTAAACTTTACTTATTTTCTATCTACCTGTCTTATCATTTACCAGGAGTTTGGAATCTCTGTAATTATACTTGTGGATTTGTCTGTTTCACCTGTCAGTTTTTGCTTCATGTATTTTGAAGCTGTTATTAGGTTCATGTACACTGAAGATTATGTTCTCCTGATGAATTGATTCTTTTTTTTTAAGATTTTATTTATTTATTTGAGAGAGAGAGAATGAGAGAGAGAGAGAGAGCATGAGAGGGGATCAGGGTCAGAGGGAGAAGCAGACTCCCTGCAAAGCAGGGAGCCCAATGAGGGACTCCATCCTGGGACTCCAGGATCATGACCTGAGCCAAAGGCAATTGCTTAACCAACTGAGCCACCCAGGCGCCCCTGAATTGATTCTTTTATCATAAATATCCCCCTTTATCCCTGGAAATGAATTTTGTTCCAGAATCTACCTTGGTATTAATTTAGCCACTCCAGCTTTCCTTTGATAGGTGTTTACATGGTATATCTTTTCCACCCTTTCTCTTTAAAGTTAACGTACTGGGGAGCCTGGGTAGCTCAGTGGGTTGAGTGTCTGACTCTTGATTTCAGGTCAGGTCATGATCCCAGGGTCGTGAGACTAAGCCCAGGCATAGGGTTTTGTGATGGGCATGCAGCCAGCTTAAGATTCTCTCTCTCCCTCTGCGCCCCCTCCCCGGACCCATTGCACGTACAGGCACACACTCTCAAAAGAAAAAAGCCTTAAAAAAAAATAAAGTGAAACTACTGGTTCACTTATATTTAAAGATCTATTTATCTATTTGAGAGAGAGAGAGAGAGAATTCGAGAGAGCATGGAGGGGAGGGGCAGAGGGACAGGTAGAGAGAATCTCAAGCAGACTCAATGCTGAGCATGGAGCCTGAGATGGGGCTCGAGCTCAGGACCCTGAGATCACTACCTGAGCTGAAACCAAGAGTCAGACACTTAACCGATTCTGCCACCCCTTATAAAGTGGGTTTCTTTTTCTTTCTTTTTTTTTTTTTTTTAAAGATTTTATTTATTTGTCAGAGGGAGACAGCGAGAGAGGGAACACAAGCAGGGGGAGTGGGAGAGGGAGAGGCAGGCTTCCCGCCGAGCAGGGAGCCCAACGTGGGGCTCGATCCCAGGATACTGGGATCAAGACCCCAGCCGAAGGCAAACGCTTAACAACTGAGCCACCCAGGCGCCGCATAAAGTGGGTTTCTTATAGAGAGCTTTTTTGTTTTGTTTTTTTAATACCCAGTATGAAGAATCTTTGCCTTTTAACTGGCATGTAAACTATTTACATTCAATGTCATGATTGACGTGCTTGGGTTTAAAGCTTCATCTTGGCTTGTTTTCTGTCTCATCTATTCTTTGTTGTGTGCAATTTTATATCTTGCCTTTTCCCACTTTAATCATATTATTTTTCAAAGCTAGGTAATATTGACATACTATATTTTAACGTTCCCTTATTATTCAGTATTTTGTTTTTGTTTTGTTGTTTTTTTTTTAAAGATTTTATTTATTTATTTGAGAGAGAGAATGAGATAGAGTGAGCATGAGAGGGGGGAGGGTCAGAGGGAGGAGCAGACTCCCCGCTGAGCAGGGAGCCCCGAGCGGGACTCCATCCCGGGACTCCAGGATCATGACCTGAGCCGAAGGCAGTCGCTTAACCAACTGAGCCACCCAGGCGCCCTTGTTTTGTTGTTTTTTAAAGATTTTATTTACTTGAGAGAGAGTGAGAGAGAATGAGCAGGGAGAGTGGCAAAGGGAGAGGGAGAAGCCGACTCCCCGCTTAGCAGGGAGCCTGATGCAGGGCTGGATCTCAGGACGCTGGGATCATGACCTGAGACCAAGGCAGATGCTTAACCCACTGAGCCACCCAGGCGCCCCTTATTCAGCATTTTGGCTGCTTCCAGTTAATCACTGTGAACATTATTACACAAGTGGCTTCCCCTAACTTGGTAATTATATCAGTAAGATTAATTTCTCCAACTGTAGTGAGTGGTTATGGCTTGGGCTTTGGAGTCACAAAACATGTACACTAATCCCAGCTCAGTCCCTTAACTAGTTGTGACCTTGAGAAAATTACTTTCTCTAAGCCTGTTTCTGAAGCTATAAAATTAAGCTATTCAAAGTTCCTACTACCAGAGATTGCTGTGTGAATTAAATAAGGTAACTTGTATGGAACATTGATCAGTGCCTGATACATGGTAAACTTTGAATAAATGTTAATCCAGTGAATGAATCCACTGCAAGTAAGTAGGGTTAGACCTGGCCATAGTTGTTTTTTTTTTTAATAAATTGCCTATTTATTAGAATCCCCTATCCCATCATATATTTCCTTTGTGAGTTTCTTCTGTAAGTTATTAAGATCTTGTTTTTGTTAAATATGAGCTCTTTAAATAAAGTTGTCTTATTTTCCAGTCTTTTTTTTACTACATACATTTGTAATTCTGTGTAAATCTGACCATATTTTTAAAAACTTTGTCATTTCTGTAATTTCCTCAGAGGATACACCTGCCAGAATATTGTTGGGACTTCACTGTTCTGCAGACGTTTTTAGAGGCACTTTATACTCTTTACATCCATGAATGTTGTATATAACATTACCTTCTCTTCCATTAATTCTCTCAGAAGTTCCAAAGGAACTTCATGTCTTGTATAAACTCAGTTTTTACTAATTTACTCCTCCTTTGTGAGTTTTCATTTTCCAGTTGGTGAGTGCTGACAGAATGCTCTTGATACTTGTGTTTAGCTTTTATTTATTTTTTTAATGTTTATTTATTTATTTATTTGACAGAGAGAGAGAGTACAAGCTGGGGGAGCAGCAGGCAAAGGGAGAGGGAGAAGCAGGCTCCCCGCTGAGCAGGGAGCCTGATGTGGGACTCGATTCCAGGACCTGAGATCACGATCTGAGCCAAAGGCAACGCTTAACCGACTGAGCCACCCAGGCACCTCTGTATATTTTTAAATTTATTTTTATTTTAGAGCAGGGGGGAGGGGCAGAGGGAGAGGGAGAGAGAGAATCTCAAGCAGACTCCCCACTGAGTGTAGAGTCCAACACGGGGCTCGATCTCACAATCCTGAGATCATGACCCAAGTTGCAATCAGAGGCTTAACCAACTGTGCCACCCAGGCGCCCCTTGTGTCTAGATTTTATCAAACTTAGTTGGTTCTGTATTAGAATGTTGCTAAGATATCGTAGGTTCTTCAATTCCAAAGCTTTATAGCATTTACAGTGATTATTTTTTTTTTAACCTGTGTAAAAAGAACAATATTAACAATAGTCATTTTGTACTGAGAACCAAAGTCAAATTGTCTTAAATGTTCTCCCCAAGATTCTATAAAATGTATTATACCTCCCATTCCAACATACTATCTCATGGCGTCTAAATGTTTGTTCCCTACCAGACTGTTAGAGATTATGAGGATACGGGGCCATGCCCATCATTTTCATTTCTCTATTGTTAGTGACTGACCCATTGTGGGTACACTCCCTGACCAAATCTCATGTAAGGCAGTGTAACTTAGCCCTATAAGGAGCACTTTATTTTTTTAAACTTTAAAGACTGACAACAATCCAGGAACCATGCCCTGAATTTGCCCCAGGTTTCATATTATTAGCTGAATTTCGATTTAGAGTGAAGACCCTGGACAATTTTTCGTAGGCAGAAGTATTTGGCAAGAAAAGGGGAAGCCAGTAAGTATGGGATAGTTGTGGTAATTACAACTGCAGGAGTTAACAGTGTTTTAACCACAACCAAATAAATAAAAAGTCCTCAATAGGTGGTCATTCCTAATATCCATCATTAGGGGAAGAAGTCTGTTAAGAGATCAAAAACCAAAATGATGGAGACCTAGGGATGCAGAAGTTTACACTTTGGATTCTGGTGCAAAAGGTCAAATTGTGTAGGTCATTGCTAATTTGGCTGACTGTATGATCTCCCGCTAAGATACCAGTTTTGAGCTAGTGTGCTGTTTCTAAATTGTAGCTTCCTCAAGGAAGTTTAGACTGGGATAGTGTGAGTCCAGGGGGACAAGCAGAACCTCTACAAAGTAAATTCAATGGTTTCTGTTGCATATTCCTCTCTTCTTTCGCACTCCCTCTTGTACTTTTAGTCTCAGCCCTTCTATGGGAATTAGGTTTCTTGTTTTTGCTCAAATCAATGTTATGAGAAAGCAAGTCAGTGTAGGGAATATTTGTCTCCACCACGTTCCTTCCAAAGTTAAGATAAAGTCAACATCATTGGAGGCTCTGCTCATTATTTTAGTAGAGGCAAGCCTTTATTTGCCTAGCTTACTCACATATTCCTAAGAGCTTACAATAGTAGGTGCTCAATATTAATTTGTAGAACAATTTCTAACTTTTATATCAGCAAAAGGCAGGTAACTTTCTCACACAGGAAGATGGTGAGAACAAAGAAAGTTGTGACACTGCTTTGAGGGTGCTATAATACAGCCCTCACCCTACTGGATTTTATTGTTATATATACAAATTATTTCAAGTTATGTATTCAAATTTCACCTGCATGTCATACCTAACAGTTTTAGTATACTTTAGTGTAGGAGATTGCTAGTGACAAATAGGATTCAAAAGATTGTTCAAATCTTTATAGAGAACTTTGTGGTAAATTAGTTTCAGTAATCACAAGTATCAAAGTTCACAAACTGCAAAATACTCCCTCCTGATAGGGTAGCTTCCCAAATGGTGGATTTAAGATTTCATTAGAAATTAATAAAACAGGCCATTAATTCTTCGAGATTTAAATCCTATGCTGAGGGTGCCAGGCTGGCTCATTTGGTAGGGCATGCAACTCCTGCATCTTGGGGGTTGTAAATTCAAGTCCCATGTTGGCTGTAGAGATTATAAAAAAAAAAATAAATTCTATGCTGTTTAAGTAGTGACTGCTTCATAATAATTTTATGCTCCCAACTATTCCTGGAGTAAACTTTGATTCTAAACATTTTTTTTTTTTTTACCTAAGAAATCAAGTGTTTTCGAAAACTGGAAAGGTTGAGAATTTCTATCCCAGTAACGGATTAATTTCTGACCTCACATTCCTCAATGTTCTATCAAGATAACTACACCTATATTTAAAAGTCTGACTCAAGCCCTTTTTTCCCATGTCTGTTACTTGGTTGTATCATAAACTAGGACTAAATTCCTATGGTATAGCCTTGTAGGGGAAATCCAATTCAGGACCCTCTGCTACGATTTATTCCCTGAAAATTCTTACAGGTTCACCACTCCTTACTACTGCAGTACCCAACTCAGGAACGTTCAAATCACCTAGCTAGTAAAGCACTATCACCGAGACAAATTACTGTATGCCTCACCCTGGCCAAACTCAGCCATTAGAACTTTTAAGCCCACTTCCTATTTCTTTTATACTCTGAATGGTAAATTGGTGTTTTCTAACCCTCACTTAGGAAACTAAACCTTCAGAGAGTAAGATAACAGAAGCTTTCCAATTACCTTGCCTTGGTTGTCAACAAAACCCAACATTTTCTCTAAGCATAATGTTGTAGGAGGTCCACATTGACCCCCACCTCCTGCTAATTATATCCTTGTGTATTCCCTTTCCATACTGTAGCGGGATGGTACAGTGGTTGGTCTGTGTGACCAACAGAATATGGCAGAAATAAATAGTATGTCGCTTCTGGAGATCGGTCATACAAGAATATGGCTTCTACTGACTCTCGTAGATCACTTGCTCTGAGGGTAGCCAGACACCACTTGGCACCCAGGTAGCCTTGGAGAGACACCCATATAGTGAAAAACTGAGTCCCTCCAGTGGAGGGAGTCATTTTAGAAGTAGCTTCTCCAGCCTTAATCAAGCCTTCAATGATGTGGCCCTGGCTGAGTTTCACGGCAACATGATGCCTCGAACCAGAACCACCCAGCTAAGATGCTCCTGGATTCCTGACTCAGAAACTGTGGGTGACCATACATGTTTGTGGTTAAGCTGCTAAATTTTGGGATGATGTACCACACAATGATAATTAAGATACACTGGGCAAAGATCACCCGTTGTTTCCTGAGTGAGCAAAATTCTAATTACAACACTTCTAAGATAGTGAGTTAATTTGTTAATAACAAAATTTTAAATTCATGTTTCTCTGGTATTCAGAAAAAATTTAAGCCATTCCCAACTCACTCTACTGAGCTCCTTCCTCACTGCTAAAAAAAGAAAAAATTTTGAATATACATTACATGCATAGCTTAAAGTGTCAGTTGTTTTTAACAATTACATTTAAAACTTCCCAGCAGTAAGACCTCTCCTTGGATCTTATTTTTTCTCTCACTGGGACAGAATTGCAGATACTCAGCAGTATTCCCAGCAAGTTCCAAAAGGTCTGAATTAAGAGGCCTGGATTGCACTTGGCCTATTTTAATGTTTTAAGTTAAATCTTAAAGAAATGTTAAAGTAAATAAAACAGTATAGCCAAGAGTAAACAATGACTACATATAACTGCTGATCTCAGTATTCAACACACTGCAGGGTTTTCTTTGACATTTACCAGACATCATAGATTACTACCAGAACATCACATAAGTTTATTTCAGATGTAACAGCAATGTTAAAATCAACAAGTTTAATTTTTAACTGCACCAAGTAAACTTAGCCATTTAAGTATTTTTAAGTTATTCCCTCCAAAAAACTGAGGGAGCTTTTCTTTTCCACCCCACAAACCATGGTTTCCCAATAGTTCTATTTTTGGAGGACTTTCAATTGATGAGTAAACTGCTTTGGGGATATTTTAGAACTTCTTTCCCCAAATGAAAACTAGTCTGGACAAATTATATATTGCATAGATTTCTCTGGAGATTCTTTTCTTTAGAACCTAAATGCAATTACCATAAGGATAATTTTTACTTATTTGCCCTATAGTAAAAACTATCTGTCCTAAAAAATACGATGGATATATCCTCTGATCTTCCAGTTAATTGTTTTACCTCAACAATTTTTATGTTCCAAAATAACCAACTCAACATGGGACATTACTTGAGTCTTTACTGACTCACAGGCATGTGAACTAGTGCCCAGCTTCTACATCCTCCTCTTCCTTAAATGGATGGAATTACTTAATACAAGTTTGATGTAGGACAATTAACCCTTTCCAAACAAGTCTGATGTATGACAAACCTTTTCAAACATACAATTTAGGTAAAGTCATTGTCTACCGTGGAAAAAGAAACTATAATGATAGGGAGCCTACATACTCAATTCAAAATTTAATTTTTTTCCCCTCCTTAAATAACATGTACTTAATTGTCATGAGGCAGCTATTCAGTTTTCAATAACCACACTTACGGATACATTCATAGGACTGATTAGATAGTCCTGGTGAAATGGTTATAGAAATAGAGGCAGTGTCATCTCAGAAAACTCACTTATATATCAAAATCTATTCTGATATCTGGAAGTTTACAAAAAGGCTGAATTCTTCAAACTAAGTATGCCTTCTGTAACTCAAGCACTCTTCTCTTGGCAAGAGCAAGCTGAAGCTTATCCATGAAGGTAAAGGTGCTTAATGCTAACTTTTTTTCTAAGCTTGTATTTGGACTGCTGAAGAAACTGATGCCCAAGAAACCAGCATGGTCTTTCTACATTTTTACTATCTTAAGATTCAAATCCTATAAACTCATTCAACTATCTTCCTTTTCCTGTATTACTCTTGGCACTCAATTAAGACTGCTGAAGTCTATTGTACTTTGTACTTTCACATTCTCAAAAAAGATTATAAAATGTGCATAAACATTGTGTAAAATAATTTTGTCATTTAACATATTTGGAGAGATGAGATTTCTATTGCCAGAATTTACATAAGGATAAATATTATGAGTCAAACTTCCTTTTAAAGTCAAATGACAAGAAAATTCAAGCCCCGTGCATTGTTTTAAAGTCTAATGAGAACATTTCATGGGCCACCAGTATTGGCAATCTAGAAAATTTTAAATATTGGATAAGGGGCTATGGAGGAAAACATGAAAATTTCAGATGTCTCCTATCTTACAGAAAGTTATCAACCTGTCCAAACCACTCCCTATGTGCCAGAAAATGATCTGGCATAAACCAGTCCCATCAGTAGAGGAGGTCACAGTGACATTTACGTTATTAACACTTCTGAACTTCTACTTTTCCAAGAACGGAAGCAATATGTTTAACAGTTCCCCCTCCCCCAAATCCTTAAACTCATTATCACAGGCACAGAAAATAAGCAAATCTGGGATGTTCTCCAACAGATAAGCAGTAGCACAGCTATGTTATTCTCAAAAATACTGTCTAGATATTCTTTCTTATATAATCAAATGCTCCGTGGCCATGCTTTTAACAGTCTACATTAGCTAACATTAAATGCACTTATTGTGCCACGAGTCCATCTAAGCTTCCTTTTAGGTTTTTTTTAATATGTCCAAGAGATAATACCTGCTTCAGGTTTATCTTTAGGGGTATTGACCTATAAGGACATCAACTCCCATTTTTAAGGTTAGACTAACTATTGTGGGTTTACTGAAGAAAAAGGACAGGAAAAAAAGTAAATCACAACAAACCTCTTTAGGTCAGTTAAAGGCCATATCTCTAGCTGGGATATTAAAAAAAATTAATCTCACCAGCCACACTCTAAAAGTTAATGCCACTAATAACAATCAACAGCAGGAAAAATAAACCTGCTAACAACCAGTCCACTCATTAGCAAAAAGCAGTTTAACTCAAATACTGAGACCAAAGTAAAACACTACCTACCCAAACTGTCCCACCCACCCTCAGCGAGGAAGAAAGAAATAACTGCTTAAAAAAACAAAATAAGCTTAGTACTTCTTACAAGGATAACAATGGTCCAACTCCTGAGACAACACTCAGAAGGACAAAAGGTGGAGTGAAGGCAATGTCTAGGGATTAGTATCCCACAGTCTTGAAAAACCCAAAGTACCACAAACACACTACACTTGTCTTTGAATTAGAGAACAAGATATTGCTGCTGTTTCTTTCTGTCTTCTGGTATATACAACATTTTGTAGGCTCTGCCCTTCAATGTGAAAGCAGGACGTTAAAAAAAAAAAAAAAAAATTGACACTGACACCCAAATTTTTGGGACCATATATATCTTAACTGTGAAACCAAACAGATCTATACCTCCTCCTTCCTACAATCAAACCACCTCACAAAAATAAGAAAACTAAAACAATCCAAACATGATTAATTTTAAAGTCCTTGGAAGTATTAAACCTTTTTTAGAGGAAAGAAAAAGAAAGAAAGGAGGACAAACAAGAACAAGATGGGAGGGGGAAAAGAAAGAGGGGGGGGAAAAATCAATGGGCCTCTCTTTTATTTGGCGACAAGCAAGTGCAAGAAAGTTCATTTCTAATTTGTTCAGTTGTCTGTCTTTTGCACATCTGCATTCTGGCCAGAAGGGACTTTGAGGTTTTTCTGCAACACATGAGCATCTGCTGGCTCTATCCTCTTATAGTAGTTCTTCTTTGTCTCAATAATCTCAAAGCCAAACTTCCTGTAGAAGTCAATTGCCGACTCATTGCTGATCTGGACATGCCTGAGACATAGGAGAGTATCAGAAAAAAGAAAAAAAAGATTTCATCAGGTTTTGTGTATTCTCCACAAATAGTTTCAAAGTGGTCAGAGCTGGAATACCGCACACAATTGTTAGATTCTCCTCATAATTACTAACAATCAACAAAGATTAGGTATTCATCTCAGAAAAACCTATTACATTTGCAAGACAGCTGGCTGAGGTTAGGAGGCTCAGAAATAGTGTTTACTCTTAAAATCAACAAGGGCAAAGTACCCTCGCAAGCATAACATTTTTCACTGCAAGGGGAGAAAAGATTCAAGTAATTAAAAATGGGTAAATAACCACAGGGATGATCAAAGACCATATTAACACATGCAGAAAAAAAGATGACAGAAAAATAACATAACTGGGGTCTAAATGCCTGAATATATCCTCTCTGATTTATAAAAAACATGCTATATTTTGAAATAAATAATTTGAGCTTTCTCAATTACTCTTCAAAATAGCATTATATAATTTAATCTCTCCCACTGCCAACGTTAAAATGAGAATAATCTCCCATATTATAAAAAATCCATAGTTGCAATCTAACCTTGGCTCTTAATCTGAGTTCTATAATATTAATACTATATTAATATAATATCAGCTAGGTACTCTCTGATTTTGATTATTAAACTCTATTTACTAATGAACATATCACTGAGAACCTTAAACAAAACCCAGAGAACAGCATGAGAAAAGTATTATTAATGTTACGAATTCTTCAATTCTGAAGACTTCAGTTTTAATCTTGGTTTAATCTCTGTGACTTTGGAGCTCCCACCCCAACATGATAAAGCAGAATGAGAATGTTTTATCTCAGATTCCTTATCTATTATTGAAACAAAACAAAACTTCATAACCACTACTTCCATGGTTTTTCCAAAAAACAATGAAGTAAGTAACCAGATTTTAAAGTTCCTAGTAAAGATTTCTATTGCCAATTTATTAAATTCTTTAGATAAGTACATTAAATATCATTTCACTTACAGATAGATGTTGTCAAAAGTGCCATCTTTTTCACAGATGTTTAAGACATGATTTAACATTTTAGTTCCTATTAACAAGACAAAGAACAAATAAGTAATTTCATAAAAATCAATCTTTACGTTACACATCTAATTGCCATCTTAACACTTATTGCGTCCTACTAGAATTTGAGGTAAACACAAGACAACCTGATTTTTGAAAATTTTGTTCTTTCCCTATATTATCTACATATGTTTAAAACTCGTAGCAGAAAAGCAACCTTTATATACAAGCCCTTCCATGTAAACGGAACAGAAAAAGCAAAAGGGACACTGATAACAAATCTACACAGGGTTTCCAGTTGAAATATGTTAATAAAGTTATTTTCCACCTTATATAATTCAGTAACTCTTTCCCAATATTCCCAAAAGAAATGGTTTGACTCACTAGGTCAGAAACAGTAACAATGTATTTATGCTTCTTTAAACAAATAAAAAAACACAAATAATTTTACCTATTCCTAGCCTTCGGTATGGTGCCAGACATCCTAGTGTCATGATGTAAAGTCTCTTCTGATTCTGTGAATGATCCACCCTACAGCATACTGCACCTACTGCAATATCATTGAAATAGGCTGCCATGGAAAATATAAAAATATAAAGCTCAAAGACAGAATAACACATTTTATTCAATCTTCCTCCCCCTCTGTAAGAACTAAATTATTGCTATTGGCAATACATTTTATCAGCTACTATGAATATCAATAGCTTCAAAAATTTCCTACTTCTTTTTAGGGATTTAAATCCCTTCTAGAGTAAACACAAATATGTGAAAACAAAGGCACACACTGAATTAGAGAAGATATTTAGCATTTCCTTTTAAAATTCAAATATTGTCTTGGTTTCTCTGAGATTTTTCTCAGAATCTGAATCACCCCCATTTCCTACGTTGTAAAACAAGGAGATTTAATTAGTTAACTCTGCTCTAATATCAAAAACTAGGGTCAAGAACACAAACAAACAAATGAAGGGGGAGGGAAAAAACCATATTATACCAAGTTTTGCTAGCTCGCCAACCTCCAGCACATCCTTGTAGAACTTGTCATTGTAGCTGACTGGAAAGATGACCTGGTTTAATCTCTTCAACTGTTTAATATTGTGTGGTGTCACATCTCCCAGCTCGATCCGGCTACTGGAACAAACCAAAATGTACTCAATAAAATATAATCAGCTTCATTTGTTAAGATGAGCGTATTTAGAAGAGTACCAAGTCTTTTTTACATGACTGATAAATCTAACCTTTCATAGTGACTTTATACTCCTAGAAAGACTACCATTTATAAGATTCTGCCAGCCATTCCATCCAGATTCAATCTGTAGCTTTCATACAACTATATACATTTACAGATAAATACAGTAAAAGACAATTACTAAGAAGGCCAGACTAATATTCTATATAAATGCCAAAAATTTCCTTGTAATTTACAGTTCAGAAAAATTTAGACATCTATTACTGATCAAAAGGACTGATGATACCAAATGTTGGCAAGGGGGTGGCAAATGGGAATGGTGAAAATGTAAACAGGCAGTATCTCTGGAAGACAATATAGTACTACATATCAAAAAGCCTGAAAGGTCCATCTCCTTTATGGAAGTAATCCTACTCTAGAAATTTATTCTGAAAAAATAATCCAAACAGGCAAAAGTTATGTATATTCTATTAACTGAGCTAGGAACAACCTGCAACAGTCATATGGGGTGGTATTCGAAATCCAGATTCCTGGACCTCACCCTACTTTCAGAGGCAGAATCTCTGGCAATGAAAACAAAGGAATCCACATGGGGAGGGTGTTTGAAAACTACTTATCAAGAATGCAACAGTAGTATTTCTAAAATAACATGTAATCAAAACAATTGGTTCCATGGGAAAAGGAATTAAGGCTAAAAAGATTCAGACTCACAGTAACAAAGCTGTGTTGCCTCTAGGCCATCAACAAAAGGATTTTTTTAATAGCTCAAGTCAATATCACTACCATAAACTGAAGGACAAATCTGAATACCACTAGCACTATCATTAGTAGAGTTGCTTACATACATTATTGGCCTTCTTAAAAATCACAACAGTAGATGATAAAATCCTTTAAAGATCAAATCAAAATAAAAATGAGTTGAAAAAATAACCTGATGCCATCCAAGTACCTAGAAAATGTGGGTCCTACTCACTGGGTGCTAGGTGCTAGTTCCAGATAACAATGGCATTAGTCAATAGCAGGGAAATGCAAACACCACACCCTAATTAATCATTTACCTCATATGCATATAGGTTTTGAAAACTCTGTTGGAGGGACACCTGCGTGGCTCAGCTGGTTAAGCATCTGCCTTCAGCTCAGATCCTGATCCCAGCCTCCTGGGATCGAGTCCCACACCGGGCTCCTTGCTCAGCAGGGAGTCTGCTTCTCCCTCTGCCTGCTCTGCCTGCCACTCCCCCTGCTTGTGCTCTCTGACAAATAAATCTTTTTCCTTTTTTGAGATTTTATTTATTTGACAGAAACACAGCGAGAGGGAACACAAGCAGGGGGAGTGGGAGAGGGAGAAGCTGGCTTCCTGTTGAGCAGAGAGCCCGATGTGGGGCTCGATCCCAGGACCCTGGGATCATGACCTGAGCCGAAGGCAGACATTTAACGACTGACTGAGCCACCCAGGAGCCCCAAATAAATAAGATCTTAAAAAAAAAAAAAAAAAAAAAAACCCTGTTGGAGAAATGACTAAATGAGAATGTTAATCATCACTTTTATAATGGTAAAAAAGAAAAACCTAAGTGTCCGCAATAGGAACTGGTTAAATAAAGCATGCATGACACATTTATATTATTAGCACAGAAACACTGATATATTGTTTTATGTGTGTGTGTGGGGGAAACACATTCTAAATATACATATGTAATACATAAATATATAAAATAGCTTTTCTTAATATACAGAAAAAATGCTGTAAACCATATATAAAAAATGTGTGATCAGAACTGGTTAGCGCCTGGCTGGCTCAGTTCAGTAGAACATGAGATTCTTGATCTCAGGGTTTTAAGTTTGAGCCCCACGTTGGGTGAAGAGATTACTTAAATATACAATCTTTAAAATAATAGTAATAAAAGAATGGTGGGTAATTTTAAAAACAGTATTCTCTGAAATGTTATAATTTAGATTATTAGAAAACAGAATATAGACCATAATGCTCATTTGGAACTTTAGCCTACCTCCTTCAATTATTTCATTTTTATGCTGTTTTTTATTACTTACTGTAACCAACCACCCTTGCATATCTTGCATATTTTCTTAAAATCTGAGCACAGTTTCTTAGTAGCCACACAAATCCTTAAGATGCAAACATCATCATAAAAAATATAGAGATTTGTTATATTTTCTTCCAATTTCCAGACACATTAAGTAAATATGGGTAAATACAGCCTCTCCTAAATATTTCACAACTAAAATGAATTCTTTTTGTGAGATTCAGGTCCTCTTTAACTAGGTTTTATCTCACTCATAGAACAACTCCTCTATTCATTAAAGCAGACCCTGGCTTTCTCTTCTTTAAGGCTGAAGTAAATAACATTTTACCCAAAACTTTTTTCTGATTAAAACTTACTTAGGCTCATTTACCCACCATCTACCACTCACAGACCTTTTATTAGCAGATACAGTTATACTGTAAAATACAGGGAACGTGGGGTGCCTGGGTGGCAGAGTCGGTTAAGCGTCTGACTCTTGGTTTCTGCTCAGGTCGGTATTTCAGGGTCATGAGATCAAGCCCTGCGTCAGGCTCTCTGCTCAGTGCAGAGTCCACCTAAGAGTCTCTCCCTTTCCTTTGGCCCCTCCACCCCTCTGAAATAAATAAATCTTGAAAACAAAAAAAAAGTACAGGGATCACATCTCACCTACACTGTGTTCTTTTCTTTAGAAAAAGGATTCCTACCATTTAATTAATATATCACCTCACATTTTTTTTTTAAGAACACTTATGTTCTACTCTCTCAGCAATTTTCAATTATATGCATTAGATCCTCAGACCTTATTCATTTTACAGGTGAAAATTTGTACCTTTTTACCAACTTCTCCCTATTCCCCGCACCCTGGCAACCACTTATCTACTCCGTTTCTATGAGTTTGACTTTTTTATTTTTAGATTTCACATATAAGTGATACCATGCAGTGTTTGTCTTTGTCTGGCTTATTTCATTTAGCATAATGCTACTCTTTAACTGAGTACAGCACTCCAAATTTGGTACAGTAACATATTTTAAATATATGGCATTTATTGATTATATTTAGAGCACAGTATTTAAAAATTATCCATTGCAATTAAAAAAGAGTCAGACGCTGTATTTTAAAAGTCACTGAAAAACTAAATTATGAAGTCTAATCGTAAACAACAATAAAGAAAAACTTAACCTAGGAAGTCAAGCTTCTAAATTATAAGTGAAAGAACATGAGTTTTTAAAAAGTTTAAGAATGATTTCCAGGTGTGGCACTTGACTGGCTCAGTTGGAAGAGCATGCAACTCTTTATCTTGAGTTTGAGCCCCACACTGGGTGCAGAGATTACTTAAAAATAAATAAAAACTGGGGCGCCTGGGTGGCTCAGTCGGTTAAGCAGCTGCCTTCAGCTCGGGTCGTGATCCTGGAGTCCCGGGATCAAGTCCCGCATCGGGCTCCCTGCTCAGCGGGGAGTCTGCTTCTCCCTCTGACCCTCCCCTCTCTCGTGCTCTCTGTCTCATTCTCTCTCTCAAATAAATAAATAAAAATCTTAAAAATAAATAAATAAAAACTAAAAAAAAAAAGATTTCTAGGTAATTGCCAGGCTTCAAGTATCTTTATAACTTTTAAAAGGATAATAACCAGGTATTTCTTAACTTCATACAAAAGGAAAAGGTGGTTATGGCTCAATGTGCTAGATTAAATCTAATAAAAATTAACTACTAAAAAAGTTTCCATTAGAGTAGGTAGATCAAGCCTAAATACAGAACACTGCATTAAATCATTAGGGAATAGGCAGCTTAATCTTTCCCTGCTCAATTAAAAAAAATACATGTCTTGATTAAAAAAAAAAAGCCCATCACCATAGAAATGACTTAGGAAGTGAAAATATTCTGTAAGACCATTACCAGAAATGTTTGATGTATACAGTCTTCCTATATTTTTCTACGCATATATATACATACATATTTCAAAACAGAATTGGGATACTATGAGTATTATTTGGTAGCTGTTTAAGAAATCTCTATTAAACATAACTTTGTCAGCAAAATTCACCTTAAATACAGTTTAACTTTCACGAACATGATATGTCTGATTGAAATGAATACTTCTGTGGTCTTGATCACTTAGCTCTTATTTTAAAATGTGGATATTCAAAATATATCAGAGTAATAGCAACTTATAAATATAATTTAGCAAAGAACGTGTAGTATCAAAGGTATAGAGTGCTATATAGAAATGTCAAGAAAATGAGAACATGATTGTAAACAACCAACAAGCTTTTAGAAGTTAAAAGAACTTTTAAAGTAAGTCAAAAGGAATTCCAAAAAACCCCTAGGAATTCCAAAATCTCCATTAGAAAATTAAATAGAGTGTCCAAGAGTTCTATCTGTGAATCTATAATTTTCTAAAGTTCTTATGAACATAATAGTTGCCTATTCAAAAGCATAAATCAGGTATTTCAATAAATATTTGAACACCTATTTGCTAACACCTGGAATGCAAAGGAGTTTATACCTACTAGGAAATACAGTGTCTCAGTGTGTATATTTATTACACATATATGTGAATATATATACATATAATACGTATATTATACATAATATATATAAAATACGTCTTAGTAATAGCACATGCACACAAAGTAGAAAAACAGTACTAGAATGAAAGTGATCCTGGGAACAGATGTGAAGGGTGACTAAGAGTTTGTTTTGTGGGAAGGCAAGAAATGAAAATTTTTTTTAAAGATTTTATTTATTTGACAGAGAGAGAGAGCACAAGCAGGGGGAGCAGCAGAGGGAGAGGGAGAAGCAGGCTCTCTGCTGTGCAGAGACTGTTCACAACGTCTCCTCCAAAAACCACAAACCCACTGTGGAAAGAGCAGTCAGCTGGCCATCAGAGCTACCAATCCCAATGCCAGGCTGCACAGTGAAGAAAATGAATGTAGACAGTTTATACGCACATTGCATTTGTGTTAATAAAACCATAAAACTACAAAAAAAGGTGTACTTTGTGTAAATATGGAAGCTGAGACTGGAGAGGAAGAACACCAATTTTATGAGGGGCTTGCACATCAAGATGGTACTTGGCTGTCTTCTCTAGCTACACTTATTCTCTTGGTTGACCTCAATCTCATAATCTTACCGCTTTAATGTTGCCATCTTCGAACTCTGTCTCTAGCTTAGAAATCACTCTTAAACTCCAGAGGATCTGTAGTAGACAATTCAAATTAAACATACCCAAAACTAGATCTCTGATCCCCCTCCCCCAAAATCTGCTTCACCTGCAACTTTCTCTGTTGATAGCCTCTCCATCCTTGACTGCAGGTTACTCTCTTACCTTATTTATTTAAGATTTTTTTATTTATTCATTTGAGACACAGAGACAGAGAGAGAGAGCATGAGCAGGGAGAGAGGCAGAGGGAGAGGGAGAAGCAGGCTCCCCGCTGAGCAGGATGCTGGGATCATGACCCGAGCCGAAGGCAGACGCTTAACCATCTGAGCCACCCAGGCGCCCCGACCTACCTCCTTTATTTAAATGATACCTCAAGAAAGATTATTTTGAGAAATCAGTTTTTCTTTCTTTGTAATATTCCTGACAGGCTTTCTTATCAATCAGGATTATGTTTGGCCTTGAACAAAGTTTGGAAGTGTTCCTTCTTACTCCTCAGTTTTGTCAATGTTTGCTTCATGTATTTCCAAGTTATATTAAGCGCATAACTATTTGGGACTGTTATAAGTTGATAAATTGGTCCTTTTATTTTTTTTTTTATTAAAGATTTTATTTATTTATTTGAGACAGAGAGAATGAGATACAGAGAGCAGGAGAGGGAGGAGGGTCAGAGGGAGAAGCAGACTCCCTGCTGAGCAGGGAGCCCGATGCGGGACTCGATCCCGGGACTCCAGGATCATGACCTGAGCCGAAGGCAGTCGCTCAACCGAGCCACCCAGGCGCCCCCTTTTATCCTTTTGAAATGTCCTTCTTTTTGCCATAATATTCCGTCTTAAAATCTACTTTGTTCAATACATACTGTTTTCTTCTACTCAACATGTATCTTTTACCATCAATTACTTTCAACTCTTCTATGTCCTTGTAATTTAAAGTGTCTTTTGTAAACAGCATATACTTAAGTCTTGTTCCTCTAATCTGACAACGGGAGTATTTTTTAAATTACACAATTCTTTATTTTAAATATTATGCAATGTTCAAGTATTACTTTTATTTATTAAAATACCACGAGGGGCGCCTGGGTGGCTCAGTCGGTTGAGTGAATGACTCTTGATTTGGTTTTGGCTCAGGTCAGGATCTCAGAGTTGTGGGATGAGTCCTGCTTTTGGACTCGCGCTCAGTGCAGTCTCCTTAGCCCTATCCCCCCATCCCCTCTGACCCTCCAAAGGCACACGGGCTCTCTTTTAAATGAATGATTGGATGAATGAAATCTTCAAAATAAAAATAAAAAAAATAAAATAGCATTATAGAAAAAGGGGGAAAATGTCATCACATTGAGTCATGCTAATCTTCTCTGTGTCATTCCAATTTTAGTATATATGCTGCCAAAGCAAGCACTGACAATTGGAGCATTTGGTCTGTCCAGACTTAATATAATTATTGATATAGTCTATTCAAGTCCACCAGCTTGCAAATTTTCTATATGTACTCTTAGTTGTTCCTTTATTTTCCAAGCCTTTTCTGGGGGATCAATTTTCACTCTTAGCTTTTAAAAAAGTATTTTAAAGTTTACATAAAATTAAATTCACTTTTCTTAGTGTATAGTTCTGAGTTTTGACAAACATATGTAACAATAACTATCAAGATTTAGATCAAGATACAGAATGGTTCCATCACCCCAAAAATCTCCCTCATGACCCTCCGTAGAGTTTCAACTCTAACACCACTCCCAGGCAACCATTAATCTGTTTTCTGTTCCCCATATCTTTGCTTTTCAAGAATGTCACATAAATGGAATCACATAATACATAGCCATTTGCTTGGCTTCCTTCATTCAACATAATGCCTTTGAGATTTACCACACTGTTGTATCAACAGTTCTTTCCTTGTTATTGCTGAGTAGTATTCCATAGTATGGATATACCAGTTTACCCTTTTGTTGAAAGGCATTTGGGTCTACATACACATTTCTCTACAGGTTCTTGTGTGAACATAAGTTTTTAAAATTTCTCTTAAGAGAGGTAATGCTGGGCGTAAATATATGAGAGTTCCAGTTGTTCTGCATTCAGCATTTGGCACTGTCAACCCTTAAAAATTTATGCCATTCTAACAGGTGTGTAGTGAATGGTTTTAATTTGCATGTCCCTAAATACCAAATGATGTTGAGCATGCTTTCCTTTATTTCTCTGCCTTCATATAACTTCTTTGGTAAAGGAGCTATTCAAATATTTTGCCCATTTAAAACAAACTGGGTTCTCTAACTGGGTTGTAAGTGTATTATGGATACATGTCCTTTGTAAGCTAGTATACTGCAAATAATCTGAGGCCCCTTCCCACTTTTTACATTCCATTTATTTTTCTCTTAAATAGCCTTATGGTATAATTATGCACCATAAAATTCATTTAAATGTATAATTCAATGACTTTTAGACTATTTACAGAGTTGTACAACCATCACCTCAATTCAGCCTTAGAACATTCACATCATACCCCCAAAATCCCTTGTGCAAATCTAAAGTAAATCCCTTTTCCTACCCAAAGTCAGCCACTAAATCTACTTTCTACATATTTGCTTTTTCTGGACATTTCATATACATAGAAAAAATGTGATCTTTTACACTACTACACTTCTTTCATGCAGCATAATGTTTCTGAGGTTCATCCATGATGTAATGTGTCAGCAGTTGAACAATATTCCACTGTAAGGATATACCACATTTTGTTTATCCATTCACCATCTGATGGGCATTTTAACAGTACTATATTCATGGCCATTATAAATAATGCTGTTATGAATATTGCATGTAAGTCTGTGTGTGGACATAAGCTTTAGTTTTTCTCTGGTAGATACCTAGAAGTGGGATTGCTGGGCTGTATGGTAAATATGCTTTTTAAAGAAACCACCTTTTGTAGGTAGAATAATGGCCCCAAAGGATGTCCATGTTCCAATCCCAAGAATCTTTAATACATTATTTTACATGGAAAATGCACTTTGCAAGATATGATTAAGACCTTGAGATGGGAAGATTAACCAGGACTATCTGGGTGGGCCCAATGTAATCAAAGAGGTCCTTAACGGTCAGAGAAGAGAATAGGACAAAAGAAGCAGAAACAAGAGATTTAAGATGCTACACTGCAAGCTTTGAAGATTAAGGACTACGAAACAAGGAATACACGTGGCCTTATAGAAGCTGAAAAGGCAAGGAAACGGATTCTCATCTAGAACCTCTAGAAGAAACATAATCTTGTTGTATTAGTTTCCTAGTGCTGCTTTAAGGAATTACCACTGAGTGGCTTAAAACAGCAATTTATTCTCTGGAGGCTGGGAGTTCAAAATCAGGTCAGCAGGGCCATGCTCTCTGAATCTGGAGTAGAATCCTTCCTTGCCTCTGCCAGCTCCTGGTGGCCTCAGATATTTCTTGGCTTGAGGCAATAACAAGTCTAATTCTTGCCTCCATTTTCACTTAGTGTTCTGATTGTGTACCCCCTTTCCTCTTCCTGTAAGGACACTAGTTATTGTATTTAAAGCCCTCTCTAATCGAGCATGACCATCTTTTTTTTTTTTTAAAGATTTTATTTATTTATTTGACAGAGAGAGACATACAGCGAGAGAGGGAACACAAGCAGGGGCAGTGGGAGAGGGAGAAGCAGGCTTCCCACGGAGCAGGGAGCCTGATGCGGACCTCGATTCCAGGACCCTGGGATCACAACCTGAGCCGAAGGCAGACGCCCAACGACTGAGCCACCCAGGCGCCCCTAGCATGACCATCTTAATTACATCGCAAAGACCCTATTTCTTTCTTTCAAGATTTTATTTATTTATTTGAGAGAGCATGAACAGAAGAGAGGGGAGGGGCAGGAGGAGAGGGAAAAGGAGGCTCCCCACCGAGCAGGAAGCCCAATGCATGGCTCGATCCCAGGACCCTCGGATCATGACCTGAGCCACTTAACTGACTGAGCCACCCAGGTGCCCTGAAAAGACCCTATTTCTAAATAAGGTCATGTGCTGAAGTTCCAAGTAGACATGAATTTTTCTTCGGGGGGGTGGGGTACTACTTAAAATCACTATACCTACCAACACCTTGATTTTAACTCAGTAAAACCCATTTCAGATTTTTGATCATAAGAACTAAGGTAATAATTTGTTTTTAAGCAATTAAGTTTGTATTATTTTGTTATAGCAGTAATGGAAAACTGGTACATTGCTAAACTGTTTTCCAAAGTGGCTGAACCATTTGCATTCCTACCAACAATGCATTAAGTTTTTCTACATCTTCACCAACACTTTAAAAAAGATTTATTTATTTAGGGGCGTCTGGGTGGCTCAGTCTTTAGGCGTCTGCCTTCGGCTCAGGTCATGATCCCAGGGCCCTGGGATTGAGCCCCGCATCGGGCTCCCTGCTCCACGGGAAGCCTGCTTCTCCTTCTCCCACTCCCCCTGCTTGTGTTCCTGCTCTCGCTCTCTGTCAAATAAATAAATAAATAAAATCTTAAAAAAAAAAAAGATTTATTTATTTATTTGAGAAAGTGTGTGCGTGAGAGAGCAGGGGGAGGGTCAGAGGGAGAGAGACTCTCAAGCAGACTCCCCGCTGAGTGAGGAGACCAATGTGGGGCTCGATCCCAAGACCCTGAGATCATGACCTGAGCCACAACCAAGAGTTGGATGCTTAACCAGACTGAGGCACCAGGCACCCCTCACCAACACTTTTTATTGTCTATTTATGCCATTTTAGTGGTATGAAGTGATAATCTCATTGGATGTGCATTTCTCTAATGACTAATAATGCTGAGCATCCTTCTGGATGGTTATTAGCCAACTGTCCATCTTTGATAAAATGCCTAAGTTTTTTGCCCATGGTCTAGGCCTGAGAATAAACTGAAAATTTTTACAGTAACTAATAAGAATTCCCATTTTTATATTGGACTGCTTATTTTATTGAGTCGTAAGGAGTTCTTTATATATTCTGGATACAAATTCTTTATCAGATATATAATTTGCAACTATTTTCACCCAATTTTTGGCTTGCCTTTTCATTCTAACAGTGTACCATACTAATGTAAACTGTTACTAATAGCAGAAACTGGAATTCTCTGTACCATCTTCACAAATTAAATCTAAAAACTATAAAACTATTCTAAAGTAAGTTTGTTGGGGTGTCTGAGTGGCTCAGTCAGTTAAGCGTCTGCCTTCACCTCAGGTCATGATCCCGGGGTCCTGGGATTGAGCCCTGCTTCAGGCTCCCTGCTCAATGGGGAGCCTGCTTATCCCTCTCCTTCTGCCCCTCCCCCATTTATGCCCCTCCCCCCTCGCTATCTCTATAATAAAATGTTAAAAAAAATAAAGTAAGTTTGTTTTTTAAAAAAGGAGAAACTGTCAGATTAAGAGGTGATGAGACATTTCAGCCAATTAAAATGTGTGGAAGACCTTTTTGGATTTTAATTTGAAGAAGACATAAGACAAATAAGAAAAAGCAAATAGACTGGGTATCAGATCATAAGATATTAGGTATAACAGTATTACAGTAACTTTTTTTTTTAAAGTCATCCATGATAAAGACTCATACTGTATTATTTACAGATAGAATGGGATAGTACTTCAAGAATTTCCTTTGAAGTACTCCAGCAAAAAAGGAAAAAGGGAAAGTACTGATCAGGCAAAGACAAAAGAATATGAGAATTAATACTACCTATTGGAATTGAATGCACTGAGGGCTCAATGCACTATTTACTTTTATAGGTGTTTGAAAATTTCCATAACAAAAAATAAACATACATTACTTATTTACATAAGGAACTACAAGCTGTAGCACTTTGTATTTATGTTAAGTTTTACAGCAACTTTGGCTATAAAAGAACAAAGCATGCTATTTTTGATACTAAAACTCATGGCAGAAAGCACTTGATGCCTGACTTACTCTCGACCATTTGAAAAAACAGTAAAAGGCAAAAATTTCAAATCTTTAACAAACCACAACCCCTCAATTTCCAGCTGTACCAAGCCTTCAGTTTGCAGAAAAGAAACTGAATAAGAGCTGGATAAGAATGAGCCTTCCGTTCTGGTACAGACCTCCTCCTCTAAATTCGTCAATCTTAGGATAGCCTGTTACATAGTCTTTGCCTTTGGTATAAATGGCCACATGTCCTGACACTTTTTTTCCATTAAAACTACTGTCAAACACGTTTTAGGTAAAATGATCATTTAAAAAATTATTTACATAATGTAGTTTAAATGCTACCTAATGTGACTGGAAGCAATGTTGGCGTTAAATAGATAAAAACAATTAGATAGTAGGGGGAATGCATCTAGAGTTTTTACATTAATTTAACTCGTAAGAATTCCCTTTTGTAACCCATCACTTTGAGAGTTATTTCCTGAAATACAAATACTGCATAATATATATCCTCTATGTGAACAGATCACATTACCAAGAAAATCATAGTGAATTAGAACATCTAAAACACAGCTACTAAAACAAACACTTGAATTTTAGGGGTAAACAAACGGGAGCCCACAAAGAAGTCCAAGAAACAATTTTCAAGAGACTAGGGAAAAAGTCTAGAGAAGCAGTGTCACAAAATCCAAGAATGGATTCCAAACCTGCCTATACACCAGAATTACTTTGCCAGTTAAAAACTCAGATTTCCACATCCCACTGTGGAATCTTTAATAATTAAGGGTTCTTAAGTTAACCACACAAGTTTAGCATCCACCTAAATTAATTAACTTCCCACTGCCTATATTAAACTTCCAAGAATTCTGGTAAGGGAAAGAGAGGCTAAAGATGGGCATAGAGAAGTGGATTTCATATAAAATGTTAAATCATTTTCCCTATGTAAATGACACGGTATATATGCTATAGCTTTAATGTTTGTGACATAGCTAGTATTGAGAGCTAGTCTCAATTTCAAATCAGCCTGACTCTTGAAACCTGGTTATTAATCACTACACTGTTTACTTACTTCAGATAAGATTTCAATGTAATTTATTCTTTTTTAAAGATTTATTTATTTATTTAGAAAGAGAACACGCACAAGCAGCGGGAGAGAGAGAATCCCAGGCAGACTCCTCGCTGAGCGCACAGTCCTACATGGGGCTTGAGCTCACAACCCTGAGGTCAAGACCTGAGCCAAAATCAAGAGTCAGATGCTTAAATGACTGAGCCTCGCGGGCGCCCCACATTTCAGTGTAATTTAACAACATAAACTATCTTAATTGATCAATTTAGGACCTCTACTCTGTAGATAAGCCCCAAATTCCTGGACTAAAAGTCAAATCTGCTACATCTATTAGACGCAACAGTTTCTTGTTTTTAAGTTGGTTGCTAATATTTAAATCAGAAGCTTTTACATAAAGCCTACATTTCTGCTCTTTTTTGTACTCACTTATCTTGGCACCAGTTTACAACTCTAACTATAAAAAACTGAATACAGTAGTAATTAAAGAAACTAAATTATTCTCTTGGCTCAAGTAAATTCATGTGACGTCATTTTTTTCTTGTTTTTCCAATCTATAACAAACCCCAATGTTTCTTCATACCAAAGATTTTAGAATAAGGATCTAAAATGGGAAAACTGATATAACAAAAGTGCCCATGTATACCCAAGTTTTTAGATCTGAACACGGCTACTTGCCCCCTACTTTATAGAGCCCATTAGTTATTTATATCAGCACCACAAGATTAATCTATTAGTCAAATCTCATATCTTCGTGCTTAGAATATGGTAGAAAACCTTTACCTGTGGCTTAAAACAAGCACTGTGATACAATAACACATATTAAGTATTTAACACAGCAACATCAGATAATAAGCACTCAAATGTTTTTAGCTATTAAAGGTAATGTCAATTATGCCCAAAATTATAAACAAAATTTAGTGGCAATATTCTGAAGGGCCACAAGATGGAGGTATGACTACACAAAAGTATGTCTTTCTCTACAAAGTCTGAAGTTACACTGCAAAAAGAGAAAATGAAATACTGTATAAAGTTTAAAGTCTAACCATTTTTATTTTAAGTGAGTATTAAGTACACCTTTGCACAAAATGTTAACTGCTTCGTTACTTCTTGTGCAGACTGTTTATCTGGAAGGAACCTTAGAAGCCACTGGGTCCATTCCTCTTCTTTTCAGATGATGGAGCTGAAACCCAGAGAGATGTACCTATGGTTATACAGCCATTTATTAATAAAGCCAGAACCAGGCCTATGTCTACAAATTTCCATTACAGTTCAAGATCAGCCATACATAGGACTCCCCTCAAAGGAGTCATCTTTACTCAAGGTTATTAAGAGAGAGAAATACCAAACCGGGAACATTTATATAAGATGTACTAATGATAAAGGGGATTTGTATAAAACTTAAAAAAAAAAGTATTTTAGCAAGGATCTAAGTATGTCCATGGTCCTTTGATAAAAAATTCCAAGGGGCTTAGGGCAGGTAATTTTTTCTTAGCTAGCAGTAATCTGGTTCTAAACTCTTGCCTTCAAGTAAATTACATGAAAGAGTGATTCCTCTAAAGTATAAATTCCTTCAACTTAAAAGTTAAGTCCGCTGAGAATTTATCAAAGCACAGCTTAAATACTAATTGCTCATGAGGCCTTAAACTGTCATCCTGCTGAGATTTCCACCTCATCTGAACTATATTATACTGTTTGTACCCTTCCAAGGCACAGCACCTCTGTGCTGCTGTAAGCATTTATTTTTATATCTTACCTCTTCTACTGAACTACAAGACTTAGGGCAGGACCTCAAATATTTCAAGGAACTGATGAATTACTTCCAATAAGTCCAAGAATCTCTAGGCCCTTAATTTAACTGATGGGCTCTCTCTCATCTCATCTAGATTTTAGGGTTTCTCAATCCTAGTACTACTGATATTCTGGGCTGGATAATTCTTTGTGAAGGGCTTTCTGGAGCACTGTAGGATATTTAGCATCATCTCTAGCCTCTACCCACTAAATGCCCCACCCCACTGTGACAACCCAAAATGCCTCCAGACATTATCAGTTAACCAGGGATGGGAAATGTGACCCTGGTTGACTATCACTGTTCTAGAGATTTAGCAGGTATCAAAAAAGTGATGGTGGGTGGATTAGTTCTGCAAGCTGTATGAGTGCAAGTATCAGGTGTCCAAAACTTTCAGCAATTACTTGCTTGGGTACAAGAAGTGCTAAACACACACCAGATATAATCTACTTAAGGTTATAACCTAAAAATAATCAAGTAATTCTCTGAAAAAATTTTCCACGGCCATCCATATGTTCAATTAGAGCTCCTTCCCAGCTACGGCTTTTCCCTTACTACCACCTAAATGTTGCTTTTACTTCCAAGTCTCTGAATCCAAGCACGTATCTTCCAACTGCTTACTAGTTATCTCTACAGGAATCTCACATTCAACACATTGAAAAATGAACTCACCATCCTCCACAGGAAGTTAGAACAGCTACCTCTATCCTCTATCTTTATGAATAGTCCCATCACCCATATAAAAATCTAGTTTTATATGTATTCTTACATCCCATTTTAATCCCTGTTAATTCTGCTCCCCAAATATCTTCATAACCTGTTCCTATACCCCTTCTCTAAGCAGTATGCTTCAGACCATCATTTCAACACAAATTCTAATAGTCTAATGAAGGGGAAAAATACTAGAGTCAAGGAGACAAAGCCATCACAATGCAGTCAGAATCATCTTTTGAAAACACAAATGTGATCACTTTACTTCTAATGCTTAAGATCTTTCAACAGCTGCACATAACCTACCAAATGAAATCTGAATAGCACTGCATAAAAAGTCCTCTTCACCTAGCTGTGGCCACTGGTCTAGCCTTCTCTCTCTCTCCCACCTTATTTTTTGGCCATATAAAACTTCAAAAATTCCAGAACCCACCAAACTTTCTTTCCTTCTTGGTTCACCTCTGTACAATGTTACTTCATTAGTAGACTAAAGATATTAAACCTATAGATACATTAGTAGATTATGGTTGCTTTCCTAGAGCTATAGTAAGGATTACATGAGAATTTATTGCCTGGAGGAGATGTACTAGGTAGCTATAAAAAGTAAAAGGGCCATGAGGCGGGAAGGATGGGAGAGCAGGTCTCAAAAGGCAGACACAAAAGCAAAATGAAGAAAGCAGCATTAAAGAGAACAGTTCAAATATGATTCCAAAGTTTTGTTTCTTGGTATCATAAAAAGTTATGAGACAAGGGATGGCAAACATGTGACCCACATGCCACAGCAGTCATGGTAGATATTAATAACCAATGACATCACTCTTTTTTTTTTTGTTTGGCAATCTGAGAACTCATCAAAGCTATCAGCAGATTAAATACTGATTGATTAAATACTATCAACAGATTAAAACAGGCACATGAATTTCAACTTTTGGCTGTTCCTGTTCAGGTTTAAGCTGTTCTTTCTAAAGACAAAGAAACCAAGGCCCAGAGGTAAAAAAAAAACTATTAGTGACCCTACTGCTAACCATTATTAGTGGCACATTGAACTACAAAATGTGGCTGCTTTTAATTCAATGCTTTTTGTTTTAAAGTGAGTCTCCTTTAGGAAGATAAATTATGTTGGGGAGTCTGGGTGGCTCAGTCTGTTAAGTGTCCGACTCTTGATTTCAGCTGGGGGTCAAGATCTCATCAGGGTGCTGAGTTTGAGCCCTGCTTCTGCTTGTCCCTCTCCCTCCCCCTCTGTCCTTCCCCCAACTTGTGTGCATGTTCTCTCTCTCTCAAATAAATATATAAGATCTTAAAAAAAAGATAAATTATGCTATGAATAATAATCTACATGGACAGGCAGGGAGGTAATCCAAGTGTATCTTTAAATATACTTCAGTTTTCTGGAAAGAGAAATAAATCTTTAAAATGCTCCT
This sequence comes from Leptonychotes weddellii, assembly GCF_054177405.1. Taxonomy (NCBI): domain Eukaryota; kingdom Metazoa; phylum Chordata; class Mammalia; order Carnivora; family Phocidae; genus Leptonychotes; species Leptonychotes weddellii. Next base: position 139,610,206 of record NC_138369.1, on the reverse strand, counting down.
AAGTACAATTCTCCTTGCTTAACCTAGTTTATAACAAGTTCCATCTGTAAAAAATTTTTTCTCATGAGCTGGGTCCTAAACTGGCACCACTCTGACAATATTTGCTAATTCAAATGTCTCAACCCCATTTTCTAAAGAACATTAACTTTGGTTGTTTTGCAATTTGAAGTTTAAACACACTCAATATCCAAATTAAAAAGTGGTAAGTTACACAAGTAACAGGTAAGTCACAAACATACAAATGGCCAGTAAAAGTGGGAAACGTCCAACTTCACTAAGTAATCAAATTAACAGTAACAAAAAAAGGTGGGGGGGAGAAATACAATTCATCATCTAATCAGCAAAGTAAAACTAGAGTTAGGCTATTATGTGAATATGTCCTCAAACCCAACTTGTAAAGAAACTGTTATTTCTACCATTTTACAAATGCTCAATGTATGCCACTCATTCCAGAAGAAGGTAATTTATACCACCAATGGCTGAAATGGCAGCTATAATGTCTTCCTTCACTTCCTTAAGGTTTTTTCAAGTGTCCCTCCCCTTCCCCATCAGCCCTTGAAGAAAAGGGCACTCTCATACACTGTTGGCAGTATGAACTGCTACTATCTTTCTAGAGGTCAACTGGCAACAAATATCAGAGATTTAAAAATACCAGTACCTTCTGATCCAAAAAATTCACTTCTAGGGAATTATCCAAAAGAAATAAGGATGTGTGTCAAGTAGTTTTATAAACAAGCATTCACTGCAGCACTATCGAGGACTGAGAAAAGCCTCTGGACTTAGAAAACAAGGTTTTCCATTAACAGCTTCAGCAATGATAGAGGCTGAATACAGGTCACACTTGCTCAGGAAAGGCAAATGGATACTCCCAATTATCCCTTCTCCATCATGACAAGGTGACTGGATTACAATATTTTAATCTAAAACCAAGAGTGGCCTCAGAATCCTTCATCACAGAGGTATACAACCAGCCACACACTATCTGTTGGCCCACAAACTACACATCAACTATTTAGAAACACCATCTAAAATTGGATCCTAAGGAAAGAAATGTTTTACACAAACTTTCTTTTTCAGGGTCTAGCACAGCACTGTCCAAAATACAATTCGAGTCACATAAGTAATTTTAAAATTTCTAGTATCTACATTAACAAGGCAAGAAGAAACAGATGAAATCATTTCAACGTGCAATCAAAGTAAAAATTAATTTCACTTTTCAAAAAAGTCCTTTTTTCATACTAAGTCTTTTTGAAGTTTATTTACTTATTTTTGGTAATCTCTACATCCAACATGGGGCTTAACTCACAACCCTGAGATCAAGAGTCACGTGCTCTTCTGAGTCAGCCAGGCACCCCCATACCAAGTCTTTTTAAAATCCAGTGTGTATTACACCGCAAATCTCAATTCAGATGCTAATTTTCCTTGGAAATATTGATCTATATTCACATTTCACAAACTTTATAGATTCACCTATCCAGGTTGTTTTAAACATACTTGAAAATTGTCCAACAACTGACTTTGAGTAGTTTCTAAAATTAAAATTTTAATTAAAATTCAGTTTCTCAGTAACACAAGCCACATTTCAACTGCTCAACAGCCTACTGTAGCTAGTCATTACTGTATTGCACAGGACAGGACTAACATTTTTCCAATAAGTTAGGTAATGAATGTATATAGGAACTGATGGAAGAGATCAAATCAAGAGAAAGTACTGTTCACTATGGGACAATTACATAGTTTTGTAGTTATAATACATACAATTTTCATTTCTGTGATGAAAAGGAAGTTTCTATTGGTTACACCTGGTATTTTAATGGTTTCTGTAGGTTGTCCTTAAAAAAAAAAAAGGACAACCATTTAAATAATTGAGAAGTTGTATCTTTTCATATGGCACAAAGCTGGAAGCCATAGCTAATATGTGTACGAGAAAATCAGAAGTCAAAAGGATTTCCACAGGCCAAAATGGAAAACATAAGCAAAGTGAAATTTTTTTTTTTTAAAGATTTTATTTATTTATTTATTTTGACAGAGAGAGACACAGCGAGAGAGGGAACACAAGCAGGGGGAGTGGGAGAGGGAGAAGCAGGCCTCCCGCGGAGCAGGGAGCCCGATGTGGGACTCAATCCCAGGACCCTGGGATCATGACCTGAGCCGAAGGCAGACGCTTAACGACTGAGCCACCCAGGCGCCCCGGAAGATAATGCTTTATATGGATAACCTTTAAAAATCTTTTTCAACCCCAAAATTCATGATTATTCTTTGTTCAGAACTTTACCAACAGTTGTACACAATTTTTGGAAAAAAATCACAACACTGATGGCAACACAGCATTAGTCACCAATGCACACATGTGTATTGGTAGCAGATCTTTCTAAATTATATAATGATTTTATTTACAGACAGATACAAACATCTGATTTTATGATTTATGGTGTAGTTGTACCTGATCATTTACATATTGAAATAAATATCTTATTATAGTTTACTTTTATTTCTCCCTTATGTTGGTTACACCATTATACTGACTTTCTAAAAAATTGTGGCACGGGTAGGTTATATTTTATGTGAATTCGTCTCAACAAAGCAAGGGAATATTACAAAGTATTTTAAAATACAGTATCTCAATCCACATCCCACAAATGACCGGCTTCATAGGAGGAGTATGAATTCGAGGTTTACAAAAGTTAGTGAATTCTCCTTCAGCCTCTCTGCCTGTCCCCTCTACAAAAACAGCAGTACAACCTTAAAAAAAAAACAAAAAAACCACCTGTTTTACCGAAGTATAGAATATGTATGGTAAAGAGCACAAATCTTGTTCACAGCTCATTGACTTTTTTACATATGTATACATCTATGCAATCGATACCCAAAGTAAAGTTAGAGAATATTTCTAGCACTTCAGAAAACTCTCTTGTGCTCCTTCCCAGTCCATATGCTGTCAGAGGTAACCATACTTCAACATAGATTCTTTTGACTGCAGAATCTCCTATTTTGAACTGCACCATTCTATATATTGTATATATTATTATCTACTTCCCCATCTTTACTTTACATGTATTCATATTTTGTTAAGGACTTTTTCTTTTTTTTAAGTAAGCTCCTCACCCAGCATAGATCCCAATATGGTGCCGAACTCCCAACCAGATCAAAACCCAAGCTGAGATCCAGAGCCAGAAGCTCAACAGACTGAGCCACTCAGGCGCCGCTAAAGACACTTTTATTAGAACTAATTTATACCTCTTTGCTACAATTCAAAGCTATACGGATTCAGTTTTACTCTCTATTATACTAACTAGTTATATTGCCATCTCAGTCATGGCTGTGACTTCTTGCTTGAATATCACCTTCCCTAGAGAATAATAGATAAAAATTATCAGCTTACCATCCACAAATTCAACCTACAACATCCCTGGTCCATAAAAACAAGCAGCTTCAGTACAAAGGAAATAATATCTTGTAATATACCCTCAAGTTTCTCGACCATGCATATAAATACATGCAGTAATTAAAAACTGGTTATTTACTTACTATGGAGGAAAGGCAAATACATGCCAACACAATGGAATGTCCTACTGCTATTACCAACAAAAACAAAGTATAAATATGAAGAAAAATCAGATAAAGTTTTAAAAGTTTGAAAATGATAGGCAATACAGGCAATGACATAAAACATTTAAATAGACTGATTTAGAGTCAGAAGTTCTTCATGTTTCGAATTTTAGGTATTTCTATTCAACTTATAGAGTTAGCTCAATATACAGTAAAACACTTAGCAAATAAAATTTCATACAAAAATATATAATCAGGACCACGGTTTCATTTTCACAGGCCTTTACAAATCAAGAGTCAGGACTATAATGCTAACCACATTGTGCATGGTGATACAAATCTTTGAACTATAGGACCTTAGAATCTTTTTAAATAATGTCTATTGCCTTCATTTTTTCTGTGCCTTAAATATAAGACTTAGAAATGGAAAAAGTTTTGAAGTCCCATCTTACCTGGTAGTTCTTCATCCGGGATGTTAAAGGGACTATTCCTGTGAAACCATCTTAAAAGTTTACCATCAGGAACACAACTTAAGGGGTGCCTGGGTGGCTCAATCGGTTAAGCGGCTGCCTTCCGCTCAGGTCATGATCCCAGAGTCCTGGAATCGAGCCCCACATCTGGCTCCTTGCTCAGCGGGGAGCCTGCTTCTCCCTCTGCCTGCCTGCCCCTCCCCCTGCTTGTGCTTTCTCTCTCTCTCTCTCGTTCTGTGTCAAATAAATAAATAAATAAATCTTAAAAAAAAAAAAAAAAGGAACACAACTTTAAGTTTCCCATCATAAGTGATAGGAACTAGACTTAAAGACTCTTCATTTCGGGGATAGTTGCTGGCTTGCAGTAAAATTCAGTAACTATAAATTTCCTCTAGATTTGGCCAGTTACTCATTTCTGGGGATTTGCCACCATCCCCAGAATAATAAATCACCACTGTTACACATAAATCACCATTTTAAGTAAAAAGATAATGCCTCATGAGTGTATTAACTGAAGGTAGATTGTGAATAATACCACTGTTTGACCCCATTTCTATTGCCAAGTTAGGTATCAGAAAGAACATTACATGGTCTAGCAAGACTGAGCTAGACCAAAGATTTTGGATCTATACACCCAGAATAATTTCTTGGAAGTCCTCCTTTATAAATCCATGCAGTCTCAACTCGGGAACTATTCAGCCTCATTTTTAGTACTCTAACAGAACAAGATGAGAAGTATTGTGTGCCGATAAGAATAAAAAACGAGGGGCACCTGGGTGCCTAAGTCCATTAAGCGTCTGCCTTTGTCTGGGGTCATGGTCCCAGGGTCCTGAGATCCAGCCCCCCAGGGCTCCCTGCTCAGCAGGGAGTCTGTTTCTCCCTCTCCCCCCTGCTCCTGCTACCAAATAAATAAAACCTTTAAAAAAAAAAAAAAAAGAATAAAGGAGTAAGAGAAAGCACCCATGTTCAAGGGAAAAGAAAAATCTCACTAAATTATACTGGATCATAAATATAATAGCCAAACTTCCTAGATCATGATTCAAGTGCTACAAATACTTCTCATACCTCAATTAGTATCCTGATCAGAACTTCAGAACTTGATGTTTAATATAGTGCAGGTACTATGAAAATTTCACGATTTCTGAATTTAATGTAAAACACACAATTCAGCATTAGAATGAATTTCCAATATTTAAAGCAAAATCAGAGTAAGGAATCATGTACAGACCTAAGGCCAATTAACCCTTCTTGGACCTCTTCGACTCCAATCACATATACACACCGAGAGCCTTGTTTTAGGCAGCATGAGATTATTTCGAAGACTGACTTTTATTTCATCCTCAAAAGGCTGAACATTTTGACAGCCTTCACTAACTCAACACATAGTAACAATTCTTTAACTGACTTGCTATAATAGAAAAAAATTCAGCCATCTCAGAAAGCTTTTAACATTGATAAAAGGAGAGCTCCAAAACGGCTAAATTAGGAAATATTTTAAAACACTGTGTTATGTAATTAATATTTTAATAGTATATAATTTAATAGTATGGTGATAGCCAAATGGAAGTAGTTGAACCAAAATAATCCCTAATTTTATCCAAAAGGGAAACTGAAAAAATATTAATTTTGCTAATCACCTGAAAAAAGCTTCGCAGTAGTAATCAAGGACCCCCCACCCCCACAGCACAGGGGCAGTAGCAAACTACTGGAGCAATAGCTCCACCTACTGATCAACAATACTTCCTTAAACATTTTGGCACCCCAAGACTACAGAGCTCACGCTCTCTCCCCCTCCTCCACTCGCTCTGACCCAACCCAAATCCAGTTGAGTCACTAGCTCTTAATACTCATCTCCATGCTCTTTATTCCAATTCTTTCTCGCTCCAGAAGGTTCTGCACAACTCCCAAGTGTGAATAAGACTGAAAGGTGTCAAAGACCGCAGGTCCTAGGTTTGAGCATGGATCTGAAGAGGACAACCAGTCCACTCCAGTTGGAGTGGTGGGCCGGGGGTGGCTCAGCCGTCCGCTCCCGGGTAGGAGACCCAAGGCGCCTCACAAGAGCGTTTCCCTGTTGCCCCACTCAGCTGCTAGTCTCCGTTCAACCCACACTCGCCCCCGGGGCCGAAATCCTGGCTTCCCCGGGTCCTGCCTCTGCTGGCCCTTCAGCCCGCCAACAGCCCCGCGCCGAGCATCCGCCCCCTCCGTTGAACAGAGAGAAGCCCAGAAATCTCCCTCCGCCGGGTCTTCGCCCGGAGTCTCTCCCCGTCTTCGCAGCCCCTCTTCCCTGCCGGCCCGGCCCTGCCCGGCTGCCCTTCCTCACCCTTTCATCTTCCCCGCCTGCTGAGGCCGTTGTTACCACCGATATCAACGCCGTTGTCGTCGCCGCCCTGAGCTCTCCGCGCCCTCAGCTCGGGCCACTCAACCCCCACAAGCCGGCCTCCCCGCCTAGGGCAGGGAGCTGAGCGGGTGACGGAGGCCGCGAGAGTCAAGCGCAGCCCTGCGTCTCCGAAGGGGGCAGGGGTGTCTCCCGCCGCCGCGCTGTGCCGCCGCTTCTCCACACGTGCACACCGGGCAATCCACTCCCGCCCGCCGCAGCCGCCAGCCAGACCCGCCGCCGCGCTGTGACCTTTCACCCCGCCCCCTCTGCGCGCCGGCGCGCCGGCTGCCTCGCGCGCAGCCGCACTGCTGGCCTCCGCGCACCCTTCCCCCTCCACTTCAGGACCTCCATTTTCCTACTGGGCTGTGGCCTGTGGCGTCATCTTTCTCCTCCCATTCCTTACGACACTACTTGTGGGGCTTGCCTGGTAGGCCCTGGCGGTAAAATCCGGATTTTTCCACCCTTCCCTCTCTTCTCCAATTTTAGCAAGATCGATCTTCCCCGACCCGGTCTTGTTCTTCCAGTTAGTAGGCTCCAGAATGACCTTCAAACGCTGTCTCTTAATAAGATTTTATAAAGATGGTTCTTCTAAATGTAAAGAAATCTGTGGTAGACTCAAACAAATGAGATGTTTTTAAGACCAACGTAATTAACAATCGGCCGGATAACTTGGCTTCTGTCCAGCACGATCCAAGTTTTGAGATCATGTGATTGCCTGGGATTAAGCCTGGTATTTTACCGGCGGGCCACTGTGGGACAGAACGTCGTCGCCATTTCCGGTCCCTAGACCATAGCATAAACGTCACTTCCTTAGCAATGCACTTTAACCCATTTCACGCACGCCCTCTACATTACACCTTACGACACAATCTTTGTGAAATTTTTGTTTTTTCTCTGATTTCATCGCAAGAAAATGTTAAAACGATTCGCAAAAATACAGGTCCTCGAAATGCAGCACGCCTGCCTCGGGGCGGCAGGGCGGAGCTCGAGGTCACGTGACTGTCTAGGCCCGCCCCCTTCTGCAGCTGAAGACTTCCCCTCCCGCAGTGACAGAGCCTCTGGTCCGTGATCGGTACTGTTTCTGCACCTCGCGCCCCGGTAGGTGAGCGACGACCGGTAACCGGCGACTGGTGGGAATAGGAGAGGGGGTGGGAAGAGAAGAGAAAGTGTGAACGGCTGCCTCTGTTGTCCGGAGCTTCCTCCCCGCTGTCATCCTGCACTGGCTAGGAAGCTCTTTTTTCCAGTTCTGACCCTCGCTTCCCCCACTGTGGTCGCCCCCGCCACTTAGGGGTGAGACGTCCACCTTTCCCGGGGTTGGGGATGAGTGCGGCCATTATGGTTCTCTATTCGGAGTCTTTGGGGCTTCGGGTAGTGGGTTTGGTTCAGCCATTTCTCAGGGTCCGCAGTAGTCTCCAGGTCTTATTCTCCAAAGCCCATTCTTTTGCAGAGGCCCTGCTCGGTTTTCAGCCTTGGGCTGGGAAGCTGGGAGGTAGGAAAAACCCTGGAGGCAGAGGCGTCTCCGGTGAGACAGGTTTGGGAGAGAATGCCACTGATGTGGCCCTCACTGCGGAGTCACTGTAAAGCTTGCTCCAAATGCGCTTTCTCAGTAAATCGGAGTTTTTAATCTGACCTCCCTGTGTGAGGCGTTCTGTAGATGTTCACAGAATTTGGTTGGGCCTGGAAGGGTAAAAACAGGCCTTTTACCTTTCTCTGATTTTATGGTGCAGGAAGAGAGAAAACAGTTGAAAGAATAAAGATGTATTGGCTTCAAAACAGGAGGTGTTGGTAATGCGACAGTCTCAATTGAATGGGGAGGCGTTGAAAGATGATGGTGTTGCGGTTTCGTGCTCTGCAGGAGACCCAGACTAGCTTATGGAAAAGTGACTAGGTTTCCCCGACAGGGAAGTAATTCTTAAGAAACTGATTGGGCTGGAAATAAAATGAAACCAATTTGACCTTAAACTTAGAGGCAAGAAGGTTAAGTCAAGATATCGCTTACTTCATATTTTCTGCCTTTGACATTCTCTTTTGTCCTTTCTACCTGAAATCCTACTTAATTGCTGTTCCCAATCAATTCCTTGACCAGTGATAAATTTATATTAAGTAGCACTTATATTACTCCTTAGCCTTCCAATTTGTGTAACTCCAAGTGATTTCTTCAGATTTTGATGAATAGTGTTTTGTGAAAATACAGAATTATTTTGCTTAGGTTTTTGCCCAGCCCAATGTACTCCCACTTCATATATAATGTAGTAACCAGTGTTTTGACCCTAAACAATGTGCTTTAGGGAAGAGTGTTTTTCAGTTTGGGGTTAAACTCCTTTATTTATACTGCAAACTCAGAAAGTCCCCTGGTTCTTTTAAATTGAAAGACCTTACAGAAATTATGATTTTTAAAATTTAAATTACACTTTTTTTAAATCTGAAAAGTCATATCCTCTGTTAAACCTTGTAGTTTTCTAGCCAACATAATAAAAGAATCCATTAGAAAGACGGCTGAAAAGTGAGGAAGATGGAATTCTTTATCTTTGAGTAGTGGATGTGACTGATTTGTTTTTGTTTTTCTGTATCATCCAAATTCTCTACAATAAACTGATTTTGTTAAGGGGAACAAAAGGTTAAAATTCTAGTGTAATATTAATTTAACAAAATATTTTTATAGTAAGTTCAAAATAGAAAAACTGACCTATTGATGCTCTTTGCTAGAAAACATAACTTTAAAAAATGTTTCTTGCTTTCCCTATGTAATAAATAAGACCACTATCCTGGATTTACAGTTTTAGCTATGGTCCTAGTCTACTGGTATGTTTATGTAGCCATGCCTGCTACCAAAATAAATATAGTTTCATCCATTAGTTTGCTCCAGAGTGATGGTCTCTGATCTCTAGAGGAGAGAAAAACATAAGCAGTGTTGCTTCATTGGCCAGGTGACATTCCACCAAATAAGCCACATTTTTTAAAAGCTCTGGAAGTCCAAACCAGTCCTGTCTGGGTGAGACCAAAGTAGGAAAGAGAAAAACCAGCTAAAGAGCGTTGAATCCTAGAGGGGAAGATGTCAATATGAAAGAGGTTGTGAATGAGTCTGCAGTTTTACTTCACAATTTCCCCAATTTTAGGGAACTCTGAAAGCAGTAGCTTAGACCACTAATGAAATTAGCAGCAGGAATTGGTGACGAAATTAGCAGCAGGAATTGGTGACTAAATTGCTATTAAAGTTGAGTGTGAAAAAGAGCTTTAACATTATGCATAATTCATACACAAACAAGTAATGAAGCTAGAAAGCCATTTCTGAAACTAGTTTGCCTTTTTTTATTGTTTTTTTTAAGATTTTATTTATTTATTTTAGAGATAGAGAGAGCTGGGGTAGGAGCAGAGAGAGAGGGCTAAGCAGAGTCCACGCTTGAGTGCGCAGAGCCTGAGGCTTGGGGCTTGATCCCACAACACTGAGATCATGACCCTAGCCAAAATCGGGAGTCAGACACTTAACTGACTGAGCCATCCAGGCGCCCCTGAAACTAGCTTTTTATCAGTTTATGAATATTACATGGAAAAACCTTAACATTCATTAGGGAATTGTGCTGTAGTCCCAACAGTAATTGACCCACAAGAGTTTTTGTGTTAAGGTCCCTGACACTGCTTACTCTGAGGTCGAAGTCTTCTTAACATTTCTCTGCCTTTATAGATTATCAGCACCACCAAAAATGCTTTGTCCCCCTGTTGGCAGAACTAGCCCCTTAGTCCTATAGCACACACAGTATTTTCTGTTCTTCTATTTTCACTTCTAGCACATTGTATTTGATTACTGTTGGCTGGGCTGTTCCTTAGTAAACCATAAAGCTTCTAGGAGTTCAAGGCTAGTGACTCTACTGTTGTCTTTTTTTTTTTTTTTTTAAGATTTTATTTATTTATTTGAGAGAGAGAGAATGAGAGACAGTGAGCCGAGAGGGAAGAGGGCAGAGGGAGAAGCAGACCCCCTGCTGAGCAGGGAGCCCGATGTGGGACTCGATCCCGGGACTCCAGGACCATGACCTGAGCCGAAGGCAGTCGCTTAACCAACTGAGCCACCCAGGCGCCCTCTACTGTTGTCTTTAGAACCAGGATGCTGAAGTACCTGATGAGTCTTTAGTAAATTTTATTTATTTATTTATTGGATGAATGTTTGACAGTTAGGAAGGTTAAACTAGTTTTAAACCTCTTAAAAATCATAGCTCCTTCTAAAGTTGTGTACTAGGTATTAGTTTTCAAATATAAATTGGTAATAATAACCATCCAAATCATGGATAGACAGAAACGTAGACTTTATTAACGCAGTGATCAACTTATTTTCACAGCGTATATGTTTACTAGTAGGTATGGTTATCATCCAAATATGGAAGAGAAGGGAAGAAGAGTGAATTGTCAAAATGTGGCTCTGATGGGGTGGCTGGGTGATGGACACTGGGGAGCGTATGTGCTACGGTGAGCACTGTGAATTGTGTAAGACTGTTGAATCACAGATCTGTACCTCTGAAACAAATAATACATTATATGTTAAAAAAAAAAAAGATATTAGGAAGGGAAAAATGAAGGGGGGTTAATCGGAGGGGGAGACGAACCATGAGAGACTATGGACTCTGAGAAACAGAGGGTTCTAGAGGGGAGGGGGTGAGGGGAGGGGTTAGCCTGGTGATGGGTATTAAAGAGGGCACGTATTGAATGGAGCACTGGGTGTTATACGCAAACAATGAATCATGGAACACTACATCAAAAACTAATGATGTAATGTATGGTGATTAACATAACATAATAAAATAAAATTTTTTAAAAATGTGGCTCTGTGTAGGCTACAAGTGATACAGCACTAAAATAAAAATCAGAGGATGAGTGTTCAGCCTTGCCGCTTTAGTTACATGCTTTTTAAAGTAAAGTTGGGAGTGGAGGCTTAGGATTTGATACTTGAGAAATCTTCCTCTCAAGGGTATTGTGAGTTCAAGTGATATAAACCCTAGGTAATCTATGTGAAAGTATTTTAAAAACTAAGTGGTATTTAAATGTAAAGCAATATACTGTAGACTTTATGAGAATAGATTTCCCAATCATACAGACCTGGGTTCAGGTTCTGGCCCTACCACTTATTTAGGTTGTGTGACCTTGGACAGTTTATTTAATCTAAGCTTAACTTTTCTCATATTTAAGTTTATCCCATAGGTGCTATTAAATCATAAATTATATCATGAATACAGGGGGCCTAGTACATACTTTGTAAATTTTTGTTAACTTTACTCATATCTGGTTTGGTTTTATATACTGAAAAAATTTTTTTAAAGATTTTATTTACTTAAGACACAGAGAGAGCGCACAAGGGAGCGGAAAGAGCATGAGCTGGGGGGAGGAGCAGAAGCAGGCTCCTAGCTGAGCAGGGAGCCCAATGTGGGGCTGGATCCCAGGGTCCTGGGATCATGACCTGAGCCGAAGGCAGCCACTTAACTGATGGAGCCACCCATGCGCCTCCTATATACTGAATTTTTAAAGGAGACTTAAGGCATCCTATAAAATTGAGGAACAGGTTTGGGATGTAGAGAAACAAATAGAATTTGTTGAGGTTATTACTAAAAAATAGAGGAACTAGAAAAATGCACTTATAGCAAAGATTCTAAAACAGATTTATCAATAGAAGCTGAGAAATATCAACATTATTAGTCCCATTATTTTGGCAACTGCAGTGACTTAATATTTTTTATATAGATTTTCCAAAGCTTATGATTATTAATATGTGGAAACAATTTAAGGAGGTAGTTCTTCTCTTTTTAAATTTTTATCTCTATAGTGGGTTATAGAAATGTATTAAAATTGTACAGAGCTATAGAGCAGGGACTTTTGAGTTTATGCTTATGTTTAAAAAATTTGCCTTTTATTTTACATGTCTTTATATCTCATTTTTGTCCTCATATGAAGTAGACAGGGGAATGTAGAGATTATAACAGGGACATGAGCTGCAGTAAAAAATTTTTACTTCTAAATTCATGATTCACAAAGATTAGTGGTTTTATATTGGAAAATACCAGTAAATTAAACAGTAATTGAAGTATAGTTATCATGAGTTTATGTTTCACTTTAATCCTGAAAAATTTATTACTCATACTCATTTGTTCTAAGGAGAGATTTTATGAGGAGATTATTGAATGTGATGTCAACTTCTGTATTTTGGTGAAATAAATTGTGGTCAGTGTTTTCCATTTAACTTCCTTCTGTAGAAACTTTAAAAGTATTACAATTCTGTTTTTTCCTATTGTGAAATGAAAGTGACTCTGGTTTGTATAAGTATTCCTTTATGCATATAGTATATACATATTGTATGTATAGTAAATACATATATATACATATATATGTTTTTGTGTGTATGTATTTGTAAAGAGAACTGGAATGGATATATATATTCACAGTATAGACTTCTTTTTACTTGAAACTATCAAGGCTGTTTTTAAAATTAGCTAACTACTGGGGCGCCTGGGTGGCTCAGTCGGTTAAGCAGCTGCCTTCGGCTCAGGTCATGATTCCAGGGTCCTGGGATCGAGCCCCGCATTAGGCTCCTTGCTCAGCAGAGAGCCTGCTTCTCCCTCTCCCTCTGCCTGCCTGCTGCTCCCCCCGCTTGCGCTCTCTCTATCTATCTCTCCGTGTCAAATAAATAAATAAAATCTTTAAAAAAATAAAAAATAAAAAATAAATAAATAAAATTAGCTAACTACTGTGAATAAAATTATCTATGACTAATTTATTTAAAATCCCCCTTTATATTGTTTGTAGTTAGCTCTATTTAATAAATTTTACAACCATGATTAGACTGTTTTTAAAAATTGGTATTCATAGGTATTTTCAGATTTAACCTGTGCTATTGGTATCAAAAAATTTTCAGTTTTGAATCTTAATGCTCTAATATTGTTTTTTGGGTGATAAACCTTTTTTTTTTTTTTAAGATTTTATTTATTTATTTGACACAGAGAGAGACAGCAAGAGAGGGAACATAAGCAGGGGGAGTGGGAGAGGGAGAAGCAGGCCTCCCGCCGAGCAGGGAGCCCAATGTGGGGCTCGATCCCAGGACCCTGAGTTCATGACCCGAGCTGAAGGCAGTCACTTAACTGACTGAGCCACCCAGGCGCCCCAGTGATAAACCTTTTTAAAAACTATGCCTACAACATGTCATGTTTTGTTTCTTTTCTGAAAAATAGTTAAGCATATTTCATTGAAAATAAAATGGATAATGCCTGGTATGATGCAAAAGAGCTCCAAATGTATTTGAGCAATGAAAAACAACCAGACTTCATGTTTTGTTTTAGTTATTTCTTTAATTTTTAAAAAAGGAGTGTTTATTTAAAAGTAAAATGGAGAAGACTAATTAATTTGGAAAATATTTGTAAAATTGAAGAAAGAGCATGATAAGAAAAACTCTATGTAGTAGTGATTATATATTCATATTGGAAAAGTTGGAAGGAAATGTATCAAAATAAGTGATTATCTCTAGGTTAGGAGATTAAAGAAAGATTTAGAATTTATTACTCTTCCTTTTGTGTATGTGAATTTCTACAATCAATAGTCATTGCTTTGGGCAGCAAAAATTTTTTTTAATTTGATATGGAGAATTAAGACATTTAAGTAATGATTTCTTCTTAATTATCTGAATGTCTTAAGTGAAAATGTTTCAATTTATCCAGATAACTAAATAAATTATTTAATTTTATCACTGCAGATGTATTTTTAGGCTTACATAAGCACAGCAAAATTTTAAAAGCAGAAGTAAATCCCAGCATATAAAGGAATTTAATACATGGCAAAGCTCTGTTTCAATCCACTGGGATAAAATGGCACATATATAGTAAATGTAACTGACACAACTTACCTGCCTAGAAGAAAATAAAATGGAGCTGCTGCTTTGCAGCATAGGCACAAAATAATTTCAGAGGGATTAAAAGCATAAATGTAAACAATAAAATATTTGAAATACCAACCCCTGAATTTTCTTTGTACATACAGTCTAGATGTAGTAGTTGCCAATGGCAAAGATAAAGGACAAAAGGCAGATTGGAAAAAAAAGTGTTTGAAATATGTATAACAGCTAAAGAGTTAACATTTGTAAGAACTATTACATATTAAGTAAAAGTCCATATAATAGAAACATAGATAAACATGTGATCAGAACTTCACAGAAAAGAAATCCATTCAACAAACATAAAAAAAAGACATAAAACCTCACTAGTTGGGACGCCTGGGTGGCTCAGTCGTTAAGCATCTGCCTTTAGCTGGAGTCATGATCCCAGGGTCCTGGGACGGAGCCCCGCTTCGGGCTCCCTGCTCATCGGGAAGCCTGTTTCTCCCTCTCCCACTCCCTCTCCCTGCTCAGCGGGAAGCCTGCTTGTGTTCCTGCTCTCTCTGTCAAATAAATAAAATCTTTTTAAAAAAATTAAAAACCTCACTAGTAATCGATGTGCTAACAATGAAATATTCTTTTCTGACTAGCAAAAATTAAGTGGTAAACCTACTGCTAGTAGGGATCTATGGTAAAGGATTTTCTCATAGGATGTCAGTGGAGATGTGAATTGTTACAGTTTTTTTAGTAAACAATCAGGCAGTATCTGTTAATATTGAAAATATATATTCTTCCATCCAGCAGTCCCACTCTGTGGCGTCTTTTCCTTAGAAATAAAGACAAGCTGGGACACCTGGGTGGCTCAGTTGGTTAAGTGTCTGCCTTGGGCTTAGGTCATGATCCCGGGGTCCTGGGATTGAGCCCCTTGTCGGGCTCCCTGCTCAGTGGGGAGTCTGCTTCTCCCTCTTCCTTTGCCCCTCCTCCTGCTCCTGTGCACTCTCTCTCTCTCAAATAAATAAAACCTTAAAAAAAAGGAAAGAAAAACAGGCAAGCATTTACGTGAATGTTGATTACAGCAATGTTTTATAGTAGCAAAACCTGGGAACAAAGGGAATGTCTGTCAATAGGAGTATCATTGTATAGATCATGGCACAGGCATATCATGGAATATCTTTCAAGTTATTAAAAAATAGGAGTTAAATCTATACTGATGAGTTGAAAGGATCTCCATCATGTATCTTAAGTGACAAAGGCAAAGTTAGAGAAATGTATGTAATGAGATCCCATTTTTGTAAAACAGTTGAAAAAACACTTTTGTGTGTGTGTGTGTATGCTTAAACAGTTGTTAACATTGGAAGGAGGAAATAAGCAAGAGAAAAAAGAAGGAAAGAAAAAAGAGTACCCGCAATAACATATGCATGTAAAACTGTTTACACGTGTCTATAGAAGATGAATTGCAGGAAAAGATAGTCACCAAAATGTTTGGTAGCCATCTCAGAGTGGTTGGATGGGCATTTCAGGTGATTTTTACTTTCGTCCTTACACTTTTCTAGATTTTTGTGTTTTTATTTTTTATAATGAACATAATGTTTCTGTAATTACAAAAAACAAAACCATTGACATTAAAAAAAATAAACATTCTGATAGGGCAAAGAAGGAATTAGTAAGGAGGAAAATACCACTTGAAATTACCAGAAATGGCAATTATCTGAAATATTTTTTGACTCATTTATTCTCATGTCGGAGGGGAAAGTGTATAAATTATCCTGATAACTCCGTAAGTTTGCCTTAATTTTGTATAGGTGGTAACCATTGTGTATTCAGTAAGAAATTGTCATTAAAAATGTGCAGGGAGGGACACCTGGGTCGCTCAGTCAGTTCAGTGTCTGCATTCGGCTCAGGTCATGATCTTAGGGTCCTGGGATCAAGCCCTGCATCAGGCTCCCTGCTAAGCAGGGAGCCTGCTTCTCCCTCTCCCGTTCCCCCTGCTTGTGCTCTTTCTCTCTCTCTCTCTCTCTGTGTCAAATAAATAAATAAAATCTTAAAAAAAAATGTGCAGGGAAATGCTAGGCATTACCAGATTGGGTTGCAAATACAGCTTTTATTTTTGGTGTAGTTATTAAATTTTCCAGAAATTCTTTATGCCTGGGAGATACAGAGCATATTGCACAAATATGGGGTATATCACCTGACTTAATCATGTGACAAAATCAGAATAAGGAAAAGTCCACATTTGAGTTTTAGTTAATTAAAAAAACCCAAAAAACTAGATACATGAGTAACTCTCCTTAGGAAAGCTTCAAGTAAGAATATCTTTTTTTTTTTTTTTTTTTAAGTAAGCTCTACGGCCATCATGGGCCTTGAACTCATGACTATGAGATCAAGAGTCACACGCTCTACCCACTGAGCCAGCCAGGCGCCCCTCAAATAAGGTCTTTAAAGAGGCAAAATTAAAAGTATTGACAATTATTTAATACTTTATTTCAGTCCTTTTAAGAGATTGAAGTTAATACATCGTTCAAGGCTGTAATAGAAAATGTCAGGGACAGATGGGTGGCTCAGTTGGTTAAGCGTTTGCCTTCGGCTCAGGTCATGATCCCAGAGTCCTGGGATCAAGTCCCGCAGCAGGCTCCCTGCTCAGTGGGGAGTCTGCTTCTCCCTCTCCCTCTGCCGTTCCCCCTGCTTGTGCTCTCTCTGTCTGACAAATAAATATATCTTAAAAAAAAAAAAAAGGCAGATGCTTTAGAGTTGGATTTGTTGCATGTTTAAAGCATCTGTATTTGTTTCTCATGTTCATCTTTGTTTTCCTCTTTTCATTACCAGTATTATTAACTTGATAGTATATATGTTCTTTATCACAACACATACAAATTTCTTTTTGAGAAGAATTGGAATATATGTAAATAACAAGTAATTTTCAAGCAGTATTGAGAGGCAACATAGCAAGGAGGTTAAGGGCATAAGTACTGGAGATAGACTGGGTCACATCCTGGCTCTGCTACTTCCTAGCAGTGTGACTTTCGGGGAAGTTGCTTTTATCTTTCTTAATTTTTCTCAGCTTTAAAATAAAGATAATAAGAGTATTTACTTTCTTAAGTGTTGTGAGGATTAAATGAATTATTTAAGAAAAGTGATTAGATAACTATTGGCACATAAGATCTATATAAATATTTGCCATTATTATTTAGTTACTATGCTCTTTGTTCAGTTAGGTATATATAGTAATTTTATTACTTGGCTTGTTTTAGCACTCATTGAATCATTCAATAATATTTTTAATCAAGTTGAATGGATAATACATGTACAAATGCAGTAAAAATTATGTACTTATATGTGTGTTTTCTCCTTTCTCAATCCTTATTTTTTTTCACAAAGGTAATACCTCTTCACATTGTTCTGGACATTACATTTTTCACTTAGCAATGTTATCTTGGGGATCTTTCCACATTTGTACAGTTAAAGCTACATCATTCTTTTAAATAATAGTCTAGTATTCAATTGTACTAATGTGTCATCATCATCATTTGTAACATTTATTGAGAGTTTACTACTGATCCAGGCACTTTTCTTAATGTTTTAGTTGTATTCATTCATGGAAGCCTCACAGAAACCTTATGAAATAGGTGCTGTATTTGTCCCCATTTCATAAATGAAGCAAATTAGGCATGGGGTGGTTAAATGCCCAGCAATGTCACACAATTCATAATAGGACTCAGAATTTGAATCCAGGGCATCTCTTTCCAGAGTCTATCTTAATATCGCCGAGTATTACAGCTATTTATAGTATGACAAGTTATTTAACTAGTCTCCATAGTAATGGATGTTTACAAACTTTTGCTATAAGGAACAGGCTATAATATTTTGATAATAGGACATTTTGTACACATTAAGGAAATTCCTGGAGATGGAAGAACTGAGTCAAAGGATATGTACATTTTGAAATCTGGTGGGTATGGCCAAATTGCTCTCCAATTTAGCAATGAACAAAAGTTCAGATTTGTCCTCAGTATTGTGCTGAAATCTGCCAAATCATTTAGCTTGAGTCTTTGGGAAGCTGAGTAGCTAAATGCCTTGAACATTTCTAGCATCCCTGAATTATGAGTGATCTACCATCTTGTGATAGCATAGGCTACCCATCATATCTACTCAGTGTAGCAATGTCAGTGTAAGAACAAAGTATGACATTTGGACTTCTTGTTACTTTCAAATAATGGTAAGTATTCTCGTTATGATTTGCAGTGTTGCCTATGTGATTTATGCGTTGAAATGCTATAAATTGAGGTTTGAATGTGTACCATTGAAAGAGCAAAATGCTGCAATTGTCAATGTATATTATTAAAAGAGTAAAATGCTATGATGGTTAATAATTGTGAAAGTTGCCAATTTTATGTACCAAAACAATTACGTAAGTGCTTTCAAATAATTAAATAGGGAATCAGATTGGGTGCCTGGGTGGCTCAGTTGGTTAAGCGACTGCCTTCGGCTCAGGTCATGATCCTGGAGTCCCGGGATCGAGTCCCGCGTTGGGCTCCCTGCTCGGCAGGCAGTCTGCTTCTCCCTCTGACCCTCCTCCCTCTCATGCTCTCTGTCTCTCATTCTCTCTCTCTCAAATAAATAAATAAAATCTTTAAAAAAAAAAAAA
>NC_138369.1:139572357-139590828 GCF_054177405.1 Leptonychotes weddellii | reverse complement strand
TTTTTTTTTTTAAAGATTTTATTTATTTATTTGAGACAGAGAGAATGAGAGAGAGAGAGCACATGAGAGGGGGTAGGGTCAGAGGGAGAAGCAGGCACCCTGCCGAGCAGGGAGCCCGATGCGGGACTCGATCCAGGGACTCCAGGATCATGACCTGAGCCGAAGGCAGTCGCTTAACCAACTGAGCCACCCAGGCGCCCCGTAAAGTGTTTTCTAATCTATACTAGGCAGCATTCTTTCCCACTTCTGTGCATACTTTATCCTTTAGGTCATATTTTCACTGCAGAAATTTTATGAATTCCTGAGTTGAAGGTGAACCTGTTTATGGTAATGCTTCTTTTAACATTGGGTTAATGTGTCTTTGTACACTTTGTAAACCTTCTATCTCTTCTATTCCATCCATGAAATAAGTGACAGGACAGATCCATTTGAATACATAAATATCACTTTATAATACAAATGTAATAGCATTTTCACTGCAACACTGTTGGTGCTGACTCTCCTATGTATATTGTTCTCAGATATGTGTATTGCGTATATTTGGCCAGGTTGGCTGTTCGTGATATGTTTGCTTGGGAAAACAATCCAGAAAATTTCTCCTTAATTAACATTTAGAAGAGTGATACGGTAATTGTAGGCAGTTTTTAAGAGAAGTTTCTTAGTATTTTGAGCAGTGACTTTTTTTTTTTAAGTAGTTGAAAATTTTCTAGGTTGCTTACTTTTTTTTTTTTTTTTAAAGACTTTATTTATTTGAGAGAGAGAATGAAAGAGAGAGAGCACGAGAGGGGGGAGGGTCAGAGGGAGAAGCAGACTCCCTGCTGAGCAGGAAGCCCGATGCAGGACTCGATCCTGGGACTCCAGGATCATGACCTGAGCCGAAGGCAGTCGCTTAACCAACTGAGCCACCCAGGCACCCCCTAGGTTGATTACTTTTAAAGGGGATAATTCTCGGGGCGGCCTGGGTGGCTCAGTCGTTAAGTGTCTGCCTTCGGCTCAGGTCATGATCCCAGGGTTCTGGGACTGAGCCCCACATCAGGCTCCCTGCTCAGCGGGAAGCCTGCTTCTCCCTCTCCCACTCCCCCCTGCTTGTGTTCCCTCTCTCCCTGTCTTTCTCTGTCAAAAAATAAATAAAATCTTTTTAAAAAGGCAGGGGGGGATAATTCTCATACATGACCGCTGACATTTTTTTTAATTGGTATGGTCACTTCAGCCACAGTTTATCTGAGACAACCTATCCAAAAGCCAAACAGCCATTGCAATGCTCAGAGGCCATGAAGGTTAAGGGTCCTCTCAGAAGAGAATTTGCTAAGGACAGTGCTTGGTACTCTGAACTTGGACTTGCAGACTATTTAACACAAGAAATTTCATTATTGGGCGCCTGGGTGGCTCAGTTGGTTAAGCGACTGCCTTCGGCTCAGGTCATGATCCCGGAGTGCCGGGATCGAGTCCCGCATCGGGCTCCCTGCTCGGCGGGGGGTCTGCTTCCCCCTCTGCCCTCTTCCCTCTCATGCTCTCTGTCTCTCATTCTCTCTCTCTCAAATAAATAAATAAAATCTTTAAAAAAAAAAAAAGAAATTTCATTATTATTATTAAATACACTGGGGTTGGGAGAAGACTGTAGGATTTCAAATAAACTAATAACTTCATTTTGTTATTAGATCTTTCTTTTTTTTTAAGATATATTTATTTATTTATTTGACAGAGAGAGAGCACAAGTAGGCAGAGCAGCAGGCAGAGAGAGGAAGAAGCAGACTCCCCGCTGAGCAAGGAGCCTGATACGGGGCTCTATCCCAGGACCCTGGGATCATGCATGACCTGAGCCGAAGGCAGCCACTTAACTGACTGAGCCACCCAGGCGCCCCTTGTTATTAGATCTTAAAGCTATTTCTCGTTTTTCACTTTTGCAGTGTTAAACACATATGTAAATAAGTTCTTATCCACATGTCAAATATATTCCCAGAGGTACAATTTATAATCAGAGGGTTTGAACATTTATTTTAAGGGCCTTGTTGCATATTGCCAAGTTGCTTCCTATATTTCTTAGAAGATAATAAACCCAAATTGACCTTTCCTTGATGGTTATAGGTCATTCTTATGACCCTTAATTCACAATCTCTTTCATTATCTACTTTTTATTTATTCTTAGAGTGTAGCTCTCTAATAATTTGGTATTTTGTTACTTTAAATCTGCAGTGATCTAAAATATTAGGTAATAATTTTTAATTATGCATAAATTGAGTCAAGACACTATGAAGGTCTCTTGAAACTGTAGAAACTTAAAGACAGTCATTTCAGCAGTTTAGAAATCTGTTTTTCTATTTCTTAGTCTTGATTCTAATGATGGTGGACAAGTCTGACCTCCTTCTGTATAAATATTACTGTACTGTATTCAGTTTTAATACCGTATATTATTGTTTCTAGGAAATAAATTTTCCCCCCACATTTTAACAACTGTGAAATTAATATCTGTCCTGCAATTTCTGGAGTGTAATAGAAGAGTATGTTACAATTGATGGTATCTCAGGGGCGCCTGAGTGGCTCAGTCGTTGAGCGTCTGCCTTCGGCTCAGGTCATGATCTCAGGGTCCTGGGATCGAGCCCCACGTTGGGCTCCCTGCTTGGCGGGAAGCCTGCTTCTCCCTCTCCCACTCCCCCTGCTTGTGTTCCCTCTCTCGCTGTGTTTCTCTCTGTCAAATAAATAAATAAAATCTTAAAAAAAAAAAAATTGATGGTATCTTAGATTAGATGAAATATGGTATTACTTCTAGGTAGGAGTGTGTGTGTGTGTGTGTGTGTGTGTGTGTTTAAGAATTGCTCTTTTGAGACATCAGCATGAAGAATATCCTTATGGATCCTTAATTGGTTGCCTTACTTTGGCTTCCCCCAGTCAGTAAGTTAAAATCAATAAAAGTATACTAGCAAATTGTAAAAGATAAAAATAGCAAAACACGGGAAGCTGTCTTGGTACCCAGTAAGGATAATTATTTAGGTAAGCTATGGTATCCCTTTAATGAAATATTATACAGTTTAAGATGATACTTATGTGAGAACTCTCAGAATATGTGAGAATATATTACAGTATTGATTACAAGTATGTCAAAAATAGTGAAGTAATAAGTCAACATTTAAGTGATGAGACTTACCTCTGAGTATTTTAAAAATTGTAAGCATGTTGCTTTTGAAAAAAAATTTTAAAGAAAAGTATGTAATGCTTATTTTCTTTACTATTTATATCATTTGGCTCTCTTGGCTTTTACATCATAGGTAAGTTAGGGTATAAATAAAGGACTTTCTTCAGGGACTCATTTTTTTCAACCTGAAATTGAGAAAATGTTCTAAAAATTCACAAAAAGTCAAAAGGGGATATTAATGTTAGCTTCACTAGAACTTTTTTTTTTAAAGATTTTATTTATTCATTTGAGACAGATAGAGAGAGCATGAGCAGGGGGAGAGGCAGAGGGAGAGGGAGAAGCAGACTCCCGGGTGAGTTGGGAGCCTGACATGGGGCTTGATCCCAGAACCCAGAGATCATGACCTGAGCCGAAGGTAGACGCTTAACCATCTTAGCCACCCAGGCACCCCTTCACTAGAACTTTTTTACACTCCAGTTTAAGTTTTCTAAGAAGTAAGAAAAATAAGAGGAATTTCTCACTCAGGTACTATTTATGTAGCTTCATTGTTCCAAATTTATGACAGCCTAGTAACCAGGAAGTTTCCACTACTATTCCCTGTTATTAACAGTAACAAAATTGAGTCTGTTTTCATTAATATTCTTATTTGCTCCAAAGATGGTCATTTTCCACTTAGATGTGCCCATTTATTTTGCACTTCAATGACAGTCTTCTCTCTCTCCCTCTCTCTCTTTCTTTCTTTGCTATTATAATCAGTTGGTTAGGTTTGTATTATAAAGCTAGGCACTAATAAAATAATGGCATTTGCACTGTTCTTTAAGAATCTTAGTTTTTTGGGACACCTGGGTGGCTCAGTTGGTTAAGCATCCAACTCTTGATCCTGGCTCAGGTCATGATCTTAGGATGGTGGGATCGGGCCCTGCATCAGGCTCCACACTCTGCGAGGAGTCTGCTTCTCTCCCTGTTTTCTCCCTCCACCCCTCCCCACCCCGCAAATAAATAGATAAGTCTTTTTTTTAAAAAAAGAATCTTAGTTTTTTAGGTGATGGATATCTTAGGAGCAGTCAATTCTTGGTGGTTCTACTATTTTTAGTTTGTGAATGATCTGTCACCTTTTTTTCTTCATCACCCTTTTGCCTACATAATAACCTTTGTAATTCTAATATAGAGTCAGCTACTAATGAAAAACAGGTACCCTTGGTTTTAAAAAAGAAAAGGTAAGATCTTTGAGCTCGCGGAGTGGACACCATGAGCAAAGCTCACCCTCCCGAGTGAGCTTTCAATTGTCATTGACATTAAATGGTGGCAGGCATGTCCAAGGAATATTGCGGGGGTTCGATCCGTTTATGAATCTTGTGATAGATGAATGTGTGGAGATGGCAACTAGTGGGCAACAGAACAATATTGGAATGGTGGTAATATGAGGAAATAGTATCATCATGTTAGAAGCCTTGGAGCGAGTATAAACAATGGGTGTGTTCATCAGAAGAAATCAACTGCTTCCACATGTCCCCTCCATAATACCAGTTTTACTACAATATAAAAATCAGGTCGTGTGCATTTTCATACTGAACTTTTTTGTTAAATAAACTTTTATAATAGTCAAAAATGCTTTCTCAGACATTCTGAACGTAGAAAATTGAGTATTAGCTCTTATTCTAATTTTTTCTAACGTGAATTGTTCCTGGTTGAGATTGATTTGTTCTGAAGCTTTTATGCATTAATATAGAAGAATCTGATTAAATGTGAAAAAAAAAAAGAAAGAAAAGGTAATAGAGCAATTTGGTGAAGTAAGGTCTTTTGAATGATTTGTTGTAAAATGCCTACACGTTAAAACCAGACTAAATCTGGGCTTCACCACTCTATAGCTCTGTCGTGAGTAGGTGGCTTACGTCACAAAACCTATTTCCTAATCAAACACCACCAGTGTCATAAGACTTAAGTGTTAAATGAGATGTGCCCATTTTTTAACATAATGCCTGAGTGTGATGTGTGCGTGATGAATAGTAGTTGATATTATCTATTTTCATTTTTGGACATTTTTATCAAGTTACTGCTGTGCAAGGTACTTTGCTGTGTGTAGGTAGGGGCCAGATAATAATAAACATGCTCCTTGAAAGCAGGGATATTCAAGTATATTCATATAATGGCTTATCATTGATCATAGGCTTCTTGCCTATAAATTCATACCATAGAACTTACACAGTAAATACAGTATTTTGGTTTCTTAGCTAAAAACTTTGGACTATCACACTCTATAGTACCATTTTATTTATAAAAATTTGAAGTGAAAGGAATCTAATTGCTTATTTCTAGAAATGCTATAAAAATTGTTTGTGGGCAGGCCTGTAAATAAACCTAGAGCATATGTAGCTGATAGTTTGAATTCTATTCCCCCACTTAATTGTCCACCTAGCTTTTATATTTACTATTTCTTTTACAGGAATGCCTTTATTTTGATAAATGGAGGGGTGTATGTGTGCATGTTCTCAAAAAGTTTTATTCCAGCAGGAATAATTTTTTCCTGATTCCGTTAGTCTGGTTTGCCATCTGTGATTTTTCTGTACTTCTCTACTCTTTGGTTCCCACTTTTGTCTGCACATTTCCTTATTGTCCATCTCAGTAATTTTTGTAAACTATTTAAGTAATGATCTATGGTTGCCTTTATTCTTAACATTTTGGTCTATCCATTCTTATTTATTTATTTATTTAACTTTTTTTTTAAGTAGGCTCCACACGAAGCATGGAGCTCAATGCAGATCTTAAACTCATGACCCTGAAATTAAGGCCTGAGCTGAAATCAAGAGTTGGACGCTTAACTGACTAAGCCACCCAGGCGCACCCATTCTTCTTTTTTTTAAATAGCAATATGAAATATATAGAACATAAAAATATTTATTCTTGAAACTCCTTTCTTCTTGGGTTGGTTAATTTAGTAGGCCAGTAAAAGCAACAAGGACCCAGATGCAAAGTGGCCTGTTTGTTTTGATTAGCTCCCTGCAAGGTCCCAAGTTGGTTGCACGTCCCATGCAGGTGAACACATCCCAAGGGGAAAAAAGTATTTCTCATGGCCTGTATCTTTTAAAAGAGCAAAGAAATTATTTCCACAAGCTTTCCAACAGACTTGGCCTTACCTCTTATTGGTCAGAACATCATTATATGCTCATTTCCAAACCAGTTATTCTCAAAGAAACTAGAATTACCTTGATGGGCTTACCAAAATTGGAGCCAACTTAGGGTTTTGTTGGCAAGATAAAAATAGAAACTAGTTAAGCATAGTCATCTGCTGCATAAACCATTCTAATGGAGTTGCTGGGTGGGTAGATTAAATAGGAACGAGTTTCACAAAATGATGTAGTACGGTACTCTATAAATACAAGGTAATGTTATTAGCTGGAATTCTACTTAATTTTATAACTTTTTGACTAACCATAAGAATATCAAACAGATTTATGATGCCTTTTTCTAAGAAGGTAAACTGTGTACAAAATGAAATATTAAGTGCCCCAGGATTTTATATGTAAATAATATTATCCTGGAACCTTGGTATATAGCTCTTACATAACACCTCATACTTGCCCCCCAACAGCCCCCATTATTTCTGGAATAATGAAACTGCCGTATAGTGCATCAATCAGTAGCAATTTAGAGAGGACCTTGTAAAATGGAAGAAACAGAACTGGGCCTCGGTGTTGTGATTTGCCACTGCAGTGTTCTGTAGCATGGAGGAGAGACTGCTGACTCATTAGATCAGATGGTTGCCTGTGCTAACTTTCTGGATTTTTCCCCTTCTACAGCAGGGTTTTGTTTTGTTTTTAATTTTTTACAAATATGGGTGGAAAACCCTACAATTTGTGACTATAGGAATCTTAGTTGTAAATTGCATTTACTTTTTATCCTCAAAGTAGGAATCAAGTGAGTGAAGGCAAAGTTTATATATAATCATTGAGTTGATTTCTCTATGAGTCAACTATGTATGCCACATTGTTGTTGTTGTTGTTTTTTTAAAGATTTTATTTATTTATTTGACAGACAGAGACACCGCGAGAGAGGAACACAAGCAGGGGGAGTGGGAGAGGGAGAAGCAGGTTTCCCGCCAAGCAGGGAGTCCGATGTGGGGCTCGATCCCAGGACCCTGGGATCATGACCTGAGCCGAAGGCAGACGCTCAACGACTGAGCCACCCAGGCGCCCCTGTATGCCACATTGTTTTAAAGCAAGCAGTTGTTTTTAAAGTAGGTATCATGCTTGGGGCGCCTGGGTGGCTCAGTCGTTAAGCATCTGCTTTCGGCTCAGGTCATGATCCCAGGGTCCTGGGATTGAGCCCCACATCAGGCTCCCTGCTCTTTGGGAAGCCTGCTTCTTCCTCTCCCACTTACCCCTGCTTGTGTTCCCTCTCTTGCTGTGTCTCTCTCTGTCAAATAAATAAATGCATAAAAGCAGGTATCATGCTTTTTTTTAAATGATGGAAAGCAACAAGAATAGGAGTATATCGTAATAGGAAGGAGTTATTAAATAGCATATAAAACTTAATGTAGCATGAAATCATATGTTATTTTGGATATTATGAAGATTTGGGATAAGATTAACTTTCAGTGTAATGTAACTTGCAATATAATTTGCTTATTTCAAGTTAAAATGTTTCGGGATGTTGTCTTATACATCTTTTTTCTTTTTTTTTAAAGATTTCATTTACTTATTTGACAGAGAGAGACACAGTGAAAGAGAGAACACAAGCAGGGGGAGTGGGAGAGGGAGAAGCAGGCTTCCCGCAGAGCAGGGAGCCCGATGCAGGGCTCCATCCCAGAACTCTGGGATCATGACCTGAGCTGAAGGCAGACGCTTTAACGACTGAGCCACCCAAGTGCCCTGTCTTATACATCTTTAAAAGCCTATGCTTTTTCACATAGAGGCATAAGCATTAAATAATGAAACAGAAGAGTTTAGTGTGGAGTATTTTATTTCCACTATTTTCATAGATAACAATGAAGGGTGACTAATGGATACAAAGTAGTAGTATGTTGTACGACCGTGCTTATCAAACTGCCAAATGCTTAGCCCTATTCGGTGATTAAGTCAATATAAGTCTAATAATTTTTATTTTATTTGTGGAAAGGAAACAATTTCATATTTATCTTTTAAAACAGATATTGTATATTAATAGAGTGCAAAACTTGCTTGGATTAAGAGAATGTACAAGAGCATACAAAGACATTTTTCTGGGGGTGCCTGGGTGTCTCAGTTGGTTAAGTATCCAACTCTTGATTCGGCTTCAGTCATGATCTCAGGGTCTTGAGATGGAGCTCTGCTTCAGGCTCAGTGCTGAACATGGAGCCTGCTTAAGATTCTCTCTCTCCCTCTCTCTGCATGCCTCCCCCGCCCCCTGCTCACTCAGAGAGAGAGAGAAAGCGCATGCATTCTCTCTCTCTAAAAAAAAGAACTTTCCCTGCTTACAGTAGAAAGCTATAATATCCTGTTCTCTGTCAAGATTGGGAGGAGATAGAGGGGTATTTATTCACTGTTTACTTGTTTTTCTCCTACTGGGGTGCTTTGGTGAAAAAGCTTTAGAAGTACAATGGGAACCCTTATCTCAGTGCTGTGGGAATTGAAAATTTAATGTTCAAAAAGCTTATTACTTTGGAGCAGTCCATGGAAGTTTCTCAAAGTGTTTAAGTGTTAAGAAGCTGGAGCCAAAAACTTTCGGACCTGGAAAACATATTTTCCAACTCTATCAGAAAAAATACTTTAGAAGTTAAATAAACTCTTAATTGGGACTTCTGTTCCTATAACTACTGATGATGGGTTCTAAGTTTTATGTTAAAGGACAAAAAGCAAATTCTGGAAGAAACTAAGGCTTTGGTTGTATGGGGACCTGGCGTCTATGTCAGTTCCTTGACTTAGCCCAAGCATTGTCCTAAGTGCCCTACTTTCTAAAGCCACTTTTGTATTTCTTTCCTCCTTTGCAGAATAACTAGTTACAAGATAACTAAGAAAACAGGCCAAAGATCGTTGTGGTTCAAGTGAGAGTCTAAGTTTTAGTTATCCAGGGAGTAATTCTTCATTATTTGAGCATTTTGGGTTCTCTGGAATCAGATGCCAAAAAAGAGTCTATTGTATAAGATGTTGGTTAGGGATCAACACATGTGAAAGGAAGGGGGCAGATGCCTAATTGGGCAGAGAAGTTGAAATCCAATTCAAGCCTGGAAAAGCCTTAGCTGACCCTGTGGGGAGATCTGGAGTGAGTATTACTTGTGAGAGTATCCCACATCTGGTTGACATGGCTGTGTCTTTATACCTCCGCTTTGCTTGGTCACCAGGTGCAGGTGGCCGGCGAAGGATGTGAATGTTGGCCAGGCAGCTCTCTGCATCTGAGGCCAGTCCTGAAGGAGTAACAGCTGCTGGCTGTCCGCTGACAATACTCCCTGTCCTTTCTTGAAGGAGAATCTGGATGCTGCATCTCCCTGTCTAATTTGATAACACTGTTGCCTGGAGGCAGAGACTGTTGTCCTTCCTACCATATAGGATTGTTTAGATGCAAACGAGAGAAATCAGCCTAGTTAATTGAGGCAGAGAGTGCAGGGCTTAGGGAGCAAGGGCATTGGAGTCAGACTGCTGAGGTTCAAATCCCACCTGTAAAGCTTGCCAATTTTGGGATCTTGGGCAAAGTTACTTAAATCTCCATTGCTTGGGTTTCCCATTTGTAAAATGGAAGTGGTATTAGTGGGTATGAAGTTATTAAGTAACTATTCACTGAGTGCTTATTTTCTTTGCCCAGGCACTGTTTTCTTTGCCCTCATGAAACTTGCATTGTAGGTAGTGACACAGATAATAAAAAAGTGAATTAAAAAGAAAAACTATATTCTTTCAGGTAGTTGCTGTGAAGAAGAGCAGGGTAAGAGCATTGAGGATGACAATGGGAGCAGGGGGACTATTTCTGGGAATGAGGAAACACTTTCCAGGCAGGTGCACAGCAAGCGGAAAGGTTTGAGTTGCTGGAGCCGAGATTAAAATTTAACTGTGTTAAAACATCAAAATGGACAAAACTCCTGGGAATGCCTGCATTTTACATTTTAAAAACTCATGTTTTCATAATTTTCTTACTTTGTCCTGAAAGATGCTGTTTTGGGGATGTATTTGCAACCACTTCTCTGCATGTAACATAATGGAGTAGAAAAAGCTAAGTTACACATAATCATTATCATATATTTCTCCTCTTAACATTGACTTTTTAAAAAGTAGAATCATCTTGATTTGCTATAAAAGAATATTAAACAGATGAATGCAGGTTTGTGGATCTGGTGAAAGCATCTCTAAATTTATAGAATTATTATTTAGGCTCTTAATTCTCTTATTAGTTTGATGTCACTGTTTCTATTGTCTGCTGTCTTTGGCATAAATTAAATAATATGTGCCTAAAAATAATACAGTTAAACTATAGAATCATTAGTTTCCATGGTGGCTAGAATTATTCAGCTGAGTGATAAACCCGCAAGGCAGCTGAATCATGAATAACCCCTTTGATTTCCACTCATCATTGCTCATACATTTGGAGGTTCTCACTGTTGTTTTAAAGGGAATGTATATAAATACTTATTTTAAAAAATCAGAACAGATACCTGTATTGCCTCATGAACTCTCTCCAGAATACCTTCATGAACCCTGGAAGATTTGAATCATCTATGAAGAAGCTCTACTGAATCATGTCTCCTTGTTTATCCTTCAAGACTCTGCTTACCCTGTTCTAAGTCATTCCTGTCCTGCCAAGTCCAGGTTTGATGCCTTTGCTTTATGCTCTTCCGAATCAGCCTGACAGCTCCTATGAGAGCACATGTGTCACTTATTGTAACTACCTGTTTGCCTTTATATCCCACCAGGCCAGAAGTTCCTTGGGGGAGAGATTGTGTCTTATTACTCCATTATATTTTATATTTTCAACCCGTAACACATAGCACCTGGCACATCTTCGATGCTTAAAATCTATTTAGTTTTAAAAAAGAAAGTTACGGTAATATACACTTAATAGCTAAGAAAAAAACGAGCCAAGTGCCTAGATTTGGTTCAAGTAACAGGAAGGTAGGAATATACTAGGTGCTTTTTGGAAATTAGGCAAGATTAGCTTGTATTAACAGAATACAGTTAGTAGTCATCACCATTACTTTTCTGTTAGGCTTACTTTTAGGCGCCATGAAACAACCCCATTAGATTTTACAGATGAAACTGAGGTTCAGAAGTTTGAAAGAATTTGATTTGCCTGAGGATGTAATTTATAAATTCAAACTCAATCTTTCTGACTCAAAAGTCTTGGTCTCTGTTTTAATTAAAAGAAGCAGCCAGGACAGATGAAATGGTACACTTCAGTTCTTACTTGCATAACATTTAGAATATTATTTTTTATTTTATTTGCTCCCCTTTAAAAGAAACATTGAGGAGCACCTGGGTGGCTCGGTTGGTTGAGCATCTGACTCTTGATTTTGGCTCATGTCATGATCCTCCGGGTTGGGTCGTGGGATCAGGCTCCACGCTCAGCACAGAGTCTGCTTGTCCCTCTCCCACTGCTCCCCACTCCCCCCCACCCCGCTCATGTGCTCTCTCTCTCTCTCAAATAAACAGAATCTTTAAAAATAAATAAATAAAACAAACATTGATATTTTGAAATCCTTCCAGAAAAGAGTAGCCTCGGGAGAGAAAGAGCTGAAAAAATTTTTTGAGAGTTAAAGGCACTACAGAGAATTTCCTTGGGAGAGGGACATCCTCTGTGTGGCTACAGTGGTTGGAAGAAATAGGGCCAGAGGGTAGAAGCAATGGAGAAGTAGATTTATGTGGGATATAAGACACTAAGGGGAGATTTTTTAAAAACAAAATGGCTTTTTCAACATTGAAGCCCTGCTTAAATAGTGGTATTACTGATGAAATTCTTGTAAGCATTTTACATTTCACAAGGAACATTCAACAAATTTGTAATTCAGTCACAACTGTGGGGTAGGTATTAGCATTATTACTTTTCAAATGAAGATACGAAGAGATTCTGATTTGTCCAGATCCTCCTGCAGCATGTCACTGGTAGAACCAGGGTGTCTAAAGTCTGCTGACTCAAAATTTCATGCTATTTCCACTTTAATCGTCAGGTGACCATGTATCATGCATGCTATGTAGGAAATATCCGTATTTGAGGAAGAAGTTAGACTGTGATTATCACGTTGTCTT
Organism: Leptonychotes weddellii; assembly: GCF_054177405.1. Lineage (NCBI taxonomy): Eukaryota > Metazoa > Chordata > Mammalia > Carnivora > Phocidae > Leptonychotes > Leptonychotes weddellii. Next base: position 139,578,495 of record NC_138369.1, on the reverse strand, counting down.
CTGACTTTGAAAATTTCTTTTTCTGAAAATTAAAATTTGACCTCATTTGTTTGTTCACTATTTCTTTGAAGACTTTGCCCAGCCCATTTCCCAAAGAAATGTTTGTCATTAAGCTTTGTTTTTTTCGGGCGCCTGGGTGGCTCAGATGGTTAAGCGTCTGCCTTCGGCTCAGGTCATGATCCCAGGGTCCTGGGATTGAGTCCCACATCGGGCTCCCGGCTCAGCGGGGAGCCTGCTTCTCCCTCTGACCCTCTCCCCTCTCATGCTGTTTCTCTCTTGCTCGCTCTCTAAAAAAAATAAATAAAATCTTTAAAAAAAAAAAAAACTTTGTTTTTTTCTTGTTATCTAAGTGGTTTCTAGAAAAATTTGTTCTTTTTATATTCCAGTCTTTTGCAGTTCCATAGCTGCTTACTTAACAGTCCCTTTTTCTGCATCTTAAGGAAGCTGGAAAATCCTAGTAAACCAATTTCCCCTTTTCTTTACTTCCTCCCTCAACTGCCCTTATTCCAGTTTAATTTTCCTATTGAGAACACAACAATCTTTGTCTCTTTTATTGTGACACTTGTGACTGTGGTATCTGGTTTATTTTTTTCTTTCTAATTCAGTTCCATTGTTTCCAGTGGATACAAGTATACCCTACCCTTTATCAATAAATTACCAGCCTTGATAGTCTCTACCTATCACCGATGCCATGTTTAAGTTCTTGGTGCTTTTCTTGACCCTTTGATCATATGCTTCTCACTTGCAAGTCTCCTGTATCTCCATGTGGTTTTCATCTTTGTTTTCACTCATACTTGTTTCTTTAATCACTCAGTTCTTCCTTGTTAGCCTTATCCACCATTCCCCTTCTGAAGCCACAGAGTGTATCAAGCCAGAACTCCACTGTTAATGACTTCATTGCTACACTCTCCTCCCCAGTTCTTTTGTATCTTGGTTAATGGATTACAAATTGTGCCCCATGGAGTATATGTTTCCGTAGTGATCCTTCAGTGGCTCCAGAAAGACAAAAACAATACTCAGCCCTGCTTGACTTAATCCCCAGATCTCAAGGTTTGTTTTTCCTTTTTCTTTCTGTATTCTTTCTGTCTGGACTCAACTTAGTCAGCCTCAAAACTTACTTTCCACTTACCTGTTCCCCTTACCTCATCCATATTGGTTTGCACTTGTCCCACATCTGAATCAATTTCTCCTCTGCTCCCAGTGTGTTGTCATTTTGGAAGGCAGCTGTGCTCCACCACTATACTACTCATGCCCAGTGTGTTGTCATTTTGAACACTAAAGTCATTTTGCTTTAGAGTACATTTGTTTAAAGCCAGTGAAAGCTCCTTTTATTCCCAGTCCTTAGTCCCTAAGTTTCCTAAGTTCAACACAGTGCCTTTTCAAGGTAGGAGCTCAATAAACATTTAATAAATTGAATTCCATTGACACTCAAGCCATAAGTATTTCCAGAGCTTTTCAACTTCTCATCTTGCCTGCATTCCCTCCCCTACTTTAATCTGTTAGTTGAATTAAACATCATCCTTCTCATAACAGTTCCACCTTGGTTGTTTCCTATTGTTTATAGGCTAAAGTCCACTTGGTATTCATTTCAAGACCTACACATTAGTCTGTCTACCTTTGCATCCTTATTTTTCACTGTTACCTTAATATAAACCTTTTATTCTGGTCAGACTGGTCTGTTAACTGTTCCTGCAAATTTTATTTCCATTCTTTTGTTCTTGTTATTTCCCCCACCTGGAATGCCTTTGCTGTCCTCCTTTTCGTAGTTTATGCTAATTCTACCTGACCTTCAAGAAGTCTTCCCTAAGCATTCTAATCTTTGTACTTTTAGTAAATAAGTGTGTATTATTTGGTACTCAGTTACATATTGATCTGTTACCCTTACTTTATGGTTGTTTGGGGACATTATTAGCTTTTTATATGCACATGTATTTTATCTCCCTTATTAAATTGCCAATAATTATTAAGTTAGATCAGCAATCAGAAATAAACTTTCTACTTTGACATCTGCAACCAGTTTTCTGTTTGGACTTGAATAGTTCATTCTTTAGGGTTTTTTTGAGATTGCACACCCATAAATAAGTTGAACTGAATTTTTTAAACTGCTCTGTGTTCTGCTTTAAAAAAAAAAGAAGAAAAAGGAAAATTGCTTCCAAAAAAATTATAGATAGATAATACATTAAAAATTTTTTTATTGTAAGATATAATTTGTCAGAAAAGTTATAAAGGTGGGTAAGATATTGTAAGATACCTGTCAGAAAAATTATAAAGATAGATAATACATTAAAAAATTTTTTTATTGTAAGATATAATTTGTCAGATGGTGAAGAGTGAAGCAGGGAAGGAGAGAGGTATATTGCAATTTTAAATAGATGGCCAGAGAAGCGCCTCAGAGAAGGCAACATTTAGACCTGAAAGAGGGATAGGAGTGGCTATCTGGGAGAAGAATACTCCAGGCAGGGGAACAAGTACAAAGATCCTGGGGCAGAATGTATATGTTTTTGAGAAATGGCAAAGAGTTCAGTATGTGTATCCAGAATGATTAGCTGGAGAGGAGCTTAGAGTGGTAGTGGCAGGGGGACAAGATGTTATAGGGCTGGATAAGCCATTGGAAAGACTTCATGTTGTTTATTATGCTCCTTGGTATATTCTCTGGAATACTTTGCATAGGAATATGTAATTTTGAATTTTAATAACTGTAGACCATCCAGGAATGAGGTACTTTAACCAAATTTTAAGAATTTTATATTTTACTCTGAAAAAGTGGTAATAGCTCAAGAATAGACCGATGATGAGAGTTGACTACTTATGTCAGTTCTTTTGCTTTCAGGTTTGTAATTATAACTTTTTTTTTTTAAACCATAGGTAAATTAACATGATGGATTTCTCCAAGCTACCCAAAATACTTGATGAAGATAAAGAAAGCACGTTTGGTTATGTGCATGGGGTCTCAGGACCTGGTAAGTAATATGTAATAATCTCAATAGTAAAGATTCCTAACTTCAATTAATGTCTTTTCAAGGTTTTTTGGGTAAAATACACAGGTTTCTGTTTACCTGAATAAGTTCTATTTGTCCCTAAAAGATTTCATAGTTGCTATAAGAATGTGGTAGTACCTTCATCATAAGAGCTTCTCTGGCATTCATTATCTTAATTTGATAATTATTGGGCACTAATTTGTGACATCCTATTTATTATGTAAATGTATAATTGGTGTTCAGAGTTTTAGATAGGTCTTGATTTTTTTTGTTAAATCTGAGGTAAAAAGGCTATATAAAGTTTTTAGTTTTTAGTATGTAATACCTTACAGATAATGGGCATTCAGTAAATATATGTTTATGTCATTTGAACTGAAATAATTTTTTTCAGAACGTTTCTCAACAATATCATCCTTGGCTCTTTGTATATTTAAATTTCTCTGAACGTTAATTTCAGATATTGCATAACTAGCTATCTGTGGGAAAGAAGTTTTATGACGTGAGAGCAATGGAAAGCAGTTTAAAAACTTTGTTTATTCTGCCAAAACTTGGGGTATTGCATTTTAAATGATAAATCTCATTCTAGTATTCATTTTATTCCAACTGCAAAATATGATTCACAGTTTTCCATAGGTAAACCTGCTCATTGATTTATAATCCTTCGTGCCATGAATATTTTTCCTTATCTTTTTATAAACCTCATGCAATAGGCTTTTTTGTTTTAATCACAGTAGAGGTGATCACCTTTTTTCGGTGTTTATGCAAATGAAGTCAGTCAATCACAGTGTTTATTTCTCCCTATGAAGCTTCTATAGCTTAGAACTTGGTGTTTGAACATGAACTCATTGGCAAAAATACATTTCACTGTTTTCAACCTCTTGCCATTCTGAGAAACAATTTTCCCCTTGATGATCAGAGGGGTCTTTAGGAAAGTCGGGCAACACTCAAGAATTTTTAGGGAAAAGACAAAAAAGAACACCATCAAAAGAGTTTAGGTAAAAATATTTTTCTGAAACTTGTAGTTAACTGCTCCTGGAACCTATTTATTATTCTTAAGTACTTAATAAAATGATAGAGAAATGGCATACTTTGGGGCTTATGAAATATGATTTAAAATTTTAGGGGCACCTGAGTGGCTTAGTCACTTGAGTGTCGAACTCTTGATTTCGGCTCGGGTCATGATCTCAGGGTTGTGAGATTGAGCCCGGAGTCAGGCTCCATGCCGGGTGGGGAGCCTGCTTCAGATTCTCTCTCTTCTGGGTGCCTGGGTGGCTCAGTTGCTTAAGCGACTGCCTTCGACTCAGGTCATGATCCCGGGGTCCTGGGATCGAGTCCCACATCAGGCTTCCCTTGCTCTGCGAGGAGCCTGCTTCTCCCTCTCCCTCTGCCTGCCACTCTCCCTGCTTGTGCTCTCTCTCTGTCAAGTAAATAAATAAAATCTTAAAAAAAAAAAAGATTCTCTCTCTTCCTCTCCCTTCCCCCCACTTAAAAAATAATAAAATAAAATTTTAGTTGTTTCTTTCATTTCAGTTCATCTGAATTATTCTTACATAGTAGATATAGAGGTAAATATTTATGAAATTAACAAATCTTCATTGTTCTAACCCAAGTTAATTAAATATTAATACTTTAATGGTTTCTACTTGAATATTACCTAATACATAGTTCTAATTAATTGTATCAGAAGGCTAAATATTAAAAATACAGTTATTCCTACACATATCTGAAAATGTACGACTTTCCCTGCCTCCCAGAAAAATAACTTTTACTTACTAGACAACATGATCTAAAAGTAAGTAGAAATTCTGGTTCAGTATTTATAAGAAATAAGGATTCTTAATCAGGACTTCACCCAGTGGTGATGACTGATTATAAACATCCTTATGAAAGGATGAAAGGTCTGTGAAAAAAAAAGTATTATTATTTTTTAAAGATTTATGTTTTAGGTAATCTCTACACCCAACATGGGGCTCGAACTCACAACCCCAAGATCAGGAGTTGCATGCTCTGCCAACTGAGCCAGGTGCCCCTGAAAAAAAATTTTTAGATGCATATGTGAGTTTTTCTAGGAAGAGCTGTCATTAGTTTATCAAAGGGGTCCTTGTCCCAGAAGAGTTTTAAGAACCACTAATATGAAGTGTTAGAAATGAAAATAAAGATGTTATTTTAAATATTATTTCTCAAAGGAATGGTGACAGCACAGCAAACTGATAATTCTGTGGCATTCTACCATGCTACTAGCTAAAGCTCTTGTGCCAATTTTAGTTTAAAAAATTTTTTATTGTTCCCAAATCCATCATTCCATGTTTTATAGTGTTGATCAAAATGTGTCTCAATGCTGCTAGGTAAGAGTTTGCCATATAGAACTTCAGATTTTTTGAAAAAAGTTTTCATACATATTATGTAAATGAAATGAATAAGCTTTAGCCTAACATATTTATTTTGTTTACCTGTATATTGTATGCTAAAAATGCATATTTTTGTGAAACTGTATATATGTTTCTTAGCGGGTATTTTATTTTTCTTAATATGTGAGAGAGATGTATTATTGGATTAATCAGGTATTTCAATTATCTGTAACTATTCACAGAATCTTAAGTTGCCAAATATTCATTTGTTCTTTTCAGTGGTTACAGCCTGTGACATGGCAGGTGCAGCCATGTATGAGCTGGTGAGAGTGGGCCACAGTGAGCTGGTTGGAGAGATTATCCGATTGGAGGGTGACATGGCTACTATCCAGGTGTATGAAGAGACTTGTATCCTTTCTTGGTTCAATTTCTTGCCACTTTGTACAAGTCAGAATTTAAGGATTTATGGCAGAGGTGGAAGCAGCAACAACCAATTGTATCAAAAGTATGAAATGTTGGGTGTTGTAAAGAAACCTGACTTACACAGGAATTTCAGAAAAGATACTAGGAATTAATGATCTTATTTTAAGAAATTAGTATTATCTTCTGAACTTTCATTGCTCTTACTATTTTGGTAGTTCACAAACACGGGAAACCAATTACAATTTTTCTTTTTTTTTTTAATTTAATTTTATTATGTTATGTTAATCACCATACATTACATCATTAGTTTTTGATGTGGTGTTCCATGATTCATTGTTTGCGTATAACACCCAGTGCTCCATGCAGTACGTGCCCTCTTTAATACCCAT